>NC_081408.1:382136888-382741888 GCF_030272615.1 Cryptomeria japonica | reverse complement strand
GGTCTCTAATGGTGCTATTGACTACTTCTTCATCAACAACAGTAAACCCAAAAGCTTGGAATGTAGGATTATCTTCTTCCTCCATTTGTTGTTTTCTCAGTTGTTCATATTGAGCTCTAGTCTAAACTGGCATGTGATTATTTCAAAAATTTTGAAATTTCCAAAGGACAAAGTCAATATGCTTTGTTGATTTTACCACTATTGTTTGTTCATTGTGATAAAGCACCTCTTTTTTGAAAAGCACATCCTTGCAAAATTTCTCCATCAAACTCTGTACCGCAACCACATAAGTAGTGACAAAAATGGTCTAGGAATGTCCTATGTTTTAATAAGATCTTGCGATTGATATACAAGAATCTTATTCTTTTCTGAGTAGCTTTATAAATGGGTTTTCTTTTCTTAAGGTGATACTTAATAGTCATATAAGCAACTAAAAATTTACAAGTTTGTTTGATTCCAATGTTTGTGCGATTCTGATTTTGATATAACCTAGGTTCAAAATAGGAAAGATATATCCAGGATTATGAACCTAGTATAGATTGATCAAGCTTCGTGATAGAGGATTTGATTATCCTGATGAGAGACTTGACAATGATGTTGATTTTTTTGCACTTAAGATGTTTGAATCAATAGCTTGTTGAATGTTTATGCTTGTAGAACCTCTTGGGAATAACCTGTTGGATTAGTGACCCAGTTGTTGAGCTAGTTTGAAAATACGTGATGGTTTAGAGACAAATCTACTTCAAGAATTATTTCAATACTAATGTTTTGACACTTTAGTTTGATTTGGTATTTCAAATGTTGGAAAGATTTTGTATTACCCTTTTGATCAATTTTTCCAGCAATTTGTTGGATTTTTGCTCATTTGTAGATGATAATTTTCTTCAATTTCTGACCATTGGGAACATGTTATAGACATAGAAGACACAATGTTTAATAAAAAAAATGCACAAGCAAGTACAAATCTTATGGCAAGCTAAGACAACAGCTGTTGAATCTCACATGGGGCTTCCCCCAAGGCTACGCTATTCAAAGACGATATTTAGATGCTTGACCTCACTGGCTCCACCCTTGACACTCACTTCTTCGGGGCAGCCAAGCACTAGTTTCCATGAAAACTTCCCATGGCAAACTTTATATCCCTACTAAGAACCGTATGTGTGTGAGTGGCTTCAGAGGTCCGACCTCCTGCGCCAACAACTAGAAGGATTTTGGAAACTAGTACAAGTGGTTATTAGTAAAGGCTTCTAGTCATGTGGCCATACATGCGGCACTTTCAGCTCTGTAAATATAGAAGGTTCCCAACCTATAGAGGTTACGCTCCATAGGGTTTATGGGGAAACATAGTGTCAGTGTGAACTTATCAACACATGTTGTTTGGGACTTTTGTCACAACCACGATTTATTTAGAGTGGATTGGAAGGACTTGGCATTAGCTCGTTTCCACTTTAGGTCATTCCCCTCTCACTAGCCTCCTCAAGGTAGCTCGGGAAGGCAGACCCTCTAAAGGATTTAATTTCTTGAAAGTAAACAAATCATAAAAGAGTGGGTTTGGCTTTTTGATCACCCAATTAAGGGGAGAGCATATACCTACCACTTTTGAGACACAGAATATAAGTGTTCTTTTTAAATTTTCATAGCAATGTGATCTATCCTCTATTTGGAGATGTTGCTCCAACAAGCATTAAAAGTCTACGTGCAACTATTTAAGAGAAGTTACTAAAAATGTAAGTTGCATGCTGTCAATTTATCCTCTTAGTTAGACTAAATGAGCAAGACATGATAAATTACTTCCCAAAATAAGGCTTTTAATTAACTAGGTGAGGAAATGCATAAAATTTGCCTTAAACACCATCCTGCATATGCATGTTAGTAGTTCGAAAAATTTAATTTCTTGGACATTTGAACTTGCAAGAAAATTTTTGTAGTTGCAAACAAAAGCGCTATTCTAACATATGCACTATCTTTCACCTCAAAAGTGCTAATCTGCATAGCAAAAGCGCTAACTTGCACTACAAAAGCGCTGCTCTGTGGACTCAAAAGCATTGTCAGAATTCACACATGTGTGAATCCGTATTACAAATGCGTTAATTTTACTTTTGTGAGATTTTTAAAGGTATATGCAAGGTCCATGAGCCCCACGGTGGGTGCCAGAATGTGTCGACTTGAATTTCATCCTCAGAATGCTACCTGCAACAAGTTAGTTTCACAAAATACCAATGGAAATGCTACAGGAAATCCATACTCAACCAATGAAACTACATGAAATACATATGAAATAAAAATACTACTATTACCTTCATGGTTTATGTCTCATTGTGTCCTAACTCCATTGTTCCTGGTTGCAGATGGTGTGCTCTCAGAAAATGCATTGATAGCTTCCAAGATGGCATATGAAGAATGAACTGATAAATGATAGTTAACAAATGCTATGATATGCAATACTACATGATTATGCTAAAATGGTTATTGCTATTTGATTATGTTATTTTGCTTCAAGATTAAAACTCACAGATGCATAAGTTTTACAAATGATTTTAGTGAAAATGAACTTGAAGTCTAACTCTCTCTCAACTGAAGCTCTTGATTTTATAGACCTTGAGAGGATGAGATGATGTAGCTTATATCAATGGTCATGAGCAGATCTACAGAATTGGATGACTGTGAGCAAAGGTGAAGGTTGAGAGAAAGGGGGAAGGAGAAGACAAGTGTCACTCATCTCACCTTGACTGGGTTGCTAACTGAGGGAATCTAGGGATGGTTGGAGAAGATTTAGGCATGAGAGGAAAAGTGGACTCAAGTCCTTCCTAAGATGTAGGGACGTTGGAGAGAATATAGAAGGAGGTTATGAAATATGTGTATGTACACAATATTCATTGAATTTGGTGGTTGAAGATAAATGATGAATTAATATTTAAGAATTATAAATTTCCTTAGCCACATGATGGATGAGTTGGCAAAGGGAAGATGAAGTGGAGATGGAAGGTGAGTTGGAAAAGGGGGATTAAATAATTTAAGAAATTATTTAATATTCAAGACTATAAGATAGGAGAATAACCATTAAATATTAGATATTTAATTGATTGAAGGAGATAATTAAATATTATATATTTAATTAACTTGGTTAGAGGAATAATTAAATAGTAGATATTTAATTATTTTAGAGGAATAGAATAGATGAATTAATTAATAAATTATTAATTAATAGAAAGATACGAAATGAATTAAATAAATTAATCTTTTCAAATTAACTATTTAATAGAAGAATAATTATTAAATAAATATAAAATATTTATTTAATTTCTCATAGCCATTTTTATGTGTATACATAAGGAATGTCAATTTGGAAAGCAAGTTAGAGCAACTTTCAAGAGTATTCCAGAAAAATCTAATAATGTTCTTGACTTAATTCATATTGATTTATGTGGTCCAACAAGAACTAGAAGTTTACAAGGAGATAGATATTTTATGCTAATCATTAATGATTATTCTAGAATGTGTTGGGTTACTTTTCTCAAGGAGAAATCAGAAGTTTTTGGGAAATTCAAACTATTCAAGGAAATGGTAGAGAATGAAACAGGTAAGAAAATCAAATGTTTGAGATCAAATCAAGGAGGTGAATTCACATCTAAGGAATTTAATACATTATTTGAAGTGAATGGAATCAGAAGACAGCTATCAGCACCTCGGACACCCCAGCAGAATGGAGTTGTGGAAAGGAAGAACATAACTATTTTGGATGCAGCTAGAAGCATGATATCAGAAGCAAACCTACATCATGTGTATTGGAGAGAAGCAGTCAATATAGTTGTTTACACATTCAACAGAGTTCACATCAAAGGTGAAACCGATAAGACCACTCATGAACTATGGTTTGGTAATACTCCTACTCTTAAATATTTCAGAATATTTGGAAGCAAATGTTATATTAGGAGAGAAGATTTTATTGGAAAATTTGATCCTAGAAGTGATGAAGGAATATTTCTTGGTTATTCATCTAAGAGCAAGGAATATAGATGTTTTAACAAGAGATTGTAGAAAATCATTGAGAGTGCAAATGTGAAGATTGATGAACAGTTTAGAGGTAATTCAAGGTCCATGAACTCTGAACTGGCAATTGAGATAATCACAAATGAACCTACAATGAGTGCACCGGTACATAATGTTGATCCATTCACACCAGCATCATCTGAGAATTCCACAATGACTGAAGAACAACAACAAGTGAATCCACCTAGGTATGTAAGATTGAATCACTCTGAAAGTCAGATAATTGGGAATAAATATCAAGGTGTTATGAAGAGGTATGTTTAATTTCTCAAATTGAACCATCAACTATTAATGAGGCATGTGAAGATAAACATTGGATTAAAGCTATGGAAGATGAATTGGAACAAATTGAAAAGAATAACACATGGAAATTGGTTCCCCGCCCTAAAAACAAAAATGTAATTGGAACTAAATGGGTATTCAGAAATAAACTTAATGAAGATGGTAAGGTAATCAGAAACAAAGCAAGATTAGTGTATAAGGGATATTCATAGAAAGAAGGAATTGATTACAATGAAACCTTTGCATCAGTAGCTAGAATTGAGGCAGTCAAATTATTCTTAGCTTTTGCAGCACACAAGAACTATAAAGTATATCAAATGGATGTTAAATGTGCATTTTTGAATGGTGATCTTGAAGAGGAAGTTTACATTGAACAACCTGTTGGATTTTCTTTGACAGATGACAAAGATATGGTTTGCAGGTTAAGGAAAGCTTTATATGGATTGAAGTAAGCTCCTAGAGCTTGGTATGCTAGATTGGACAAATATCTTTTGAAGCTTGGCTACATTAAAGGTAATATTGACAACAACTTATATTACAAAGTGACTAATGATGACATCTTGGTTATTGAATTTTTCGTTGATGATATCATTTTTGGAGGAGAAGAAGGATTGTGTAAAGACTTTTCTAATAAGATGTAGGAAGAATTTGAAATGTCTATGATTGGGGAGATAAAATTCTTTTTAGGATTGCAGATTTCACAAACTGATAAAGGTATATTCATAAATCAATCAAAGTACTTGAAATAACTACTAAAGAAATTTGGTATGGAAAACTCTAAACCAGTAAGTACTCCTATGACTACAACTGATAAACTATCATTGAAGGATGAATTGACACCTATTAATCTGACAAGATATAAATCTATGATTGGAGGTTTACTGTATTTGACACAAACAAGACCTGATATTATGAATGCAGTATGTATTGTTTCAATATTTTAGAGTAATCCTACGGAAAATCAGGAATTAGTAGTGAAGAGGATATTTTGGTACCTACAAGGGACAACAAATCTTGGCTTATGGTATCCTAAAGATGAAAATTTTGATTTATGTGCATATATAGATGCAAATTGGGCAGGAGATATAGATGACATAAAAAGCACCACCAACGGAGCATTTTTTATTGGTAGCAGATTAATTTCATGGTTGAGCAAGAAACAAAGTTGTACATCACTATCAACAGCAGAATCAGAATATGTTGCAGCAACAACTAATTTACACAAGTATTATGGATTAAACAAATGTTGAAGGACATAAAGGTAAAATGCAAAGAACCTATAATCATTTACTGTGATAATATGGTAGCAATTGATATATCTAAGAATCCGATATTTCACTCTAAAACTAAACATGTTTCTATCAAATTCAATTTTCTGAAAGAGAATGTTGAAGCAAAAGAAGTGAAATTGGTTTATGTGAATACTAAAGAGCAGATTGCAGATATCTTTACTAAGCCTTTGCCTAAGGAACTTTTGAATATATCAGAGAGAATCTTGGAGTTATACCCTCACCGGTAGAAACTTAGACAGTTGGAGCATGGCATCAGACCGACAGAATTAATAGAGAAATATTTTCCAGCTTTGATGAAGGAGAGCTACTTCTCAGGAGGAGTAGATTGGAAAAATTTGGTTATAACAATTAGTATTTGTAATAAGTTCTATGAACTGATTGTATTTGGTTTTGTATTACTTTGGTATTTGATGTCAAAGGGGGAGAGATATCTATGAAAAAACACATTATCTTTTGGGGAGAGATTATTCCTAGGGGGAGAAATATTATGTATTTTGATTTCTGGTAATTGATCTCTTTGAGAGATTGTTGGTTTTTGGTTTTTGGCATTTCTGCTTTGGCACTTAGATGGTTTTTCCATCTTGTGTTGCCATCAATGCCAAAGGGGGAGATTGTTGGTATTATGGATGTGTTGCATTGGTTTTTTCATTGATGTCAACACTTGTCAATACTTGTGAACACTTATCAACACTGAAGATCTTTGGTTATGTTCACCGGCATGTTTAGTGACTTATGCACAGTCACTGATATCTGGTTCACTGACAGGTTATATTGTTCATTGACACTAAGGATGATCTGTTATCATCTGGAGATTACTTGGTTATGTCGAAGACATTGTTTGGACACTTTGTTTTGGTGATTTGGTCATTGGTATAATCGAGTTTGCATATTTGTTGTTACCGACAAATAGGTCTAGGTTATGGACCAACAAGCGTTATCTATTCCAGACCAGCACGACACATTATGGAGATGTCTTATTCATTGGTTATTATTGTAAATGCATTGAGCTGACATGATGCATCGCATATTGATTCATATGTAATTGATTTAATTGTAATATTCTTAGTGAGCCGACCTACACATTTGGTCTTGGGTTTTGGTATATATGTAAGATCTCATTTGTGAGATTATGTAGAAGGTGAAAGGGAATGTAATAAGGTATATGCAAATATAAGCAGATCTATACACACAAACATCATTTGAAGATTCAAGGAAGGTATGAAGAAGAAAATAAGAGCTTAATCGGTACTGAATCCAGCATATGAAGCTGCTATTTTGAGCAGTACATTATCATTGGATTTAACCATCCAATTGTATTTAGTGTGACTCCCATTTTGTGATTGAGTAGTGATCTCTAGGTAGTTGGCCTTTCTGCATGTGCAGACCCCATTTATACAGACATACTATTTGCAGTAGTATCATCTGATTGTGGGTAAGGTTTCCCACCGTGGTTTTTCCCCTTATAGGGTTTCCACATACAAATATCTATGTTATGTGTTGTGGATGTTATTTGTCTTTCTGTTTCATTAATTAAAATTTACCGGTACTGTTATTAACTATTAAACTGTCAACCAACATTAAGTTTGGCTTACCGGTATTATGCATTAAGTTTGGTTAAGTTATATTTGGGTTGAAATTAATAGACAACTGATTCACCCCCCCTCTCAGTTGCCTCCGAATCCTAACAATGGCTATTAATGCTTATGTTGAGCTATTCTTGGGGCTCTTTTTAGCTAAAGTGTCTTTACGACCTACAATATTTTTTAGAAGACCTTTGTCCAAACCCTAAGATGTCAAAATCGCAACATGGATCTTAAGAATGAACGAGATATATCCTAACTATTATAACCCCATGAAGGTTTTGGACAAGGAAGCTTATAATAGAACAACAATAACAAAAATTCTTGTTGTTATGAATATTTCAACTTTGAATATCCTTTCATCTCTAAAGATACATGGAAACAACCTTACTTTCTCAGAAATAACAAGAAGAGGGTTGTGAAGATAAAGGAGACCTGAAATGAAGAAGTGCATGGATCAAGCATGGCTCAAGATTTGGCATCTTTAATATTCAAATAGAGGTCTCCCATGCTCACTTTTCCTCTATGATCTTTGTTTCATGTCTAAGCCCTAATTAAAACCTTATCCACTCCATTAAAATTGAAGATATAATAAATCAACACCCTCTCCTTGAACCACATGGCTAAAGATAGAATAAGATCATGTGACAAACTGGTTCTTAAGACCTTCTTGAAAATCATGAAAAAATATTTAGCCACCATTTTGAGTCTACCTAAATGAAGTTTGTAGAAAATAGGGTTTTATTCCTATAATGGTTCTAACTTTTACAGCCAACCCCTAGTTAACTCATGGTTTTGTGGAAAAATGGTTATACCACATGGAAATGCAAGCTGAGACCCCTTATTTTATTTTATTTTAATTTTTAACTCCCTCCAAAACATGCAAAGAACCTTAAATTTTATATTGTTCACGTAGAAGAGGGCTTATTTTGAGCTTTTAAAGGGAAAATAAGACATTGTTTTATTTAGTCACTTGAAAGTATAAACTAAAACCTTGAAAGCCTTACAAGTAAAGTTTTTTCCTTATTTCTCAATATTTTAGAACTTATTTCAAATTATTTATACTTGACTCAGGACTGTGTAGGCTATTTTTGATCTTAAGAGCAAAAAATAGGTAACTTTATGGTGATCTCTCAAGGGTGTTTGCCTACTAAATATGATGAAATAGTAGTCTTAAGCATTTCATTGGGCATAAGAGTCTGTAGATGGCTTGATGGAATTAGTTCCGACTTGAATCAACTATTAGAAACATTGAACAACATCATGAACCTAAAAACTAAACTAAACTTCTAACATGCCTAGTGTACTACCCATTTAATTTATGAAGTTTTAACCCACAAGTGAAAGAAAAACATTGCCAAAATACAAGTAATAAAATTTTTCCTATTTTCATTTCAAAAAATGAGGTGCATTCTTGAAATAAAACTCATTTCAACTTTTCCATTGAATCATAAATTCTGTACAAATATCATATCCATAAACATATGAAAGCATTTACATTTCCCATCTTCAAATTTTCATTTATTTTAGGAATATTTGAATATATACAAAGCTTCTATGAGCTTTAATGAAACATAAATAATACAATTAGTCTAAATGTCCTTGCTGCCATAAATCCTCACATATTGACAACCAACTACATGAGGAAGAACATCACTCAAGCGCTTTTCAACCCAAAAAAGACTATATAGTCTCTTGTGCCTCTTCTAATAGAAGCAACCCGAACCTTTGACAAAGAGTTTGGTTTGGTGACCTCATAATAATAGCCTTATAAGCATAATGTTGTATCCTACATAGGTAGAGCTACCATACATTGGCTACAACCTACATGTATGGCGGTCCCTGTCTAGTATGTAAACCTGGATCATAGTGAACCAACAATGTAGACAGTGGCAACCTACACTACTTTGGCCAAAGAATTCATCACCTAGTACTTTGACTAAGAGTCATATGTCCATCCACTTCATTTCTCTATTTAGTAAATTGACCATTTATTCTATACCCATAACATTCCCATAAGTTAATAATAGAATGATTGACTAGGCTATTCCCATCAACAGATTGACCTAACCCCAGGATTAACCAATTCAATCATTTCTATATACTAAAGATACTTATCAAAGAATAGTACTAACTTAGCCATTACATACATGTATGCAAATCTATTCATAAATATTATCAAGTTTCTAACACAAGAATGTATATCCTACAAGTAACATAATTTCAAACACTGCTTTAACTTAGCTCACACAACACCATATAATATATCCCAATGTAAAAGAAAGGAAGAATCCTCATGCCTATATTATGCAGTACCAATTCCTTCTCACAATCACACTAGCTTCATAACTTATTAACTAACATAGAAATTCCCAAGCTCTCAATGATAACCTATAGCCTACTTCCTCACAATACTTGAACTATTCTCTTTGTCTCAATAAAGAACAATGAAAACAATGAATGATAAGTAAAATGAAAAGATATTATGGAGACAAAAAGATGAGATGTGATGAGATGATCTATGCTCCAAGAGAGCTCCTCTATTTATGCATATGTTTGAGAGATTTAATGCTATAATTAAGTTCTCTAAATTGCCACCACTGTCTCTCCCATTACCACCACTAAGACTATGTGGATTCTCGTATATAACTACAAAGTTAACACATAAATAGTCCACAAAATTCTACTAGAAATCACTTAAATTTACTAATTCAAATATGATTAGTCATACCTATAAATTACCTAAACAAACTGGTTTATAACTCTTAATAATATCAAAGAATAAAATTTGCATTATATTTATTCCACTTGCTAAGCTTGTAAAGTGGATCGACCTAGTGAAAATCCACATGGTTGATAGGGAGTACTCATATCCAATTTGATAGGATGTGCATGTTTTATATTTCTCCCATGGCATTCACATTTCCTTTCACATATTTGTTAAGGGTGGTGGGTTTATTTACCATCACCCTTCCCCTTTGGAGTCCCATTCTCCTCCCTCATTCCATGTAGGGGTCGTTGCATACTAATGGGATGCTGATTGATTCATGTCAAATTTATAAAATACAGGCCGATTCAAATAAAATATATATACTTATATATTAGTGTGTATATATATATATATATATATACCAAATAAATAAAGTATTAATTCAAAACAATTAAACTTTATAAATATATATGTATATATATACATAATTCATATTTATATACATATATTTATATGTATATCGAATACATATATATAATCTACTATTTAATATTCAAATAATACTTATAGTACTAAAAAATTAGTAGCATTGTTTTTATGAAATTTCAATCTCAAGAAAAACATGAGGATTTTTTTCTTCATTTTAGTATAATCCTCCCAAGTAGGAGAATATTTTGCATACTGATCCCATTGGACCTTGCATTGTAGAACCTCTATGTTACGCAAGAGGAGCTTTCATGTTCTGAGTACCTTGAGAGGGTCGATTTTTACCACTCCTAGATCTTATACCTGCAAGGAATTCCAATCAATTATATGGTTATCCCTTAGTACGTATCTCTTAAAATATGATGCATGAAAGACATTGTGCATCCTGACAAGAGTTGGTGGCAATGCTATTCAGTAAGCAACATGGTTAACTTCTTCGAGGTCCTCAAATGGACCTATGAAATATGGAGCTAGTTTGGATGGTTTTCCAAACTTTATGGAACTCTTATTAGGTTTAACTCTTAACATAACTTTTTCCCCCACTAAAAAATGTCTAGTTACCTGCTTGGAATCTGCATAACCCTTCTGCCTATCATTAACTTCTGCTAATCTCTGCTTAATTATACCAAATTTCTCCTCCATTTCTTCTAGCATGTCTTGTCCAAGATTTACCTATCCTCAAACTTATCCTAGCTTATAGGAGTTTGGCACTTCCTTCCATACAATGCTTCAAATGGGTCCATCTTAATTGAAGAGTGATAAGAGTTTTTATATGCAAATTCTACTTAGGATAAGTAATATTCCCACTTGTATTGTTGACCCATGCAATACATTTTCAGTAAATCTTCCAATACTTGGTTTACCCTCTCAGTCTGACCATCCATTTCTAGATGGTATGATCAACCTATATTCAACTATGTCCTAAGTGAAGAAAATAAGGTTTTCCAAAACCTAGATGTCACATGAGTATCCCTATCAAAAATAATCTTTTTCAGGAATTCCATGTAGCCTAAATACCTCTTGAATAAATTTTCTAGCTATAACAGGAGCTCCATTAGTTAAATTCGCTAGAATAAAATGTGCTACCTTGGTAAGCTTGTCCACTACTACCAGAATGGAATTATGATTATTCCTTGACATAGGGAGACCTTAAACAAAATCCATACTAATGACTTGTCATTTCCTTTCTAGAACTTCTTGAGGATACAATAGTCTTGCAAGATGACGATGTTTTTATTTTTCCCTTTGATATTTTAAGAAACTTGCTACAAATATTGTAACATCTCTTTTCATCCCTTTCCAGAAATACAATTGCTTAACATCAGCCAACAACTTTGTTACTTTGAGATGTCCAAAATATGGTGTTGTATGAACTTCTTTCCATACCAAATCCCTTAGTTCCTCAGAGTTAGGTACATATATTCTTTCCTTAGACCTTAATAACCCATTGGGTTCAATATAAAATCCTTCATACCCTGGGTCTTGAAAATTATTCGTGAGTGCCTTCCTAACTTGTTCATAATACTCCTCACCCTTGGATTTTTGCAACACTTGACCCCTAAAATCAGTTTGAATTGATATCATAGAGGAGATATGCCTTCTTCTACTGAGGGCATGTGCAACTCAATTCTCCTTAACCTTGATGTAATTGATATTGAAATCATAATCTTATATCAATTTAAACCATCTTCTTTGTTGAGCATTCAAATTTGGTTGGGTAAATAAATACTTCAAACTGTGATGATCGATTTTGAATTCAAAGGGTTTTCCCAAAAGATAGTGTCTCCACATTTGTAATGCATCGACAACTACATCTAGCTCCAAATCATGTGAAGCATAGTTTTTCTCATATTGATTCAACTTTCTTTACTCATAGGATAGGATTCTCCCTTCTTGCATCAACACTCCACCCAATCCTTCTCCTAATGCATCTGTGATGACTACAAAATCACCATCTTGATTAGGTACTTTTAATGTATGAGTTGTAGTTAACTTCTCCTTAAGTTGGTCAAATGCTACTTGAATTTTTTTTTATCATTCAAACTTCTTCCCTTTCCTTTGTAATGAAGTAATGGGAAAAGTTGTCTTGGAAAATGCTCCTACAAAATTAGGATAGTACCCAGCTAGAACCATAAAACTTCTAACTTCAAATACATTTGTTGGTACTGGCCATTCAAGTACTTCTTTTACTTTTGTACAATCAACTACAATTCTCTCAGTTGAAATCACATAACCCAAATATTGTACTTTCTTCTGGAAGAATGCACATTTAGAGAGTTTCCCATACAAGTTATGCTCTCTCAACTATTCTAGGATAATTCCCCAATATTGGAGATGCTCCTCCTTATTCTTGAAATATATAAGAATATCATCCAAGAAGACCAACACAAATTTATCTAAGTGTTAGTGAACAGATTTGTCCTTCAACAAATACATACACATACTAACTCCAAATGCCTGGGATGAAGGACAAAGAGCACCAACAATTGGATAGATTATCATTGAATTGATAATCTTCCTCTGAATTGAGAGGTACAGCTCCCTTTTTACAAGATTTACAATGAATTTATTATACAGTTGATACGCTAACACTTTTAACCAGGAAGCATCAAAAGGCTTCAGCATTTATCCATCAACACAAATAAATGCCTTCAAAACTGCACACATAAGAAATTTCTGAAAAGAATATTCAAAGGAGAGTTCACAGACTTTGATTCATAACATTCTTGCTATATAAATTCAAAGCAAAATAAGGACTCAACAATGACTAATGGCTCGATCTATACTCTCTCTCATGCTTCACAGAGCAAGGGGGATCAAGCAAATCAATACAATGTGAGTCGTCCAACAACTAGTAATAAACATGAATTGAAAAGGATTACATAGGTAACCGATCATCAAATTATATTGTGTTCATAATCAACTTAAGAAAGATTGAAAATCAAAGAACACACAAATTCAAAGATAACATAACATTTCATTAATAACCAGTCATTCTATCATCCAAACAATTCATATGATAACCAAAATATTATCTGTTGCTCCCAAAATCACAGTTTTTAGAACCCCTTTCTTTTCTTTTTTTCCCATAAATATAGTCTCTCTCTTTCTTTAAAGAGACTTTCAGTTTATCAATAACTGATTCTTGAAAAGATAATTAATCAATCTTTTCTTTTATCTTTTATCCTCTTCCTGATAACTTTTTTTTGTTTTAAATCTTCAAGTCTTTTATTCCAAAATTTTTATAGACCTGTACTCAGAGATAAATAACTTTTGGCTGAGATAATATTTTTCTAATCACTCCACTAAGGATTTAGAAAACTACGTTTCCCAAATCATATTAAAATTTGAGCGCGATCCAATGGTTCAATTGAAAGTTATGCCCCCCACACCGAGCTTCATTTTTTCCATCTCAGAAAATCCGTGGTTCCAAATTACTTTGAAAATTACAAACATTAGCCATGCCAATGTTATTGGATTTTTGAACTTTTTTAAAATCTGGAACTCACACACTTTGAACCTGCATCTGATGAATCTTTAAATTTTGAATTTGGACTTTTGAAATTGAACCTTGAACCTACACGCTTGAACCTGCAGGCTTGAACCTGCGTACTTGAACCAAAGAAGGTTCAAAGTTTAAGTTCAAAGACCAAAAATTACAATGAACCCAAAATTTGAACTTTGAAGTTTTTGAACCTTTTAAACTTTTTGAACCACTTGAACCTTGAACCTATGGGGTTCAATCAGAAGGCTCAAAAACACAAACTACACTCATACTATATTTGCTTTATCACTTTGCTTTCATATTTGGCTACGCATTGAACCTTGAACCTTTTGAACCTAATAAGGTTCAAGGGTCAAGTTCAATGACAATTGTTCCTTTGGGCTTCCATAGAAAAACTTGCATAACTTTTTACTGAGAGCTCTATTTTTTATGAAATTTTAACTGTAGAATAAATGGGCCTAGTAGAGCATAAGCCATAAATCATTTTTGTATATGAGACATAAGACTTGAGATTTAATTTTTTGGGTATATGGGTAAGCTAAAAATAAAACAATTAAAATCTCTCAGCCGACATGGAGTTTGGCCATAAAAACTTCAGCATTAAAACATTAACAATAACTGATTTTAGCTGATTATGAGACTTTAGGCATGAGAAAAAATATGGGGGTAAGATTGGCTCTGATTAGGGACCAGGACTGTAAAGGACTAGGAGAATCCAAAATGTCTCTAGGAGAGAATAAGAATAGTGCCTAGCCATTGGGTAATAGAGTCAAGGAGAAACAAAGCATGGGGATCTTCTTGCAGACAAGGAAAGAGACAACAAAAAAAAACTAACAAGCCAAAACTTACACTAAAACAAGGCTGAAAACTAAGACAAGCTACACCCAAATCTCACCAAAAATTTATTTACAAAAGATCGGGCAAACAACCCATGCCTCCAAGAATGCAAATGGTTGTTCATGTAAATCCATCAACTGGTTGTGAGAAGTACGTGCTAGTGCGGAAAAGTGGTTGATATGTAAGTAGAATCATTCCCAATAAATAACCTGCAGCCATTGCAAAGAAGGATCCAATAGCAATCCATTGTAAAAACTTCCTAAAAAACATATCAGGTCCAAAGAGCCACTCTACATCATAGACTTCTAGTTGCAACATGTCAACACCATCTTGAGTGAGCTAATTCATACTAGAAATACCACATTCTTCCATACAAATGTTAGAAAAATAAGCCATGCTTTTAATAGGACAACCTTCTTCAAAACTGTAAGAATGATCTGTGAGAAAGTCTTTATCTAAATCTGAATTTTGACTCTCTAGACATTCATTTTCCAAGAATTCATTATAAACATTATTTTCAAAACAAAATTATTCCAGCATGGGATGACTATCAAACAGCTCATCTTCACAATCAAATTTGAATATCTCTAATTCAGATCGCCTATGTGATATCATAACAGAGGTGAATGAGTTTCCCTTGGTTTGCATTTTAGTATTCTCAAAATTCTACAATGTTTTGGGCTGCAACAATTCCTCAATATCTTGCATGCAATCAAACTGAAAAGACTCATACCTTGCCTGCATATCAATATGAGAGATACCCCCTTCTTTCTCACCATAATGCATCTCTTGTTTATGCTAATCTGTTATGCTTCCCTGATTAAAATCATTAGCTGAAAGTGCATTAGAAGTATCAAATGAAAAATATTCAAATTCTGAAACAGAGACATTTTCCAGCAAACTTCCATCTAATTGTTCATCATCAAATCCTTGCTCTATAGAAGAAGCATCTGAGCAAGTCATTAAAATTTCTAATTGTGCGGTTTGATCACCCTCATCTTTAAATGAATTATCATTTTCAACATACAAATGACAAATCCTTGCAATGCTAGGAGAGCTATTTTCAATTACAGGAGGTTCTTGGAAATGTCCATCATTAAAGACTATTAAATTTTGAGAATAAGAGATAGGTAGTGCTGATTTTGCTGCTTTCATAACAAGTTTATTTTGTAGAATCTCTTTCTTTTGATAAAAATTCTGATTATAAAGACAAATTTCAGATTGTGGCTCCCTCACAACACATTCATCCATGCATTTCATTCCACTTAACAACATATCATCATCTACCTCAATAGCCTCTTTTTGTGCATCTTTCAAATTTTGTATTTTCTTACGCTTCAACTGAAATTTAATTTCAGTTTGTCATGCAACAATAAAAACACATAGCTGATTACTTTCTGTTGGTTGGCAAGCTTGAGGAATTTTACCAATACATCTATTAAATCTATCAATAAAACCTCTCATAGATTCATCATTTTTCATCTGAACTTGAAAGAAATTCAATAGTAACTTATAAGTATCAACCACAGGCTGAAATCTTCCAAGGAATTTTACCTTTAAGTCATCCCAGCTAGTAATGCATCCATCTTGCAAATTCTGAAACCACTCAGCAGCATTTCCAACAAGGTTGTCAACAAACAGTCTCACAAAGACATTCTCTTCTTGCACTCCAAGAATCCCACAGGTAACCATGATTACTTTTATGTGATCATTGGGATCTTGATTCTTATCTCCAGCAAATTTTGGAAAGCATTCCCTTGATCCTTTAGGAAGGGCTGAATATTGAGGCAAAGCAAATGGACCAAAATGAGTCCCCCATGGCTGTGTTACAGCTAAAGCCATGATTTCAGACTGAAATTCTTCAACCAAACATAAACAGAGTCACCAATCTTCTTCCACACAAAGATGTCTTTAAAACTTGGGGAAAAAAAAAAAATGACTGATCTTTTGATTTCGAATCCCCAGCAGAGTCGCCAAAAATCTGTTAGTGAACAGATTTGTCCTTCAACAAATACATACACATACTAACTCCAAATGCCTGGGATAAAGGACAAAGAGCACCAACAGTTGGATAGATTGTCATTGAATTGATAATCTTCCTCTAAATTGAGAGGTACAACTCCCTCTTTACAAGATTTACAAAGAATTTATTATACAGTTGATACGCTAACACTTTTAACCAGAAAGCATCGAAAGGCTTCAACATTTATCCATCAACACAAATAAATGCCTTCAAAACTGCACACATAAGAAATTTTTGAAAAGAATATTCAAAGGAGAGTTCACAGACTGATTCATAACATTCTTGTTGTATAAATTCAAAGCAAAATAAGGACTTAACAATGACTAATGGCTCGATCGATACTCTCTCATGCTTCACAGAGAAAGGGGGATCAAGCAAATCAATATAATGTGAGTCATCCAACAACCAATAATAAACATGAATTGAAAAGGATTACATAGGTAACCGATCATCAAATTATATTGTGTTCATAATCAACTTAAGAAAGATTGCAAATCTAAGAACACACAGATTCAAAGATAACATAACATTTCATTAATAACCAGTCATTCTATCATCCAAATAATTCATATGATAACCAAAATATTATCTGCTGCTCCCAAAATCACAGTTTTCAGAACCCCTTTCTTTTCTTTTTTTCCCATATATATAGTCTCTCTCATTCTTTAAAGAGACTTTCAGTTTATCAATAACTGATTCTTGAAAAGATAATTAATCAATCTTTTCTTTTATCTTTTATCCTCTTCTTGATAACTTTTTTTTGTTTTAAATCTTCAAGTCTTTTATTCCAGAATTTTTATAGACCTGTACTCAGAGATAAATAACTTTTTACTGAGATAATATTTTTCTGATCTCTTTGGTGAGGATTTAGAGAACTACGTTTCCCAAATCATATTAAAATTTAAGTGCGATCCAATGGTTCAATTGAAAGTTATGCCCCCCACATCGAGCCTCATTTTTTTCATCTCAGAAAATCCGTGGTTCCAAATTACTTTGAAAATTACAAATATTAGCCATGCCCATGTTATTGGATTTTTGAACTTTTTTGAAATCTGGAACTCACACACTTTGAACCTGCATCTGATGAATCTTTGAATTCTGAATTTGAACTTTCAAAATCGAACCTTGAACCTTGAACCTGCAGGGTTCAATCAGAAGGTTCAAAAACACAAACTGCACTCATATTATATTTGCTTTATCACTTTGTTTTCATATTTGGCTGCGCATTGAACCTTGAACCTTTTGAACCTAATAAGGTTCAAGGTTCAAGTTCAATGACAATTTTTCCTTTGGGCTTCCATAGAAAAACTTGTATAACTTTTTACTAAGAGCTCCATTTTTTATGAAATTTTAACTATAGAATAAATGGGCCTAGTAGAGCATAACCCAGAAATCATTTTTGCATAGGAGACATAAGACTTGAGATTTAATTGTTTGGGTATATGGGTAAGCTAAAAATAAAACAATTAAAATCTCTCAGCCGACATGGAGTTTGGCCATAAAAACTTCAGCATTAAAACATTAACAATAACTGATTTTAGCTGATTATGAGACTTTAGGCATGAGAAAAAATATGGGGGTAACACTAAGTAATATCTAAAAACATTATTCATCAAGTTCATGAATGTTGCAGGTGCATTCGTAAGTCCAAAGGGTAGGACCATGAACTCATAATGACCATACCTAGTTCTGAAAGCTATTTTGAAAATATCCTCATCCTTGATCTTTAACTGATGATATCCTGATTGCAAATAAATTTTTGAGAATATTATTGCTCCTCACATTTGATAAAGTAGATCATCAATACATGGTAACAAATACTTGTTCTTTAGCATTTCTTTATTGAGCAATCAATAATCAATGCACAAGCATAGTGTGCCATCCTTCTTCACACTAGCACTCCCCAGGGTGAAACGCTAGGTCTGATCAATCCTTTAGACAATAGTTCCTCTAAATGAATTTTTAACTCCATTAACTCTGTTGTGGTCATCCTATATGGAAATTTTTGATATAGGTTATGATCTTGGAATGATGTTGATGGAGAAATCAAACACTCTCTTGGGAGGCGATCTAGGTAATTCTTCTGGAAATACATCCACATATTCCTTAAGTATAAGATACTTTTTCATGTCTATCTTTCCTAATTCCCTTATCTTACCTTCCTTACCTTCTTGATAGCTTTGAGGTCCATATTAAATTACATCATCTTGAGTTATGAACTCATTTCTTTTCACAAGTTTTTCCATTTTGATAGCAAAAATTTGACAATCTTTATTCTTGGGCCTATGCATTTGTACAACATAGATTTGTCACAACATAACTTCTCTAGGAGTTCCTTGAATAGATACCCAATTTCCTAGATCATTTAGATATTCTATAGATGATGCATGACAATCCACTTTGTCTCTATGTTTCCATAGCCAATTCATCCCTAAAATAACATCATAAGAATGTAGGGGGGCTACATACAAGTTCACTTCTATAGAAAAACTTTGAAATTCTTCCCTATCTTCAAATAGACATTGTTCTACCTTAGCACTTGTTTGGTTTGCATATTCAACAATCCAAGATTTTGCCATATAACCATCTTTTCTAGAAATCTTACTAGCTATTCTTGGTGAAACAAAATTTTCTGTAGTTCTAGTATCAATTAAAATTGAGATAGGTGTACCAAACAAAGTACCTAGAACTCCTATGGGAGTGATTTGGTACTCTGCCTATTGGTTGTCTAGAGCATCATGGATCTTCTACTTGACTACTTCTCATTGGGAAGGTAGAAGATTTCCATGGGGTTGTGTCCCTGGTGGTTTTTTGGGATATTGATTTGCATAGTGATCTCCTCCACATGTTAAACATCCTCTTAATGGTCCATTCCTTGGTACAATTTTTTTATTGCGGTCTTCATTACTCCTCAAGTTGTCATTTCCCCTGTATTCCTTTCTAGGTTCATTCCTGTTGTTGCGATATCCTTTGGCTCCTTTCTTTAGAAAATATTGATTGCCACTTAGCTTCTTGGGAAATTGATTATCTTGTGACCACTTGAACTTCTTCTGACTCCTTTCCCAGTAGTTTGAGATAGACAAGCCTTTTCTCTTGCTTAATATCTTTTTCATATATTAATTCCATGGTGGCAGAACTTGTTGGCTTGATGATGATGATGATTTTGTTTAAATAGGTTGATTGATGACTTGTATTGTGTTTTCATTGATGGAAACCATGTTTTTTCAGTCATATAAGTCTTTTTAGTCCAACTGGTAAAGCCTAACTGGTAGTGGAAGTAGTTAAACAGTGAACCGGTAAATGGGACAACAAATCGGAAAACAAGGACAGTGTGATGTTCAAGCGATCAGTACAGAAGATCGGTGATGAGTTAAGTGTTGCGGTTTGAAACACATGTTCATGACATTGGCAGGAGTCTATGACTTGAACCACATTGGCTGATTCAACGAAATGAGATAGTTGTGATATTCTAAGCAGTTAGTCATGAAGAACACAAAACCGGTTGAGAAGAATTACTTAGATCAGTAAACCGATAGACATAATGTTATGTTTTTGTGTCATGTTATGTTTTGGAAACATAAGGAAAGCATGATGAGCAAGATTGACTAGATACATTAAACCTAGGAAATTGTTCCAAGGGTTCTTAGCTGACATAGCAGAGTTGTTTATAAAAAGGAGTATATTGTGTGATGATGTATTAGATGTGAGATCTATAGTGCAAATTTATTTGTGTGATGAAAAAAGAAGCTCTGTATTGACATTTAGTCGATGTTAGAAGAATATTTGAAGTGGATCTAATTAGGCATAGAGGTGCTATATAAAAATCAGTTACTTGTTGTTCCCTAGCAGTTGCAGCAAGATAAAATCATCTCACAAGGTCATTCCTAACCAGGTGCGGTAGGATACTCACAAGTTCGAAGGTTTAAATCCTCTAACTAGGTCACAGATTAACTTGTGTTGTTTAAATCCCATAGCCGGGTATCTCCTAATAGGGTTGGGTCCTAATAGGATTTATTGTAATAGCTCTTAACCAGGCTAAGACACTCTTAACCGGGTGTGCTCCTAACAGAGCAATTGTAAGACCTTAACCGGTCAGATCCCCATTCTGTAGATAGTTGATTTTGTGGGTACTAATTCCCACCGTGGTTTTTCCCATTTGGGTTTCCACGTGAAAAACATTGTGTTATGAGTTGCATGCTTTATTGGGTGTTAGCTTATGTGGTTATTTTCCTTGTATGCTTGTTAAGTTTCAAATTGATAAAAGTGGTGATCAGATTTGTGTTGTTGTTTTTGCTTTCACTGATTCACCTCCCCCTCTTAGTGCCTTATAAGTTTATTAGGACCATGTACATCTACTTATCCTTTGGTTTGAGCATTAAGACCCATGATAAACTTCCTTATGCAAAATCACTCATCCTTTTGGTACATGGGCACACACTCCTGAAGATGGGTGAATTTCTCCTAGTACTTATTCACCACAAAGTCTCCTTGTCTCAAGTTCTAAAAAATCAATCAAACCACCGCTTTCAAAATAATTCTACAATCTCACTCCAAGTAAGGCTTAAAGAACTCAACCTAAGCTCTATTTTCTTGTTCATACACCAATTGGATGCTTCACCAACCAACTAATAAGCTCCCCAAACAACTTTAGTAATCTCAGAGTAATTTCTAATCTTAAAATATTTTTCCATTTCAATGAGCCATGCTTCAGCTACATCCCCACTAGTGGTTCCTTCAAACTTTAGAGGAATGACTTTCTTCATGTCATGACATAATTCACTTGCAAGCCTTTTTTGTGTACTCATTTCCATCCTAGTTTGTGATTTATCATTATCACGATCACTTGCTTGTGATTGGTCATGATTATTTTCTCGTTTCTCATCATCAACAACTTTTCCCTCTTGTCTTTCTGTTTCCTTAACCTTTTTCTCTAGGCTCTCAATTCTCTCTCTACTTTTATTTGTAATAGCCAGAATATGATCTAGTTTTGCCTCAATGTTTTCCACACATTGGCCTTCTTCTTGGCTACCCTCTCGATTGGTTCTTGTCCTGACCATTTTTCACAGATTTGGTTTACCTGGAGGTTTCATTTGTATTAGATCTTAGGAAGGTTATAGATATTCCTAAAAGAAAAACACCATTCATTTAAGCATGTAAGTTCTAAAGAAACTTAATGTACATGTTTTGTCAATCCAAAGTTTTAATTATATTAGAAGGATTTCAACTATCCTATCATTTACATAGAATGACTATTTAGATAGTCAAGGGGAGAGTACCCCTTAGATTCACTTTCATATACATAATCATGAGGAACATATCCCTTTGTTTTTTGTTCATATTCATGGTCAAGGGCATATAACTTGTAGACTCATCTTCAGATACATAACTATGGGGAACATATCCCACTGATTCATTACTAGATGAAATAATAATTATTTCTAACAATGTGGGTATTCGAGGGTCCCTACATATCATGTCAAGACCAATACTCCATTCCATAGGCATTTCCCTCGAAAGTGGTAAGGAGTTTGACTTGGTAGGGGAGACAGGAGGTACAAAGTTATTTTCTTCTTTCATCCTCTTTTTCTCTTGACGAACATGAGATAAGGCATGACTAAAAGTCTCAATGTCACTCAACCAAATTGCATTATCATTATTGGTTCCCTCTATGGTTTTGACAATGGCTTGTTTTTCCTTCTTGACCCTAAGGTAGTGCTCATTTCCAATTACCAACTTCCTAAAAGTTTTCTTGAGATGCACCTTTCCAACATAAGAATTCCCAACATTAGATTCTTTAAATGTTGGTGGGAAAGTTTAGAAAGCACGTAGGTTTCAGAGTTGAACCTAGTAGTTCTGATACCACGTGTAAAATGCCCAATGTTCTACCCATTTGATTTATGATGTTTTAACCCACAAGTGAAAGAAATACATTGTCAAAATACAAGTAATAAAAATTTTCCTATTTCCATTTTAATAAACAAGGTGCATTATTGAAATAAAACTCATTTCAACTTTTTCACTATTTCATAAAGTATGCACAATATCATATTCATAAACAAATGAAAGAATTTACATTTCCCATCTTCAAATTTCCATTTACTTTAGAAATATTTGAATATATACAAAGATTCTATGAGATTTAATGAAAAATAAGTAATACAAATAGTCCAGATGTCCTTGTTAGCATACATCCTCAAATATTGGCTGCCAAATGCATGAGGAAGAGCAAGCTCTTTTCCACCCAACCAATACTTTACAGTCCCTTGTGCCTCTTCTGATAGAAGAGACCTAACCCTTCGATGAAGAGTTTCATTTGGTGACCTCATAATAATAGCCTTTTGAGCATAGTGTTTTATCCTACATAAATAGAGCCACCATACATTTGCTACAACCTACATGTATGGCATTCCCTATCTAGTATGTAAACCTGGATCATAGTGAACCAACAATGTAGATAATGGAAACCTACACTACTTTGGCCAAAGAATTCATCACCCAATACTTTGAGTGAGAGTCGTATGTCCACACACTTCATTGTTATATTTGGTAAACTAACCATTTATTCTATACCCATACCATTCCCATAAGTTAATAATAGAATGATTGACTAGGATATTCCCATCCATGGATTGACCTAACCCTAGGATTGACCAATTCAATCATTCCTATATACTAAAGATACATATCAAATCATAGCACTAACTTAGCCATTACATACATGTACACAAATCTAATCATAAAGATTATCAAGTTTCTATCAACACAAAAATGCATATCCTACAAGTAACATAATTTTAAACATTGCTTTAACTAAGCTCACACAACATAATATAATATATCCCAATGTAAAAGAAAGGAAGAATCATCATGCCTATATTACACAATATCGATTCCTTCTCACAATCACACTAGCTTCACAACTTATTCACTAACATAGAAATTCCCAAGCTCTCAATTATAACCACTAGCCTACTTCCTCACAATACTTGAACTATTCTCTTTCTCTCAATAAAGAACAATGAAAACAATGAACGATAAGTAAAATTAAAAGAGCTTATTGAGACAAAAAGATGAGATGTGATGAGATGATGTATGCTCCAAGAGAGCTCCTCTATTTATACATAAGTTTGAGAGACTTAATGTTACAATTAAGTTCTCTTAATTACCACCACTCTCTCTCCCATTGCCACCACTAAGACTATGTGGCTTCTCTTTTAACTACAAAGTTGACACATAATCAATCCTACCAAGTTCTACTAAGAATCACTTAAATTAACTAAGTCAAATATGATTAGTCATACCTATAAACTACTGAAAAAATAGGTTTGTAACTCTTGTTAAAATCAAATAATATAATTTGCATTATATTTATTCCACTTGCTAAGCTTTCAAAGTGGGTTGAACTGGTAATAATTCACATGGTTGATACAGAGTACTCATATCCAATTTGATACGATGTGTATGGTTTAGATTTCTCACACGGTATTCAAATTTCCTCCCACATATTTGTTAAGGGTGGTAGGTTTAATTAGCATCGCCCTCCCCCTTTGGAGTAGGGTGCACCACCTTTTATGGTGGGCACCCCCTCCCATTCTCCTCCCTCCTTCCATGTAGGGGTCATGGCATACTAATAGGGTGCTAACCAATTCATGTGGAATTCATAAAATGCAGGTCGATTCAAATATAATATATATACATATATTAATATTTATATATTTATTTATATACCAAATAAATAAAGTATTAAGTCAAAATAATTAAACTTTAAAAAAATATAAAGATATATACATAATTCATATATATAAATTATTTATGGATAGACATATATTTATATGTATATCAAATACATATATATAATCTACTATTTAATAGTCAAATAGTACTTTTTAATACATATATAGATAGATATGGAAGCATAAAGATTTAAACCTATCATAGCTCAACTCAATCCATCATTCCAAACAAGGATATTCAAACCAAAACATATAAAACATCACAAATTTGATGGAAGGTAACTTACCACTATATCCACTAGCTTAACTCAACTAGACCACTAAAAATGTGAGTGTGTGATAACTCAATAAGTCACATACATAAGATTACAAAACCAAATTCCTCTCTTGAGTGAGACCCTTCCTCCCTTTCAGAGGCTTGTTCATTTCCTGCATCCAACTTAGCACATCACAACAATAGTCAACTTTTATTAAAACATATATATATATATATACATCATATATTTCATTCTTAAATATCATATTGATTGCATAATCATTCATCTGATTCCTAATCAAGATAAATATATTCAAAACATATTCATGTGTTAAAGAATTTTAAATAAAATAGGTAATAGTAAATAGTAATATTACAATGGGGTGTAACAAAACTTGAGCAACCAATACTTAGGGAAGGGAAAATACTGAAAACAAACATGCACTACAACACTTAGAGGTAAACAAACTTAGAAAATAAACATGCATCAACACTTATTGGAATGGAAAATCCTATTCTACCATGTACAAGATAGATCATCACCTCAATAAAAAATCTTGACATGAATCCCATTGACTGGGATCGGTAGCTCTTCTCCTTCAAGATTGGATAGGTGGAAAGCATTGTGTGGACTGCAATTTGTGATCATGAAAGTACCACTCCACATAGCATAAAACTTGGTATGCTTTTCGTGTTTACTCTTCAGCTCACATCCCATTTAAGAAATAGATCTCCTTCATTGAATTCTCTTGGGAATTCCTTCTTGTCAAATGTTCTCTTTATTTATGCTTGATGATTCTCCTAGATTTGGAGTGCTTGTCTTCTTGTTTCCTCCAACTCCATCAACTCAACCAATCTAATTTCCATTGGCTCTTCTTCTAGCATTTTCAGCTCTTTGATTAGGATAAGAGTTGGAAGTTGTACAGAAATAGGCAACCTTTCCTCTTTACTATACACAAGAATGTAAGGAGAATCACCTATAGACCTTTTATGAGCAATTCTATTAGCTCATAAGGCTAGTTTTATCTTTCTATGCCAAGTCCTTTGATTATATTCTATTGTTCTTTTAATGATCCTAATCAAATTTTTGTTAGTAGACTCTGCTTGTACATTACCTTGAGGAAAGTAATTGGATAAAGTTCTAAAAAATATATCATTCTTAACAGCCCATTCAGTCACTCTCATGCCAACAAAAACTAAAGAATTATATGAAATAATGGATTCAAGGGTACCAAACCTTACTACAACGTCTTCATAGAAGTTTAGGACAACACTTTTATTTGCTTCTTTCAAAGCTACAACCTCTGTACACTTGGTAAAGTAGTTTGTGGCTATCAATATCCACTTGTGTCATAAAGTAGAGGGTGAATTTTGTTGGAAATTTGGAGGAATTGATTATGTGTTGCATTGATATTTGTCATTGATGTCAACACTAGCTTGTTTGGTTGTCTACCGGGTTCTGATAGAGTGCTTGGTTTGTGATATTGATCTGGAGACTATCTCTGGTATTCTCTGGTATATTCAGATTGGTGGAATTGGTTTGGTTCGGTTAATCATGTTATTCAGATGCGTGTCACATTTAGTTGGTTTGGGATTTGGTGATCCAAAAGCTATCATATGTTCTAGTAAGCCTTTTGGTTATTAGTAAGGGTTCTACTAACAAAGCTTTATTGAAGGTCTTTTGATGGATGTGATAAGTGGTGTTGGTGCATCTTCTAGAAGGTTTTCAGGATGCTGATGGTTATCTTATTTGTGTTCTAGTTGATCGGTGGTGTTGCATTTAACATCGGACCTATTCTATGCTATTCTATTAGGTTATGGACCAGTTTATGTAACATGTTGGTGGATGCTCTTGATGCATTACCGATTGGATTTTTTGTTTGGTTAATGTTGTTTTAGTCTTAGACCAACTTGTGTTATCATTGGTTTGTAGGTTTATGCAATGGAGTTATTGTATTATCTTTTAGGTGGCTGACCTAATTGTTTAGGTCTTGGGTTGGTATAAATATAATGTAAGATCTCTTTTGTAGATCGTGGCTGTGGGTTATAGGATTATTTATGTGTGAATAAAGTTGTAATCATATGTAGAGGATTTGGTGGATCAAAGGGTGATCGAATTGGGTTTGTGAAAGAGGTTTAAGACCTCTGGCATGGAGCTTATCCGAAACTGTACTCAGGCATAGGAGATGCTATTCTAGCAATTCAATCTTCATTCCAAATTGTAGTGCAAAGTTTTATGTAGTCAGTGAGGCTTCTTTTGTGATGAGCAGTGTGCTCTAGGCTATTGGCCTTCCTACATGTGAAGGCCCCTTATTATAATATTTATTCATCTGATCAGTGAATAAATATTGTGGGTCTCCAATCCCATCATGGTTTTTCCTCATTGAGGTTTTCCACGTATAAATCTGTGGTGTTATGGTGTTCATCTTTGTGGTTGCATTATTAATTATTGTTATCTGCTTTTATTCATACCAGTTACTAAGTTGTTGTGTTAATAAGGTTAAAATTAATCATTCTGGTAGAACACTGATTCACCCCCCCTCTTAGTGTTCTTGGATTCCAACAATTGATATCAGAGACTAGTACCTCGGACTAAGTCTAACCGCTTGAGGAAGATCATGTATCCAAAATCTATGGAGATGAGTTTGAGGAAAGAACTTCAAGTAGCACTTGAAGACTATGATGTTGCAAGATGAGCTGAGATATGAAAAGGAGTTCATCTTTACTCTACAATAGAGGTTGTCATCTGCATAAGCCAAAAGGAAAGAACTCTATGATCAATTACAAAATCAGGATGTTGAAGAGAAGAATACTTTAAAGTAACTATATCAAAAGCTGAGTCAGGAAAATGGTGTCATGAAGAATGAAATGCAAGCCCTAACCATGAGGATGTCCAAGGAGATTGAAGATCAGAAGAAGAATGAAGAAAATATTGCTAAATCTTTGAAAGACAGATCTAAAGAATGCATTAGGTTGGTGCATGAGAATGATATATTGAGAACTAAATTGGGGTAATCTCAATACAATGAGCAAGAGTTGGAAAGAATGATGACAGTCCTAAGAGGTGATTTGGACACTACAAATGAGTACAAAGATAAGTTCAAGGTTAGTTCTGCAAAGCTTGATGAATTATTGAATAATCAAAGGGACAATGGAGACACTAGAGCTCTTGGATTTGAGCATAGAGAAAGCTCCGGTACTGCAAATTAGGATGATACATCCTATCAAAAGAACAATTAGGAGAATCTACCAAACAACTGGAATCAGAGGTCACCGGTAAGACAACCCAATGCACATAAATTTGATGGTAGACGATTTGTTTGCAATAAGTTTGGTCATATGTCAAGTCAATGCAGAAATAGAGTCAATCAGAATAATAATTCAAGTATTGGTCAGTGTTTCAATTGCAAAAAGTATGGTCATAGGACAACAGATTGTAGAATGAATGTGAAATGTCATGCATGTGGAAAGTTTGGACATATGGCTAATCAATGTAGGTCGATAAATGATCAAGGTTACAACAAGGCAATTCAGAAGAACAATGTCACTTGTTATGCATGCAACACAGTAGGACATATTGCTAAATTTTGCAGAAGTAAGAACCTATCGGTAGGGAAATAAATCTAATGAGAAGGGAAAGAAAAAGGTTGATGATATCTGGAAGTAGCATGAGAAGAAGTGGGTTATGAAGTCTAAGGATCAACCGGCTGAAGCATATACCCTGGTTACTCAACCAACAAAACAAAATGTTCCTGTGCCTGCAGAAAACTTGTCCTGTAACTAAGGTATTTGCCTTGGGGGAGTCATCAGTATTTGCCTTGGGGGAGGCAAATTGATGACATATCTTGCATTGCCCCTAGTAGTGGTCTGAAAGCCTATTTCAGACTTTGGAGAAGTCAATTTGAAGGTTAATCAGCGAAGATTTGTTGGATCTTGGATATGGTTTGGTTTACCAGTAAGTCACTTTATGAGTTATGGTTTGGTCATACATCTATAGTTAAGTATCTCAGAATATTTGATAGTGAATTAGAAATTTTGATCTTAGATGTGATGGAGGGATAGTTCTTTGTTATTCAAATGAAAGCAAAGCATATAGATGCTATACCAAAGTATTGCAAAGAATTGTGGAGAGTGTTAATGTCAAGGTGGATGAGCAGTACATAGGCCAAATCAAAACTTATGAGAGAGAACCAGAAGAGGAAATGATCATAACTGATTCGGTAATACCTGTACCAGAACAAAATGTTGAACCAGTTACCTCAGTAGTATCAGAAAATTCAATAGTAACTAAAGATTAGAGCAGAGAAACAAAAATTCAGAAGACTCCTAGGTATTTAAGGTTGAATCATTCAGAAGATCAGATAATTGGAGACAAAAGAAAAGGAATGATGATAAGGAGAAGGTTGGCAGCTGAAGAGGTATGATTAATTTATCAAATTGAACTGGCATCATTTGATGAAGCATGTAAGGATGAATATTGGATGAAAGCTATGGAAGAGGAACTAGATCAGATCTAGAAAATAATAACACACGGACTTTAGTTCCCCGGCCTAAAAATAAGAATGTTATTGGAACTAAATGAGTTTTGAAGAATAAATTGAATGAAGATGGACAAGTTGTGAGGAACAAGGCTAGATTGGTTTCCAAAGGATATTTTCAGAAGTAAGGAATTGTTTATGATGAATCCTTTCTCTAGTAGCAAGGATTTTTCAGGCACTGTTTATGGTTTATGATGACTTGGCTTTACACTATGTGCATATTCATATGCAGATTGGGTTGGAGATATTGGTAACTAGAAAATAACATCCGATGAAGCTTTCTTTCTTGGAAAGAAACTTGTTTCATGGATCAACAAGAAACAGTCATGTACTTCTTTATCTACTATTGAAGCTAAGTATGTTGTTGCTGCTACTAGTTGTACACAAGTTCTATGGATGAAGCAAATGTTGAAAGATATAAGGGTAGATTGTAATGAACCGGTAGTTATTCACTGTGATAACTCTACTACTATTGACATATCAAAGCATCCGGTATTTTATTCTAAGAAAAAGCACATATCAATCAAGTATAACTTTTTGAAGGAAAAGGTGGAAGCAAATGAAGTCAGATTGGTTTATGTGAACACTATGTTAGGTGTAGCATAGAAATTAGGAATCATCATAAGCATGTAGATCAATCAAAACACAAGACATTATAACTCAATCAAAAGAACACTCATTGAAATGAACCTAATTCTAAGCACATTCAATAGAGGTATGGAAACAAAGCATTCAAAGATGAAATATTATGCAAACCAGATGTAGAATTGAACACTCCTTCCATGCGGCTCCATTGTTGTTCTTTCCTCTTCAATGGGTTTGTGGATCTCACCTACAAGTGAACACACAATTGAAAGCAAGATTGATGAAAAGCTCAAGAGTACTAGAAGCATAAGTTCGGTAGTTTGATTAAGGATTCGGAATCAAGGGTCAAGGGTCATTAAGGATTTGATTGAAGAAATTCATCCAATTTATAGAGAAATTGGAGAAATGAGCAAATTAGCATGAAAGAGATTTGAATAGAAATTCAAATCAATAATAGCAAAATTATGACATATTGCTATGCAAAGAGGCTTATGACAATTTTATGACAAATTGCTATGTCAAGACAAATTCTATGACAAATTGCTATGTCAAGACAAATTCTATGACAAATTGCTATGTCATTGCCATAAATTTAGGAAAGAAATAGGAGGAAATTGAAATTAAGAATTAAGAAATTAGAAATTAGGAAATTGATGAAAATTAGAAATTAAGTAAATTAATTAATAATTTGTCATTTATTAATTAATTCACAAAAGAGGAATAATTAGCCAATTAAATGAATATTTAATTGTGACAAGAAGACTTAGGATAAATAAATAAATTATTTAATCCTAAAGGAGGAAATGACAAACAAGGTTAGATGATTAAATCACGAAACCCTAGAAGATGAATTAGAAATGCGAGAATGACAATTAGGTCTTGATTGAAGATAATTAATGTCGATCATGATTTTGATTTTGGACTGATAAGTGACTAATGTGATAAATGATTTGATTGATAAAATGCGCCAATTGACGAGGAACAATGACTAATTGATCCAAATTGACATAATTGACACAGATAACGATCGATGACAATATGATCGCAAAATGACAAGATCGACAAGAGGACAAGAATCGATGACAAAATGGATTGCAAGACGACAAGATTGATAATGACCATGATCAATGACAAATTGATCGCAAGATGACAAGATTGAACAGTGACAACAATCGATGACAAATCGATCGCATGATGACAAGATTGATAATGAGGACAAAACCCTAATTAGGATTGACGATGTCCAAAATCATGACTGGATAATGTTGTTGACAAGACCAAATTCGAGGATGAGATGATTGAAGAATATAGAAGAATGACTCGATGCTCACAAATGATAAAGATCAAGTGCGAATCATAGGAGAAATGTTAATGCGACGCAAAAACCTAAAATGAGGCAATGCGCAAATGTTAAAGTATGACCTCGCAAGCGTTGACCATTTTTGGTAATGGTAACTAGAAAAGAACATCCGATGAAGCTTTCTTTCTTGGAAAGAAACTTGTTTCATGGATCAACAAGAAACAGTCATGTACTTCTTTATCTACTATTGAAGCTAAGTATGTTGTTGCTGCTACTAGTTGTACACAAGTTCTATGGATGAAGCAAATGTTGAAAGATATAAGGGTAGATTGTAATGAACCGGTAGTTATTCACTGTGATAACTCTACTACTGTTGACATATCAAAGCATCCGGTATTTTATTCTAAGAAAAAGCACATATCAATCAAGTATAACTTTTTGAAGGAAAAGGTGGAAGCAAATGAAGTCAGATTGGTTTATGTGAACACTATGTTAGGAACCAAATTAACAGTTATAGTATTACCGGTACAACTTAATGCATGAAACAGAAAGAGAAACAACATCCACAACACATGACATAAATATTTTGACATGGAAACCCTGTAAGGGGAAAAAACACAGTGGGAAACCTTACCCACAATTAGATGATACTACTGTAGATAGTAAGTGAATACAATAATAGGGTCTGCACATGCAGAAAGGCCAACCACCTAGAGCTCACTGCTCAATCACAAAATAGGAGTCACACTGACTACACAGTTGGATGGTTAAATCCAATAACAATGTACTACTTCAATTTACCATCTTCAATGCTAGATTCAGTACCGGTTTAAGCTCTGCACATGAGGACCAAATACCTTCATGACCTTTAACAACCTTCCTTCAACCTTCAGATGATATCTGTGTGATTTGCACAAGGTTCTTCTTATTTTCTCTCTTCACAATGATCTTCAATATACGCACACACACACACACACACACACACTTCTTCCAAATAAGATCTTACAATTATTTATACAAAACCTAAGACCTCATCATTAGGTTGGCTCCCAAAAGAAAGATATTACATTTAAATAAATTACAAACTAAGCCTTGGTGCAATACAATAAGTTGGCCTTAATACATCTACACATTTTCCAATCAATAAATTATTTCCAAATCATGTCGTGCTGATTTGGAACATGTTTTCCTATGCCGGTTCGTAACCTGGACCTATATGCCGATTAAGGCAAATATGTGAACCCGATTAGTCCAATATGCAAAATGCCAAATGAAAACATCCGATCCATGTCTTCGACATAACTAAGCGATCTCCAGATGATAAAAAGTCATCATCGACTTCTTGAGCTGTCGATGAAACATATATCGGTAACTGTGCATAAGCCAATATCCATATCGGGACCACAATGTGTCGGTTCATTAACAAACCAATATAACCAGAGTGCCAAATCAACAATGTAGACCTCCAAATAGATAAGTGTTGACATCAATGACAAAACCAATGCAACACATGATGAAGTCATCCATACTACCAACAATCTCCCCCTTTGACATTGATGGCAACACTAGATGGAAAAACATCTAAATGCCAAAACAGAATGCCAACAATCTCCCTTAAATAGATCAATCACAAAGTTTTGTACCAAAAATAGAAGCAGTATAACCAAAACCAAAATACATCTTCAAAGTACAATGTTTTTCCATAGACATCTCTCCCCCTTTGACATCAAATGCCAAAGTAGTTAAAAATCAAAATAAGAACATACAACTAACTAGTCTCCCTGAGCAGTAGCTCTCCTTCATCAAGCAAAAAAAGATTTTTTTGTTAGTCCCTATCAGTTTGATGTTAATTTGCATCATTTAAGTCTCTACTGGTGGGGTGATTACCCCAAGATTCTCTTTGAGATATTCAAATGTTTCCTTAGGCAAAGGCTTTGTAAAAATATCTGCAATTTGCTCTTTAGTGTTCACATAAACCAATCTCACTTCATTTGCTTCAACGTTTTCTTTCAGAAAATTATACTTAATAGAAACATGCTTTGTTTTAGAGTGAAATACCGGATTCTTTGATATATCTATTGTTGTTGAGTTATCACAGTGAATAATTATTGGTTCTTTTCATTTTACCATGGTATCTTTCAACATTTTCTTGATCCATAATACTTGAGTGCAATTAGTTGTTGTTGCAACATATTCTGCTTCTATTGTAGATAATGATGTGCAGATCTGCTTCTTGCTAATCCATGAAATTAATCTTCTGCCAAGAAAGAATGCACCGCGAGTGGTACTCTTTCTTTCATCCACATCTCTTACCCAATTTGCATCTGTATATGCACATAAATCAAAATTGTCATTCTTAGGATACCATAAACCAAGATTTGTTGTGCCTTGCAAGTACCAAAAAATCCTTTTTACTGTAGTTTCATGATTTTTCTTAGGATTTCTTTGAAATATTGAAACAATACATACTACATTCATTATATCAGGTCTGGTTTGTGTCAAATACAATAACCCTCCAATCATAGATTTGTACCTTATCGAATTTATAGGAGCTAAATCATCCTTTGATGTCAATTTATCTATTGTAGTCATAAGAGTGCTTACCGGTTTAGAGTTTTCCATTAAAAATTTCTTCAAAAGTTCCTTCAAGTATTTTGTTTGACAAATGAATATACCTTTATCTATTTGAGAAATCTGCAAACCTAGAAATTTTTTTATCTCTCCAATCATAGACATTTCAAATTCTTCCTACATCTTATATGCAAAGTCTTTGCATAGATCTTCTTCTCCTCCAAAAATGATATCATCCACAAATAATTCAATAACCAAAATATTATCATTGGTAATTTTGTAATACAAATTATTGTCAGCATTACCTTTTATGTATGTAAGCTTTAAAAGATATTTATCCAGTCTAGCATACCAAGCTCTCGAAGCTTGCTTCAATCCATATAAAGCTTTTCTTAATCTGCAAACCATATCCTTATCTGTTAATGAAAATCCATCAGGCTGCTCAATGTAAACTTCTTCTTCAATATCTCCATTCAAAAATGCACATTTTACATCCATCTGATAAACCTTAGAGTTCTTGTGAGCTACAAATGCAAGAAACGATCTTATTGCTTCAATTCTGGCTACCGATGCAAAGGTTTCATTATAATCAATTCCTTCTTTCTAAGAATAACCTTTACAAACTAATCTTGCTTTGTTTTTTATTACTTCACCGTCTTCATCAAGTTTATTTCTAAATACCCATTTAGTTCCAATTATATTTTTGTCTTTAGGTCGGGGAACTAATGTCCAAGTATTATTCTTTTCAATTTGTTCTAATTCTTCTTCCATTTCTTTTATTTAATGTTTATCCTGACATGCTTCAACAACTGATGTTGGTTCAACTTGAGAAATTAAACATACCTCTTCATTTTCCAATCTTCCTCTTGTCATAACACCTTGATTTTTATTTCTAATTATCTGATTTTCTGAATGATTCAATCTTACATACTTGGGTTTATTCTTATTTCCATTCACAGGTTGTTGTTCTTCAATCACAGTTGAGTTCTCTAGTGATGTCGATGTGACTGGTTCTTCATTTTGTTCTACTGCAATCCATGTTGGTTCATTTATAATCATTTCTACTGCTGGTTCATAACCTATAGATATTGATTCTTCTCTAAAATGTTCATCTATCTTCACATTGGTACTTTCAATTATTCTCTTCAATCTTTTATTATAACATCTATATGCCTTGCTTCTAGTTGAATAACCAAGAAATATTCCTTCATCACTTCTAAGATCACATTTGCCAATAATCTCATCTCTCTTAATATAACATTTGCTTCCAAATATTCTGAAATATTTAAGAGTAGGAATATGACCGAACCATAGTTCATAAGGGGTCTTACCAGTTTCACCTTTGATGTGAACTCTATTGAAAGTATAAACCGTTGTATTCATAGCTTCTCTGTAGTATATATGAGGTAGATTTTCTTTCATCATCATGGTTCTTGTTGCATCCAGTATATTTTTGTTCTTCCTTTCCACAACTCCATTTTGCTGGGGTGTCCGGGGTGCTAATAGTTGTCTTTTGATTCCATTCTCTTCATAGTATGCATTGAATTCCCTAGATGTAACTTCTCCTCCTTGATCAGATCTCAAACATTTGATTTTCTTGTCGGTTTCATTCTCTACCATTTCCATGTATATCTTGAATCTTCCAAAAGCTTCTTATTTCTCCCTGAGAAAAGTAACCCAACACATTCTATAATAATCATCAATTATTAGCATAAAGTATCTATCACCATGAGGACTTCTTGTTCTTGCTGGACCACATAAATCAGTGTGAATTAAATCAAAAATATTATTGGATTTCTCATAAATTCTCTTAAATGTTGTTCTAACATGCTTTCCCATTTGACATTCCTTACATACTAGATTATGAGGTTTCACAATCTTAGGTAAATCCCTTACTGCCTTGGTTGAACTAATCTTTACAATGCAATCAAAATTCACATGACAGAGTCTTTTATGCCATAACCAACTTTCATCAATCTGAGCAATCAAACATGTCTTATCGCTGGTATTCAAGTGAAAGATATTACCTTTAGTCTGATTACCAGTTGCAATCTCCAATCCAGTTCGGTTTATGATTTTGCATTTTCCATTCTTGAATTGTAATTGAAATCCTTTTCCCACTAACTGACCAACACTCAACAGATTATGCTTTAAACCTTCAACATAATAAACATTATCAGTATTGTGCTTACCATCCAAAGATATAGTGCCTCTTCCTTTGATTAAACAAGCTTTGTCATCTCCAAATCTTACTAGACCTTCATGAATTTCTTGTAATGATAAGAATTTTCTTTTATCACTAGTCATATGATGCGAGCATCCACTATCAATGATCCATTCATCCTTTTCTTCATTTTTTGTTGCTAATGCCTACTCTACCAGTTTGAAAATAGGTGTCAGTTGATCTTCTTTTAATGCAGCAAATGCCCATCCACTATCTACTGGATCTTCATCAGAGTCATCTGTAACACCTTCATATCTTGTTGGACCTTTAGGTATCTTCCTTGCAAATAGTACTTCAAGTTCTTCATTTTCTCTTTTGATTTCTTCAAGTTCTTTTGCATAAAGTGCTTTCCAATCAGATTTGTCAGATGATGATGATGATGATGTTGATGCTTTGAAGGCTATATCAATCTTGACTGTAGCAACAAGGCCAAATTCTTCAAGCTCAAATGCTGAAAGTTTTCCAACCAGAGTATCTCTAGATATTAATTTATTAGGCATGTTCTCAACTCATTAATAGCTATCACTTTCATTTTGTAAGCCAGTGGAAAAGCTCTTAAAACTTTAGAAACAATTTCATCTTCACTTAAAGATCCTCCACAACATTGTATTCCTAAAACAATTTCATTTACTCTTTCCATAAATGCAGAAATTCTTTCATCCTCTTCCATTTTTAAATTTTCATACCTAACTCAGTAACATTCTATTTTTGCAATTTTGATAGTGGAATCTCCTTCATTCAATGTTTCCCATTTATCCCAAACAGATTTTGTTGTAGATTTGTCTGATAATCCCATGATTTTTTGATCTGATAATGTGCTTAGAAGTGCTTCTCTTTCTTTGCAATCATTATCCAAGTCTTTAGCCAAGGTTGATGGATTAGGGTTATTCTAATTAGGAGAAACATAGCCATTCTTTGTAACATCCCATATATCTCTTCCAATGCAATTTAGATGTGTCTCCATTCTGATCTTCCATATACCATAGTTAGTTCCATCAAGTTTGGGATTGTCCTTCCTAAAGATGTTTGCTGCCATAGGATCTCCTCAAGTTGTTAGGCTTCTATTAAAAGAGAACTAGGCTCTGATACCAATTGTTAGGAACCGGGAAGGACAACTAAGAGGGAGGGTGAATTAGTTGTCAATAAATTATAACCCAAAACAAATTATTCCAACTTAAAACTCAGTGCCGGTAAAATAGATTAACAATTATAGTATTACCGATACAAATTAATGCATGAAATAGAAAGAGAAACAACATCCACAACACATGACACAAAGATTTTGACGTGGAAACCCTATAAGGGGAAAAACTATGGTGGGAAACCTTACCCACAATTAGATGATACTACTGCAGATAGCAAGTGAATACAATAATGGGGTCTGCACATGCAGAAAGGCCAACCACCTAGAGCTCACTGCTCAATCACAAAATAGGAGTCACACTGACTACATAGTTGGATGGTTAAATCCAATAACAATGTACTGCTTCAATTTAGCATCTTCAATGCTAGATTCTGTACCAGTTTAAGCTTTGTGCATGAGGACCAAATACCTTCATGACCTTTAACAACCTTCCTTCAACCTTCAGATGATATCTACATGATTCGCACAAGGATCTACTTATTTTATCTCTTCACAATGATCTTCAATATACGCAGACACACACACACTTCTTCCAAATAAGATCTTACAATTATTTATACAAAACCTAAGACCTCATCATTAGGTCGACTCCCAAAAGATATTACATTTAAATAAATTACAAACTAAGCCTTGGTGCAATACAATATGTCAGCCTTAATACATTTACATATTATCCAAACAATAAATCATTTCCAAATTGTGTCGTGTTGATCTAGAACATGTTTTCCTATGCCGGTTCATAACCTGGACCTATCTGTCAATTAAGGCAAATATGTGAACCCGATTAGTCCAATATACAAAATGCCAAATGCAAACATCCAATCCATGTCTTTGGCATAACCAAATGATCTCCAAATGATAACAAGTCATCATCAACTTCCTGAGCTGCCGGTGAAACATATACCAGTAACTATGTATAAACCAACATCCATGTCAGGACCATAATGTGTTGGTTCATCAACAAACCAATATAACCAGAGTGCCAAATCAACAATGTAGACCTCCAGGTAGATAAGTGTTGACATCAATGACAAAACTGATGCAACACATGATGAATTCATCCATAATACCAACACACTAAAGAGCAGATTGCAGATATCTTCACAAAACCTTTGCCCAAGGAATCATTTGAGTACTTTAGAGATAGATTGGGGGTCTTTGTCCCTCTGGTATTCATTATCAAAACTACAATTCATTTTAGATTGATGAGTTGGTGCTACTACTTAGGGGGAGTAGTCAGCTATGTGGATCAGAGGTTCTATGGTTTTTCTTTGATGTTTATGTTAGATTTATGGCATTGATGTCAAAGGGGGAGAGGTATGCATGTGAAAAATAGAGCTTAACAAAGATATTAGTCAAAGGGGGATTTTGGTCTATGGTTTACTTAATTGGTTCAGAACTTCATTGATATATCACTTGTGGGAGATTGTTGGATGTCTTCCATTGGGGGAGACTTGTTTGGCACTTCTTGGCCCTTGGATGTTTTTCACATCTAGTTTTGCCATCAATGCCAAAGGGGAAGATTGTTGGAAATTTGGAGGAATTGATTATGTGTTGCATTGATGCTTGTCATTGATGTCAACACTGCTTGTTTGGTTGTCTATCGGGTTCTGATAAAGTGCTTGATTTGTGATGTTGATCTGGAGACTATCTTTGGTATTCTCCGACATATTCAGATTAGTAGATTGGTTTGGTTTGATTATTCATGTTATTAAGATGCATGTCACATTCATTTGGTTCAAGATTTGGTGATCCAAAAGCTATCATATGTTCTAGTAAGCCTTTTGGTTACTGATAAGGGCTCTACTAGTAGAGCTTTGTTGAAGATCTTTTGATGGATTTGATAAGTGGTGTTGGTGAGGCTTCTAGAAGCTTTTCAGGATGTTGATGGTTATCTTATTTGTGTTCTAGTTGATTGGTGGTGTTGCATTTAGCATCGGACATTTCTATGCTATTCTGTTAGGTTATCGACTAGCTTATGTAATGTGTTGGTGGATGCTCCTGATGATGTTGGATAGTTGGTGTTGTCAAATCCGGTCAATCCAGAGAACCGGTATATGTGCTAAGATTTGTCATTGATGTCCAATACTTATCGGTGAAGTGGTATAGGTAGAGTGGTGTTGTTTTTTCAGTAAGCAAAAGCGATGACTTACAATACATGGAAACAACATTGGTATTGAATGATCAAAGGTTCAACCAACTCAAGGAAAGATAGAATAAGCCAACCGATCTATCATTTAGGAAGATGAGTCACTTTGATGACGATGAAGTCACAAAAGGTGACTCAGGCAAGAAAACTTGAAGTTGTATGCAAACCGGTAACTCATTGGCAAATAGGGGAAGAGACTTGATGCTAGCACAACAAACCGATAATAAAAGGATGAACTAGTAATATAGAAGTGTAGTGGCATACCGGTACACCGGTATGATAGAAGGAAGACAAGTAATCACCATAAATCTTAGAGCGGTGATTGGTTATTCAGTTGTGGTGGCAAAGGATGAGTTGGTGAGGTTGTGTCTATGCTAAATCACATGTTGGTAAGGTCAACTTTTAGTTATCATGCAGTCAAGCATGATTGCATGCAGATTTTATGGTTCACACTTATTTGACTGAACACAACTTAGAAGTTTCTATCTTTCGGAGATGCGGTGGCAGAAGTTGTTGAACACTTGGCAAACTTGTTGTAAGGTGCATAGAGAAACAAGGAGATTTTGAATATGAAATCTTCTGAAATCCATGATTGCTTTGATTGAGGGAATGTCTAAAAGTGTCAACAAAAATTGTATAAAGTGTTCTTGATTTCATTCAGAAGTTTTTGATCATGAAATTTGAAACAAGGAAATCATGTTGAAGGCGATACAAGGTGAAGAGAAGAGAGAGAGGAAGTTCTAAGAGGTGTTAGCACAATATAGTGTGTTTGAGGTAGACTGACTGAGTGCAGAGCCAAAGGAAAGAGAACCAACTAAGTACAGAGCCAAAGGAGTGCAGGGCTGAAGGTTAGAGGACCGGCAGAGTGCAGTGTTGAGGGATAGGTGATCGACTGAGTGAAGAGCTGAAGGTGTAAGAAGAAAACTGGTGCTGTGCAAAGAAGAAACAAATGGTGTGTATTGAGTGTGATGCATATTGAGATCTGATCAAGCTATTAGTAGCTAATTTAGTAGATCATCCATTCATTGCTTTCTAACCAATGCAACATAAATCCCTTAACCGGGTGAACTTTAACAGGTCCCTATTGTAAAATTCCTTAACTTGGTGACATCTTAATTGATGTTCTAAGTCCTTTAACCATGCTATCTTTAACAAAGTAAAGGCACTAACCAACCTTGATCAAAATCCCTTAATCGAGTGGCACCTAATAGTGTCTTTGTAATCTCCTAATAGGGATGGCTCCTCATCGTGCGTACTTCAGAAGAGTACAAATTTGTGAGTTCCTACTCACACCGTGGTTTTCTCCCATTTGGGTTTCCATGAGATAACTTCTTGGTATCACTGTCAACTTTTCATGCTTGCATATTTTACTTCAGTGATTAAGTATATTGTTGGATTTAGATGAATGCAGATTTAAGTTAAAAGTTAAATTGTGAAAATTTGATTAAGTGTTGATTCACCCCTCCCCTCTCAGCACCGGTTGGGACTAACAGATGTGTTACTAGTTGGATTTATTGTTTGGTTATTGTTGTTTCGATCTTAGGCCAACTTGTGTTATCATTGGTTTGTGGGTTTATGTAATGGATTTATTGTATTATCTTTTAGGTGGTCTACCTAATTGTTTAGGTCCCAAGTTGGTATAAATATGATGTAAGATCTCTTTTGTAGATCATGGTCATGGGTTATAGGATTATTTGTGTGCGAATAAAGTTGTAATCATATGCAAAGGTTTTGGTCAATCATAGGTGATCGAATTGGGTTTGTGAAAGAGGTTTAAGACCTCTGACATTGAGCCTAACTAGAACTATACTCAGCTATAGGAGATGTTATTCTAGCAGTTCAATCTTCATTTCAGATTGTAGTCTGAAGTTTTCTGTAGTCAATGAGGCTCCTTTTGTGTTGAGTAGTATGCCCTAGGTTGTTTTCCTTCCTACATTTGTAGGCCCCTTATTGTAATATTTATTCATTTGATCAGTGGATAGGTATTGTGGGTCTCCAATCCCACTGTGGTTTTTCCTCATTGAGGTTTTCCACGTATAAATGTGTGGTGTTATGGCATTCATCTTTGTGGTTGCAATATTACTTATTGTTATCTTCTTTTATGCATATCGATTGCTAAGTTGTTGTGTTAATAAGGTTAAAATTAATCATTCTGGAAGAACACCGATTCACGCCCCCTCTCAGTGTTCTTGGATTCCAACATGATTTATGGGTCTAATGAAGTCAGGATCCCACTTCATGAATGGCTTCTCAACTTGAATTGGATACAATGTTAAGGCTACTAACTTTTATTTCCCTGCAAATAAAGCACAACACTTGCATTTTCTAACCCATGTGTATGCATCCTTTTATAAATCAAACCAATAGTAACCAATTCTCATGATCTTAATAGCTATGATTCTTGGTGCAAAGTGGCCACTGACTACACCATCATGAAATTCTTCAAGAACTTTGTAAATTTGATTAGCTTCAATACATCTTAACAAAACACCATGAAAGTTATTTCTATACAAAATTCCATCCAAGATAATATAAGTGATTGCTTGAACTTTGAAGTACCTTCATTTTGCATTGTTTAGGCCTTGTGGACACTCATTAGTTTGAAGGTAATGCATCATTTCTTGTATCTGATTTGAAGGAGGGGCTACTTATGCATCTTGGTCTTCATCATTAAGCACAAAGACAACCTCTTCCTTTACTTCATTGTTGTCCACTTCATTTCCAACCAGTTGTTCACACAATCCCTTACCTCCTACTATCTTGGTAACCTTGATTTCTATGTCCTATTCCATGACTTTGATGATCTAACCAACCCTCTTAACATTTATATCCTTACTAAAAAATAACTCTTTAATACTTGGGTGAGCAACTATAAGAATGATTTTATTATTTTAAAGTAAATTCCTGGAATTTTTAAGGCTTCTAATGACAACTAAAGCATGCTTTTCAATAAAAGTATACCTTTTCTCATACCCTTCCAATCCTTGACTAAAAAAGGCTATTGGCTACTCTATACCATCTTTATTTTGTTGTACCAACATAGCTGAAATTGTATCGGTACTTCCAAATGAATAAAGTATGAAATCTTTATCAAAATTTGGGTCTACAAGCATAGGTGTAGTTTCCATGGCTTGTTGATCTCCTCAAAACTCCTCTTGGCTTCTCTTGACCAGCTGAAACTTACATCCTTCTTCAACATAGCTATTATAGGCTTCAAGAGTGCTGAAATGTTAGGGATGAACCTTCTAACAAAATTTATTCACCCTAGAAATATTTGTAAGCCTTTCTTATGAGCAAAGGTAAGGCCAAAATTGCACTTACTCTTTCAGGGTCTGTAGTTATATCATGCTTTGAAACTATATGCCCAAGAAATTTACCTTCATGGACAACAAAGATACACTTCTTGGGATTGAGAAAAACGCCATATTTTCTACATCTTTCAAAGATCTATCTCAAATGGTTAAAGTGATCATTTGCATTATTTGAAAAAATAGTAATATCATCAAGACACACCAATACAAACTTGTTCATGAGATCTTGAAAGACCATATCCACGACTCTTTAGAAAGTTTCTCAAGCATTGGAGAATTCAAATGGCATCTTCCTGTAGGCCATGGTTCCCCATTTGGTGGTAAAGATTGTCTTGAATTGATCTTCTTCCTTCACCAAAATCTAATTATACCCTGAATAACCATCTAACAATAAAAACTTTTTAGAACCCGAAACAACTTACAAGATTAATTCCATTGAGGGCAGTGAATAGTGATCCTTTAGTGAAGCTCTATTAAGGTCTTTGAAATCAACGCACAATCTGATTTCTCCATTATTTTTTCTCACAAGTACCAAATTAGAAACCCAATATGTGTGCTTAATGGGAAAGATAATGTTACCTTGGATCAACTTGTTTAACTCCACTTTCATGAGGTGTTCCAGCTTGGGATTCAAAGGCCTTTGTCTTTGCCTCACTGGGTTTGCATTGGGTTCTAACTCAATGGTGTGTTGTGTTAATTCAAGGTTAAAACCTTTCAAATCTCCATATTCCCAAGCAAATACATCACTAAATTCTTGACAAAATACAAAAAAGCATGTTTCTCTTCCTCAATACATACCTTGCCAAGTTTCAAGAGCTTGTCTTTGAAAATCTCAATGGGCTCATAATGATCTTCATTCACTATCATGTTGGTCTTATCTCTCCTTACTTGATCATCAGTGTTGAAAATGGACTCCAAAGTCATGAAACCCTTTGGAAAATTATTTTGCTTCAACTATAGAATCAGATTATCATACTATTGTTTTAACTTATGTTGATTACCTTTTGAAAACTCAACTTCTTCGATTAGAAAGTTAATGATTTGTTCCACTATCAAACCCTTGAAACTTGGCATTATTATCAGGTACTGATTGCCTTACAACCACCTTTACATACTATTGTTCCTAATCATTTTTAATCTCACTTGGAATATCAAATTGTGACCCTAAGGCAACAAACCTATCAGCCTCTTTATTCTAATTTTCTACCAATTTAATGTGTTAGTTCCCTCCATTTTTCATTAAAATTTCAAATGCAGAGGTCACCTTTTGGTCTTTATTTTCCCTTTTGGTCATATATTTTCTTTGAACCCAAGTCCTTGAACCTTTTTAAAAGTTCAAGGTTCAAAGTTCAAAACACGCTCAAAGGGCTTCTCTTTGCGGCTTTGTTCTATGATAAGGTGGGCGCTTTGTTGTAATTTGTATTGAACTTGAACCATTGAACCCTTTTTGGCTCAAGGTTCAAGGTTCAAAGTTGGTCATGCGTCAATTATCATCTTTGCTCATTAATTGTTATTCCTCTGGTCGCGAAGTTGATGTTATATGTTGTTTTGTGTTATTTCTCATGTTTTGAACTTGAACCTTTGAACCTTTTGGTTCTTGATTCAAGGTTCAAAGTCTGCATTCTTAAAGACCAAAAATTTCTATGCAAAATTGATACATGCATCATAAAGTAAGGTGGCGGTGGGAAAAGAGAATATTTTGGGGATTTCAAAAAGGTTAGTTTCTAAAAATTATGACAAGCAATTATGATAGTTCATGAGTCATGCGATGAAGTGATCCAAAAATTAAATGCATGCCGACTATATGTCAAATCAGGTGATAGCTCGCACAAACTTCCTTAATTTGTATAGCTTGCTAAGTTTTAAGTGTGATTTTGTCTATCATTGTTATGGAAGCTAGCAATTGTCTCTAGAATTTTCTTCAGTTGTAATGTAAACGGGAGAAATTGATGGTATTTTGTCTGCGCGTAGAGGCTTTTCAAGAATTTTCTATTAAAACCAGGTTAGTTTCAGTCATTCTCTCTTCTGCTATATTTTCTTATTCTGGAAATTAGCTATTCTTAGTTCTCCTTTGTTGTGTATAAAGTTCATTGCATCCTTGTAATTGCTTGTTTAAATGAGAGATGCCATAATGAGGCCCACCCTTCGCAAACTAGGCCGCAATTCTTGCCTGGTTAGTTCACTCCCAGAGATGGGAGATACCTCATTAGCTTTAGCGGACCTTTCTGATTTTTTCAAGAGAGCCAAAACCCTAGTTTAGAATTCAATGATGGAAATAATAGTGAAGGGTGGTTTGGTTGAGGCCGTTGCATTCCCCATTGCTGCACCATGCCCAAAGTTGGTACTAGAATGTATGAATAGGTATGATGCAGAGCAGAGATGTATCAGGAATGTCAATGGTGAAGTGTTGTTAACAATTGACAGAGAAACTATAATGGCAGCCATGGGTATACCTCATAAAGAGCCATATGAGGACTAGACTATTGGCACATCATATTCATTCTTCTCTTAGAAGAAAAGCACTTATAAAAGTGTGATTGCAAGAAATTGGCTACTAAAGATTCAAAAATGGGGGTGTAGATTGCCAAGGCCACTTACCAAAGAACACTTCATAGCAGAGGTGTGAGACATTGTCATTCTTTTGAATAGATTAAAAGGGAATGCCCATGCCTTCTATTGGGAAGAAAAGATGTACTTCTATATCCAAGTCATGTTGAATGGGAGCACCTACCTAGATTGGGGGCAGGTAATTGCAGAAAGATTGCATGAAAGTCTAAATAGGTTTGCAGGAATGAGTGGCTTCTTTATGTCATCTTATTTGTTTTATATGCTTGCATGTACTCAAGATTGGAATGGGTTGCATCATGAACCTTGGATTGATGGGATAAAGGTGTATGGATATTATCCTCACCTACAGGAACAAAGATATGCAGATAATTTTATGAGGTGGAATGACTTTTTAGCAGGGAGATTGGTTCACGAGTTGTAGGGAAACATAAATAAAATATTGACAACGGAGGCCATGGAATTCATCAGCATTTATGGCAGTTATTTTATCCAATTTCCCAACTCACTTATATCCGAGTTGGCAGTTTTCAGGGTGAACCTTTCAGGTTGCCCTGGTTTGTGTTAGATAGTTATGTTTTAATTGAGGTCCATCATCAACTGGCATACATTGATAAAAAGAGTGGAGGTGAGTCCGAGGTGATATTTCCTGTAGAACTTGGCCACTATAGTTTGCATCTGTTTCAGATGCATTCAACCTTGAACTTGAATTCAAAAGGTTCAAGCTTCAATCATATGTTGCCAGATACAAATTTGATAGCTGGGCATTTGCTAGAGAAAATTTAGAAGTGGACAGTGATTTTCAGCATGAACCTCAATTGGATGATTATTGGGAGACCTGTGTTGATGAGTTTGAAGTCCGAAGAAGGCTATGGTCAAGGTTCACGATTCATAAAATTATCACAATGGGCCTATCCATGAATGTTTTTGGGGTGCAAGAAGAAGGAGATGAAGAGGTAGTCAACCCCAAGTTTTATGAGAAGATACAGGGACATCCTATCCCAGAAATTGATTGGAGTATAAAAGGGGATGATAGAATTTAGTCCAAGACCTTTAATGTAACCAGAAGAACATAGAAATGGTTGAAGGATCATCATTTCAAACAAAATCCTGTTGCTGCACTTAAGGATAAGAAAGTTGATCAAACTCGTGCAGCTTCCCAAACATCTCTTCCTTCTTCTAATGTTGCTATTGATATTGCAGGTGAAAGGAAACAAAGGATGGAGAAGACTAAGAATACAAGTGTAGGAGAGTCTTTTGTGGGTTCAACTTCCGCTAGTGTTACTAGATCACATAGAAGGAAAAGTAATCAGAAAACCCTGGCAAGTTCACTTGTAGTGGACTTAGATTTTGAGGAGGAAACTCAAGAAATAATTGATATCCAAATGTAGGATCATCCCCTCCCAGATGCTGCATATAGTGGAAAAGAAATCATGCAACCTGAAGGTTCTAGGAATACTATGTTCATTGTCACTAGTAATCAATAATCACTAGTGCCAAAGGAAACATCCACTACTCCTAAGTGTGTGTGTGAAAAAGTGGAATAAGTTTGTAAGCTACAAGACACAACACTTCAATTAAGTCATTACATGTATGGTTAGATAGATATAAGCATGAATAATAAAACCATAACAAATCGACCAATTGCCTTCTAAAAGATGCGAGTATAGACTTTCTCTCAGATTTGTATAATCAATACCAATGACTAGACTACACCAAGATGAAGGATTTAATCTATATGAGCATGATATTAAGCTAAACGGATGCAAGATGGATGAAAGATTCAAGCAATATGGATTCAAGCAATATGAGTAAACTAAATATGCAAATAATCTAAAATAAGATGCAATAATCTCAAAAAGTAAGCACAATATATTTAATGACTCTAGAGAGAAAAAGTGTATAATAATAAATATCCAGGGTGTTTTGAATGAGAGCTGAAGGATGAATTTATCGAGAATCACAAGAGAGATCAAGAAAAAACACAGTTTAGGATTAATTGAAATAATTGAGAAATCAGATCTAGTTAACCTTGAGATAGATTCCAGTTATAGTTTAATTGAAATGTATTTAGAAAAGAAGTTTGAGTTTTCATTAGAGATATAATTTTATTAATTCCATGCACTTGAGATAAAAATAGGTAATTCTATGCAATTCTTTGATTTATTCAAGAAATGAGTCTTTTCAATGCAATTGAACTTCTTTTCTCAAAAGCTTTGAGTTCCAATTTTAGAGAATGATTAATAATTCAATTAATTACTTTTCTGATTTCAAGTTCTCAATTTAGAAGAAAGAAATAATATCTCAATTTTGATTTCTCTTTCAATTCAATTCTTTTATTTTATTTTCAATTTAACTCTTTCTTTGCATATTGATTCCTCTTTTGTGAAATTAATTCCTTTTTAATGATTAAATGGCAAATTTATTAATTAATTAAATATGCTAGGATATTTAATAAATTAAATAGGAAAATTGATCAAATTGATTTTCTTGGAATTATTTAATTAATTAAATAAATATTTAATTAATATAGAATAATTCACTTGCCATGTGACATTTGATGATTGAAGAATTAATTAATTGTGTGCTCAAAATTGATTTAATTGCCTTTGGTTAGGACCTTGGTGATGTTGTCAAAATTAGGGGCCCATGGTTTAGGTGACCAATTTTAGGGTATTACATTTGCCCCTCTTTGAATTAATGTGCTGTCATGCCCAAACTTTTGGGCACGAACGGAATAAATTTTTTCTTAAAAACATAACCTAATAAAACTAAGTTTGCTAAAATAACGCAGTAACAAGTCTTGTCTTAACTATGTTTGAATTCTTTTTTCAACTAAAGTTAATCTAAACAACTAAATCCAGCAAGCGAGATAATCTAAATTACATGCAGAATATTAACTCTCCAAAGAAATTATTATTATCTCAACAATTAATAAATAAATGAATTCATTTAAGCAAAAATCTCTAATTAAATTGACAAGAGATATTATCGATCTCAATTAATCTTTTAATCATTGTAGGAATTAATTAAATTAACTCTAGCACTTAGATTTTTAAAACACCTATATTTCAATTTAACAATAATTATAAGAATTTAAAATTTAAAACATCATGTTCAAATGTTTAAATAATCGTATATAAAATATGAATGTATAAATAAAATAATTAAACTATAGTAGATTTATACATTCATATATTGAACTATATATATATATATCTGAAACATATAATTTCTAAAGTAGATAAATGGGGAATACCCTATTCGAAAATTTTGAATGGGTTTCCCCCTCTTTTAAAAGAACCTAGCTTAACCTACTTTCTTCCTTAAATGCTTCTATGCTAACCCTAACCCGAAATTGGGTTAGGGTTGCATATATATATATTTTTTAAACTAACCTAAACCTATCTTTTTATTTTCTTAGTTTTTTTCTTTTTTGTGTTATGCTGTGTGTGTGTTTTGTTGCATGGACGGACGAAGGGAGGCGACGGCCTAGGGTTTTGGTGAAGCCATGAGAGGGGAGGCAAGGCAGAGGTTACCATGGGCTCCTCGCAGCATGGTTGTCGCCGCTACTGTGGAGTGCTGCCCATAGGGGGAGCCGAAGCCACCCCGTCTGTGGGTTGCGGCCCACAGTGCGGCTGCGGCTGCCTCCCCAAATTTTTTTTTAAAACAAAATTAACATTGCATATATATATATATATATGCTTATATATATATATATATATATATATATATATATTTATATATAGTTATATATATGTATTTATATATATGTATATATACTTATATATACACTTATATATATATATTGATATATAAATCCCTGCAGGTTGGGTTAACAACTGATAATATATTTATTTATTTATTTAAAAAACAAAGATATGTAATCCCACACACACACACACACACACACACATATATATATATATATATACTTAAGCAAACTATTTTTTTTCTTTTACTTTTTAAATCATGCAGATTAAAATATTGGCATCATGATAATAGATGCAGTATTCATTCTCTTAGGTAATATTTGTATCAAAAGTGTGCTTTAAATTTTGTCCTTATTTTCATTCTTAAGACAATCATATGACTAACTATTTTCTTTGCACATTAACCCTAACATAGAGAATAAAATTAATTTTGCCTACCCTTATTTTCTGCATTATTATTTTTCTAAATAAATGACAGAAACATTTAAATTACAACAGCATTAATATAGCTAGAATTTCATTTAAAACTATTTTACCAATTTAAATACAACATAGTGATTCATACTAAAGGATATTTAACTATGTATGCATTTTGGAACTAAATAAATAGGACTAAGCGATCATTTATAGCTTAATAACTTTCATGCTATTCTAATTTATATATCTGCACTCTTTCATTATGCATAAGAGATAGATTTGACTTTTATTTTAGAAGTAACATGAATACCACCATAATTGTTTCAATAACTATAGCGACTCATTCCAAACATAAACATTTCATTTTGCAATAATAACTTAATAGAACAAATGCATTTCTTTAAAGCATATATAGAATACAATATAGTCAACATTACAAATGGGTGAGATACCCAACTAATCTCTCATTTCTATTAAATGAGGACTTTGAATAAAATCGATACACATTCTTTTTTCAAAATAAATATAACATATAGCTTTTCTTTTACATTGCTGCAATGAAAATATAATATCCCATTCTCTAATTTTTTTCTCCAAATCAAGTAAAACCATCAACTCCTAGCTTGACTTTTTCTTTTCTTTCCAAGCAATTTGCATATAATCATAAGGCTATTACCATGGAGAGCTCACCTCCCAGCCTAGGCTTACTAGAAGCCACCCCCGAGCTTGGAGAACCAAGCCCTAGATAGGTTACACACAAGCAAATACAACAAGCAAGGGAAAAACACACAACAACACTTTCCCAACCAAGGCTACATTTCATCACAAAATGTGATGTTTTTACATGGGTGGAAGTGGACCAAATACCCTGAGGAGACTGCAAGAATGGTAGATCACAAAGCTATCTCATGGAAAACAAAGATATATCATAAGTTCATTAACCCCACATCCTTATGCCCCCCAAGGCATTCATGCCATACTTTCTCTCCTTATGACCCCCAAATGCATAAACAAGGCTATGCAGCAAGGGTCACACATACAATCCTTGAGATCACTCTCATAATGAGAGACTCTCACTCGAAGGCTATCAAACTCCTTCCACCCACAAGACCATCCTACTCTCCCAAGAGTAGAAGGCCTTGGTTACTCCAAAATCACAAGAAAATGCATAAAAGAAATAACAAATAGGTCACATAATAATTTCACAAAGGAAAATACAAGAAAACAACTTTTACATACAAACAATCTTTCCAACATAAACATGCAACGTGAAAAGAAGAAGATGAACCAACCTTCAATCTGCCTACAGGTTTGCTAGAACTAGTTTGAGGATGAGTAGCCTAATTCCACAATCCTTTCTTCTACACTTAGCCAAATTTCTATACCAAAACTATTCTTTTCAAAATTGCATGATCTCCAAAGATGGAGAGTGGGTGATTACCCACTAAGTCTCTAATCCTTTCCTAAAAAGGCCTTAGTGAGAGTTCTCACCAGTTACTAAAACTGAAAAAGGAAAAAGTAAGAGAAAGTGGGAAAAGGAGTCTCACATCAAAAAGGAAGGTTATCTAACCTAGATGGCACCTTCTAAATTGAATTTTCGCTCACCTTAGGAAACCCACTTTTTGAGGTGACTAAATAGTTACATGGGAGTAGTCACATACCTAAAAATACTCTTAACCCATAGGTATACCTTATAGGCCTTAGGAAAAACTTTTAAACTACCCCTAGGAGTCCATTTGACCCCTTAGAAACCCATCTGAAGTTAACCTTCGGGTCAAACCTGAGTTGACCACTCCAAAGACTCTCTACCCAAGGAAATTTTGGGAGCACACTCAAATGTTTGAAAAGGTTATGGTTGAAACAACTCCCTCCAAGAGACAAGTCAAAAATCAAGACACAAATCAACACATGTGTCAAGTGGCACAATAAAATACATTACAAAATTACACATGGAATTTGTCTCTTGTTGGATTTACACAAATTAATAAATTCAACTTAACACAGATGCAACATTTACTTTCACAAATAAAATATGATACATACGGAGTGTTGTCTCTCCAAATAGACAACCCCTGGTTTTATGAACTTACATAGGTCTAGGTTTGGTTCTCCATAGTATTTCCATGGTCACATGGATAATTTTCCTGTGCAACTCAATTACACATTAGTAATTCCAAATAACCTCATATAAAATTAAACACATGAATAAGAATACACATCAAACACTCTGCATACAATTGACATTTAAACAAAATCAATATATCTTATATCCAAATAAATCCACATAAGTAATTATCATAATCTTCATAATTTTGATCCATACATAAGACATGCATCCTATTTTTATCATCATAGTAAAGTCTTGCAAATCCAATAATGGCATACATCATCTCAAAGTTATCCTATTCTAGAATCATATAGAGTTCTATACCTATAATTCATAGAAATGAAGCATCAATATACATCAATATTATCCAAATCATGGAATCATATAAGTTCTAAATCCATAATGCATAAAAATAAAGCATCCATAATAGTCTTAACATGAAAATCACTGAAATGCTAGGATGAGTCGGGGTAGGGCCTCACATGTGCAAGCAACGTGTTGGTTAGAATAATAGTTAATGTTTAGGAGATAATGGTTTTGAACTTGATTGATCACAAATCAGATAAAGAGAGAGGTGTTTACCTTGATTTGAAATGATGAAGCTGAACAGAGTTGATTAAAGCGACACTGATCCCGAACTTGATTGAACTAGGAACGATAGGGAGTAAAGATACTGAAATTGAATTTGATTGATCAAGAAGTGGATCTTACTAATCTAAAACTTGATTGAACTAGACATAGTGAGCGAAGATAAAATTGATCTTGAACTTTATGGATCAAGACACGATGAGCAAAGATAAACTGTCCAGCTTGATTTGATGCGATGAAACTGAGCACCTGCTTAGATTGAGCATGTGATCAACCATACTCTTTAAACTTTTGATTGAGTTTAAACGGATAATCAACTTGATGAAAAGTGATGAAACTGATTGATGTTTAAGAGATTGAGTCAAATGAAGATGAAAATCAACTTGATTTGAAGTGATGAAACTGATATGCCCCTAGCAATTGATTCGATTCAGATGATCGAGAGATCTCAACTTGATATGAAGCAATGAAGATGAGATTCCCCTTAGCAATAAGAATTTGTTTGATTTTATTTAGTTGAGAAAGATTTTTGCTCGACTTTTGATGAAGATTTGAAAATTTTCTTGACATTGAAGATATGAGGTCATGAGGTCATGAGTATGCCCCCTCGGGAGAGAAATTGAAAGATAGTGAGGGTACATGATGATTTTTGGCAATTGTTGGTGATGATAATGATTTGAGCACAAATTATTTAGAGGAATTTTTTAAAATTTGGTGTTGATTGATGAGAAATTGAGTGCAAAGTTGATTTGTAGAATAAAATTGAGATTCATTGTTGATTACTGAGAAATTGAGCTCAATTTGAAGAAAGATTAAGTTTTTGATGAAAAGTGCTAAGTGGTCCAAATATTGTGAAATTGACTAGCGGAATGATCTTGAACTTCGATTTCCATCCCAAAAATGGAATCAGGATGGACAAATTAGCTAAGGGTACAATTTTCATGTCCAGCGGAGCAAGTTGAAAAATTAGGGTTTTGGCTATATAAGGGGTAAAAGTGTCATTTTCAATTCATTTTAACCCTCCAAGTTTGAAAATTCAAAAAACCTTCTATGAAGAAAAATGGTGGTTCCCACATAGGAGCATCGATTTGAGCACCAAAGATGACATAATCGACCTTGGAACTATGAGCCAGTGGTAGGTGTCCAATCTCATGCCTTTTAATCATTTCATTTTTAAATTTTTTTGTTGATTTTTTGAATTTGTAGCCATGCAAAAGTCAGACTTTGTCGATTTTTCATACGACAAGTCTATGACCCCCAAATGCCTAAACAAGGCTATGCAGCAAGGGTCACATATACAACCGTTGAGATCACTCTCATAATGAGAGGCTCTCACTCAAAGGCTGTCAAACTCCTTCCACCCACAAGACCATCCTACTCTCCCAAGAGTAGAATGCCTTGGTTACTCCCAAATCACAAGAAAATGCATAAATGAAATGTTTATGTTTGAAATGAGTCCCTATAGTTATTGAAACAATACCACCATTATTGTTTCAATAACTATAGGGACTCATTCCAAACATAAACATTTCATTTTGCAATAATAACTTAATAGAACAAATGCATTTCTTTAAAGCATATATAGAATACAATATAGTCAACATTACAAATGGGTGAGATACCCAACTAATCTCTCATTTCTATTAAATGAGGACTTTGAATAAAATGGATAATCATTCTTTTTTCAAAATAAATACAACATATAGCTTTTCTTTTACATTGCTGCAATGAAAATATAATATCCCATTCTCTAATCTTTTTCTACAAATCAAGTAAAACCAGCAACTCCTAGCTTGACTTTTTCTTTTCTTTCTAAGCAATCTGCATATAATCATAAGGCTATGACCATGGAGAGCTCACCTCCCAGCTTAGTCTTACTAGAAGCCACCCCCGAGCTTGGAGAACCAAGCCCTAGACAAGTTACACACAAGAAAACACAAGCAAGGGAAAAACACACAACAACACTTTCCCAACCAAGGCTACATTTCATCACAAAATGTGATGTTTTTACATGGGTGGAAGTGGACCAAATACCCTAAGGAGACTGCAAGAATGGTAGTTCACAAAGCCATCTCATGGAAAACAAAGATATATCATAAGTTCATTAACCCCAACTCCTTATGCCCCCCAAGGCATTCATGCCATACTTTCTCTCCTTATGACCCCCAAATGCATAAGCAAGGCTATGCAGCAAGGGTCACATATACAACCCTTCAGATCACTCTCATAATGGGAGACTTTCACTCCAAGGCTGTCAAACTCCTTCCACCCACAAGACCATCCTACTCTCCCAAGAGTAGAAGGCCTTGGTTACTCCCAAATCACAAGAAAATGCAAAAATGAAATAACAGATAGGTCACATAATAATTTCACAAAGGAAAATACAAGAAAACAACTTTTACATACAAACAATCTTTCCAACATAAACATGCAACGTGAAAGGGAGAAGATGAACCAACCTTCAATCTGCCCAAATGTTTGCTAGAACTAGTTTGACGATGAGCAGCCCAATTCCACAATCCTTTCTTCTACACTTAGCCAAATTTCTATCCCAAAACTATTCTTTTCAAAATTGCATGATCTCCAAAGATGGAGAGTGGGTGATTACCCACTAAGTCTCTAATCCTTTCCTAAAAAGGCCTCAGTGAGAGTTCTCACTGGTTACTAAAACTGAAAAAGGAAAAAGTAAGAGAAAGTGGGAAAAGGAGTCTCACATCAAAAAGGAAGGTTATCTAACCTAGATGGCACCTTCTAAATTGAATTTTCGCTCACCTTAGGAAACCCACTTTTTGAGGTGACTAAATAGTCACATGGGAGTAGTCACATGCCTAAAAATACTCCTAACCCATAGGTATACCTTATAGGCCTTAGGAAAAAATTTTAAACTACCCCTAGGAGTCCATTTGACCCCTTAGAAACCCATCTGAAGTTAACCTTCGGGTCAAACCTGAGTTGACCACTCCAAAGACTCTCTACCCAAGGAAATTTTGGGACCACACTCAAATGTTTGAAAAGGCTATGGTTGAAACAACTCCCTCCAAGAGACAAGTCAAAAATCAAGACACAAATCAACACATGTGTCAAGTGACACATTAAAATACATTACAAAATTACACATGGAATTTGTCTCTTGTTGGATTTACACAAATTAATAAATTCAACTTAACACACATGCAACATTTACTTTCACAAATGAAATACGATACATATGGGGTGTTGTCTCTCCAAATAGACAACCCCTGATTTTACGAATGTACATAGGTCTAGGTTTGGTTCTCCATAGTATTTCCATGGTCACATGGATAATTTTCCTGTGCAACTCAATTACACATTAGTAATTCCAAATAACCTCATATAAAATTAAACACATGAATAAGAATACACATCAAACACTCTGCATACAATTGACATTTAAACAAAATCAATATATCTTATATCCAAATAAATCCACATAAGTAATTATCATAATCTTCATAATTTTGATCCATACATAAGACATGCATCTTATTTCTATCATCATAGTAAAGTCTTGCAAATCCAATAATGGCATACATCATCTCAAATTTATCCCATTCTAGAATCATATAGAGTTCTATACCTATAATGCATAGAAATGAAGCATCAATATACATCAATGTTATCCAAATCATGGAATCATATAAGTTCTAAATCCATAATGTATAAAAATAAAGCATCCATAATAGTCTCAACATGAAAATCACTAAAATGCTAGGATGAGTCGAGGTAGGGCCTCACATGTGCGAGCAACGTGTTAGTTCAAAGAATAGTTGATGTTTAGGAGATACCAGTTCTGAACTTGATTGATCATGAACCAGATAAAGAGAGAGGTTCTTACCTTGATTTGAAACGATGAAGCTGAACAGAGTTGATTAAAGCGATACTGATCCCGAACTTGATTGAACTAGGAACGATAGAGAGTAAAGATACCGAACTTGAATTTGATTGATCAAGAAGTGGATCTTACTAATCTAAAACTTGATTGAGCTAGACATAGTGAGCGAAGATAACATCAATCTTGAACTTTATGGATCAAGACACGATGAGCAAAGATAAACTGTCCAGCTTGATTTGATGCGATGAAACTGAACACTTGCTTAGATTGAGCATGTGATCAACCATACTCTTTAATCTTTTGATTGAGTTTAAATGAATAATCAACTTGATGAAAAGTGATGAAACTGATTGACATTTAAGAGATTGATTCAAATGAAGACAAAAATCAGCTTGATTTGAAGTGATGAAACTGATATGCCCCTAGCAATTGATTCGATTCAGATGATTGAGAGATCTCAACTTGATATGAAGCGACAAAGTTGAGATTTCCCTTAGCAATAAGAATTTGTTTGATTTTATTTAGTTGAGAAATATTTTTGGTCGACTTTTGATGAAGATTTGAAAATTTTCTCGACATTGAAGATATGAGGTCATGAGGTCATGAGTATGCCCCCTCGGGAGAGAAATCGAAAGATAGCGAGGGTACATGATGATTTTTGGCAATTGTTGGCGATGATAATGATTTGAGAACAAATGATTTAGAGGAATTTTTTAAAATTTGGCATTGATTGATGAGAAATTGAGCGCAAAGTTGATTTGTAGAATAAAATTGAGATTCATCGTTGATTACTGAGAAATTGAGCTCAATTTGAAGAAAGATTAAGCTTTTGATGAAAAGCGCTAAGTGGTCCAAATATTGTGAAATTGACTAGTAGAATGATCTCAAACTTTGATTTCCATCCCAAAAATGGAATCAGGATGGACAAATTAGCTAAGGGTACAATTTTCATGTGCAGCGGAGCAAGTTGAAAAATTAGGGTTTTGGCTATATAAGGGGTAAAAGTGTCATTTTCAATTCATTTTAACCCTCCAAGTTTGAAAATTCAAAAAACCTTCTGTGAAGAAAAATGGTGGTTCCCACATAGGAGCATCGATTTGAGCACCAAAGATGACATAATCGACCTTGGAACTATGAGCCAGCGGTAAGTGTCAAATCTTATGCCTTTTAATCATTTCATTTTTAAATTTTTTTGTTGATTTTTTGAATTTGTAGCCATTTAAAAGTTAGACTTTGTTGATTTTTCATACGAGATGGAATCCTTTCTTGTACGACAAACTACTATAAATTCTTGTGTCATTTAAGCTGACTAGTTTTATCGTCCTAGATATACCCTTGTATCGTACGATAGTATGTTTAACAGACCATTTTTTCGTCCTAGGGCTTGTCTTGTGTCGTATCAAATTGTTTTGTCATCCTATGCCCAATCCTAACTCGTACAAGTTATTACCTCTATTGTGTTATGTTGTTTAAGATACAATGAGCATTTTTTAGGGTGCAAACTTGAAATTTGATTTTGCAATTGATTTTGTTGGATTTGTGTGATGTTTTACTTCTCTTATAGCATGATTTGAAATGTTTTCTGATGATCTATTGTTTGATTCTTGCAGGTTTGACTACCTCATGTTCTTTTTAGATGTGTCTATCCATCGACCATGACATTAGTTTGTGAGTTATCCGATATAGACATAGCACATATTGATTTGTGCGGATTGACTCACCGTTTGTAGATGCTAGATATCCTTGTGAATCATGGGATGCTCACTGCACTTATAGAGAGATTTAATTCTGAGCATAACACGTTTCATTTTCTAGTTGGGGAGATGACTATCACTCCCAAGGATGTATATAGGATTCTCCAGATTCCATTTGCTGGGGATAACATGGATTATGATTCAACACAACGTCCTGGCCTATTAGCTCTGAGGCAGGTATTCCACGATGCATACATTGTGACACGGGCTATCAGTTGTGATGACATGATGGCTTGGTACAGTGATCAGTTTTTGCTGCCATGCATCCTAGCAGGGTTCATTGGTTGTTTCCTTATGCTAGATAGGGGACAACAGGGTTTCTTATGCGGTTGGGGCAGGATACTAGAGAGGCTTATGGAGCAACCTCAGAGATTAGGATCAAGTTCTTGTATTCTAGCCAACATGTATCGTGAGATACATGAGATGGTCTATCGAGAGGGGAAGAGCATGGCTACAGGTGTTTTGATATTGTAGATATGGGCTTGGGAGAACCTCCTAGTTTGTAGACCGATTGTGGATGATGCCAGAGATCCACAACAACCCATTGTTTATAGATATTCTGGATACATTATGTAGCTCCATTTGGGAAAGACAAATTATTGGAGACGACAGTTGGACAACTTGATAGTCATGATATGGAGACCGTACAGGGGTCTAGAGACTTGGGATGATTGGAGAGTTGTTTGTAGGGACCTATTCATCACCTGACCTCTCATAGATAAATCAGTGCCAGTGGTCAAGCAGTTTGTTGTTACTTGAGTGATGAGGCAGTATGGTAGAGCTCAGGGGATCTTGCAGGAGTTTACTACATATGCACATTATGCAGATGAGGAGAGGTAGGGATGGGCATCAAGGCTATCATACACCCTAGGTATGCAGGAGCTGACTGGGTTACAATGGCTGAGATGGGTTTATTTAGAGGATATTGCAGATGCAAAGGTATTGCCCTAGTATAGGGATTAGTTCTAGCAACACCCTTTCCCGAGATTTATTTCTCCAACAGAGCAGGCACCTTGTATAGAGGAGGTTGAGGATGATGCCCTTGTGCAGGGACAAGGATAGGGACATAGGAAAGGACAAAGAGTCAAGGCTCTGAGGTGGATAGGTGGTGATCCTAGCACTAGTAGAAGCAAGGTTCCAACAAGTGGTAGGCAGCAATAGAGAGGAGAAGGTGGATCCCTAGGGGCTATTGACGTGAGACTGGGTGGAGCTAGGGTGACGGAGGGTAGAGGAGAGGAGGAGAGAGTAGCTCCCAGATAGGTGAGACAAAGGAGATATGAGCAGGGTCGACCCAGAGGTGGAGATGGAGGCAACGATGGAGGTGGAGAGCTTGCAAGGGAGCAGGGAGCAGCTAATGTAGTGTGGTCGATGAGAGCACGTTTGACGGGTCTACAGTCACAGTTGACAATGGCATAGACTCAGCTGGTGGAGCGAGATTGACAACTAGTAGATATGAGGGTACAGTGAGATGCTTTGTGGCAAGAGGTACTCCATTAGATGAGTTAGGCAACCTACTATGTTGCAGCATATAGCGTAGCGGTTCCGGTAGCGTAGCAGGTTGTACTCTACTCGCAGTATATGGCTTGATCTGAGGGAGCTCGGGCACCTCATTAGGACCCTGGTCAGTAGGCTCCACCTCCTCCACTAGCTAGCAATGAGGGAGAGGTAGAGAGCTAGATCTTTTTGTGTATCTCTTAGATATTTTTGTAGATGCCCATTTTTTGTAGCCCTTATGATTCTTGCTCCGATGGGAGTTTGTATATGTTAGTTGACAATATTTTGTACCCTGAGACTTTATCATTATATATATGAGATCTTGATTTGACTTCATTATACTTGTGTTGATCGATTATGAGATGTCTTTCTATATGCTTTATTCTATATGTATGCATATCTTTTCAGTATGGATGTAATGCAAATGAATATGGATGTTTATTTTTTGTTTCTTTTCATATGCAAATAAATGATGAAAATGAGTAATCTACGAATGCAAATTTTTTATATTTTTCTATGCAATAAGATGAATGAAAATGAGTGATAAGGAAATGTATGAATCTATTTTAAATGCTTATGTATGCAACTAACATCTCAATACACAAGTACTCGATCACAGAAATGATGAAAAAGAGACCACTTAGCTAAGAAATGATGATGCTTCCAACTCTCATTTAGAAGATAAAGAGATCATTATTACCATTCTAAAATCACTCTAAATTCACAAAATACAGAATGAAATGCAAAATGAGATGCAAAATGAAATGCAACCTAAACCTAGTCATTGGATTTGAAATGCTTAAGTTTCATCACTAAGCGTTAACAAACATAGTAGGAAGATTAGAGTTCCTTTCTTTTCATGTGCAATATTAATTATCTTGTCTGCAATGATCCTTTTTTCGTTCATATCCTTGGATAGATTTCACAGGGACCTAGATTGCATGATAAAGAAATTCCCTCAAAATAGACAAAGAAATGATGTGAACCTCCCTATAGCATACAAATAAGCAGAGTCAAGGTATGTGTGGCAATTTCACCTTGATGTGAAGGCTCTTATCATAGACACCTAGCTGACTAGATGTTTCCACATCATTGAAATCATTTCTACAAGCAGAAAACAAAGAAAATATTATGCCCCCAATCCTTGCTCCTCTTAGTCAAGATAGACTTCCTCGAGTTACTCAGAGTGATAATAATTGACAACCAATATAAAAGACAACAAACAAAGAAATATTCATGCATAGCACAAACTATTTAGTGATTTTTTTAGTAATCTTGTTTGCTTGTGTACTCAGTGATAAAACTCTTCAGTAGTCAGGAGACAAGTGACTGACTTGGAGTGGATGACCAGGTTTCACTGACGTAAAGTTGACTTGGTTGATACTGCTTAGGACATGTAATATGCTTTGTTGATTAACCTAAGACTAGGACATTAATCAATTTCAAGCCATGAGGGTTCCAATGAACCAGAGTGTTACAAAAGTGATTGAAATATATGTACAAGCAAAATTGTAGATGCATGAAATTAGGAATGCCAACGTTACGTTGATAGATGGAGCGCTTGAGTACAAGAGGCGCCTGTTTGCCAAGTTTCCACCTGCTTGGCAAAGATCTCTCTTTTTTTTTTTTTTACCAAGGTGCTTGTTTACCAGGTTTTCACCAGGGCATTTTCTCTCTTTTTCTTTTTTTTTTCTTTTTTTTCTTTTTTTTTCCAAAACTTTTTATGATTTTTTCAGGACATTTTTCAGCTGTACAAGTTGCTGGAGTAGAGAATACTAGGTGAAGGACTTTTTCAAGTGGATGGTGTTAATCAGTTCACAAAGTTGTTCTCCTTCTGATATTGAGAGTTGATAAGCATCAGAGCCAAAGAATGCAGTAATGATGTAGGGACCCAACCAATTGGGTTCAAACTTCCCTTCGTTGTCTCAAAACTGTTGATTTTTAAGATTTTCTCTCAAAACTAGGTCACCAACCTAAAATTCTTGTTGTCAAACCTTCTTGTTATATCCTCTAGAAATTCTCTTTTGATACACTCTGAGATGATCAAATGCCACTTGTTAGCGTTCATCCAGCGAATCAAGTTCTTGCAATCTAGATATTCTATAGTCTTCATCAGTAACAAGACCTTGCAAAGAAACTCTTAAAGATGGTATTTCCACTTCAATAGGTAATACTGCTTCAGATCCATACACCAAAGAAAAAGGTGTAGCCCTAGTAGGTGTCCTAATACTTGTTCTATAAGCCCATAGTGTAGGATTGAGATGCAAATACCAATCCTTCCCAGATTTGTTCACTATTCTGTGTAAGATAGTTAGCAGGTTTTTGTTAGATGCTTCAACTTGTCCATTTCCTTGAGGGTAATATACAAATGATCAGTGTTGTTTGATTTTGAATTTCTCACAAAGCTCATCTAGATCTTTATTCTTGAATTGTCCTCCATTGTAAGTCATGATGGACGAAGGTATCCCATACATGTAAATGATATAGTTAAGGATGAACAAAGCTACTTGTTTATCAGTTTCTTTGATGAGAGAACCTGCTTCTACCCACTTAGTGAAATACTTAGTGGCAGTTATGATAAACTTCTGTCTGTTGGATAATGCATGATATATTTGACCAATGAGATCAAATGCCCATTGCTGAAAAGGCCAATGTGTAATGAAGGGTATGAGATCCCTTACTGGAGCATGTATGAGATTTCCATGTAGCTGACACTTCTCACAAGTTTTAGAAAACTTTATAGCATCCTTCTCCATGTCTAGCTAGTAGTAGCCAGCCCATAGTAGTTTCCGAGCTAAAGTAAGACCATTTGAATGAGATCCACAAATACCTTCATGTACTTCTGATAATGCATGTTTAGACTCTTCAGTTTCTAGACACCTAAGAAATGTACCATCTAAACCTCGCCTAAACAAATCCTTAGCAATGATGATGTACCCTGAAGCATTTTGAGTTAGGTTCCTTTTCTCATTACGGGTAAGATTTTCTGGGATGATTTGATCTCGTAGATAAGAGTAAATATGGCTGTAGCAAGATGAGTCATGTCCAATAATAGAACAAACCATCTAGGACTCAGGAGAATCATAGGCAGGGTAATGTAACTCTTCCACCAGGGATTCAAAGCGAAAATTAGACTCTTGTAACTCTAGTATGGATGCCAAGGTGTCCATAACATCTGCTACTCTGTTTGCAGATCTAGGAATCTGCTAGAATGATACAAAAGTAAAACATTTCTTGAGATCATCCACCATTCTCTTATGAGGCATCAATTTCTCATCTCGATTTTGATATGTATCATTGATTTGATTGATGATTAGCTGAGAATCTCCATAGATGTGTAATTCTAGAATCTTCCATTTGATAGCTAGGTTGATCCCATTTACCAAAACTTCATACTCTACAATGTTGTTTATACAAGGGAAAATAATCTTGTAAGCCTTTGGGATTGAATACTTTTGAGGAGTAATAAAAAGTATTCTAGCACCAGAACCATTTTGATTGAAAGACCCATCAAAGAAAATCTTCCATGATTGTTGAGTAAGATACATTATTGATTCATCTAGAAACTCTATATGCAGCGGTTGAGTGTCTTCAAGTGGAGCTTCAGCAAGTTGATTTGCAATTACCTGTCCTTTGATGGCTTTGCATTCCACATATTCAATATCAAACTCTGTAAGGACCATGACCCATTTTGCCAATCTTTTGGTAAGTGTTACTTTTTTGAGAAGATATTTGAGCAGATCAATCTTAGCTACTAGCTTGATGGAATGTGCTAACATGTAGTGTCTCAATTTTTGTGATGCAAAGACCAATTCCAAGCATTCTTTTTCTATTATAGTATAGTTCATTTCATAAGACACCAATGTTCTATTGATGTAATATATAGCTCTATCTTTTTTACTTTCATCTTGTTGTGCCAGAAGTGCCCCCAATGATGAATCAGTAGTTGATATGTATAAGATCAATGGTTTACCCTAAATTGGTGGATTGGACAAGTATTCTTTGATTTGTTGAAGGTGTTGTTCACATTCTCAATTCAAGTTATATATTACTCCTTTCCTCAATACTTTTGTGAAAGGTTGAGCTTTGTTTGCCAGCTGAGAAATAAAGTGTCTGATTGATTGGATATGTCCTTGTAAACTTCTTATTTGACTGATGTTCTTCAGAGGAGGCATTTCCATTTTAGCTTGGACCTTCTCAGGATCAACCTCTATTCCCTTCTTTGAGATGATGTAGCCAATTTTTTTCCCTGATGTTACCCCGAATGCACACTTTTTTGGATTTAGTCGAAGTTTGAATTTTTCCATTTTGTCTAGTATAAGGTCTAGCTCTTGAATATGCGAGGATCTCTTCATAGTCTTCACTAAAGTGTCATCAACATAGTCTTCCATATTCTTATGCATCATATCATGAAAGATGGTAGTTACCACTCTTTGGTAAGTTGCTCCTGCATTCTTTAGCCCAAATGGAATGACATATTAGCAAAAGGTTCCCCATGCACAGGTGAAAGTTGTCTTTTCTTGATCCCCAGTAGCTATTTTGATCTAATTATAGCCAGAGAATCCATCCATTAATGAGTACATCTCATACCCAAGAGTCATATAGACTATCATATCAATGTTTGGCAATGGAAAGTCATCCTTCAGATAAGCTTTGTTGAGATCTCTGAATTCTGTGCAAATCCTAATAGATTTGTCTGCCTTTGACATAGGTATTATGTTTGAAATCCATTTTTCATAGTCTATAGCTCTGATAAATCCATCTTTTAGTAGTTTTTCTAGCTCAGCCTTGACTAGCAGTGCCACGTGAGGATGCATCTTATAGAGTTTTTGCTTGACTAGTTTAATTCCTGGTGTGATAGAAAGATGGTGCATGATAAGATCAGGATCAAGGCCTGACATATCAGAGTACGTGCATGCAAAATTGATCTTCTTTTCTAAAAATATATGAGTGAAATCTTTCAATTCTTCTATTGATAGTGATTGAGCTAAGAGAATGATGTGTGGTGTCTCTTGACTCCCAATGTTCACTAGCTGAGTTGGCTCAATCAATATAGAAGACCTTTCCTGAAAATGACTTGGCAGTATATCAATTATCTCACCTTCAGGTGCCTCATAGAGGTTTTCACCCTTAGGTACATCCTTTATTTTCTCTTTTTTAGATTCTGACATCGCCACAGTGTGGTTTTCGCCGTCAGATCTTTTATTTTTATTTTTCTGATTTTTGTGACTAAGATACTTGATATATGTTTTGGTCATGTTCTCACTTAGTTCATTGGTGGAAGAGTCCATGGGTTCAACTGCGTTGAGGTAATAGGCTAGTATGTAGTCATTGGCAAAAGTAGTTACATTCATGGGTTGGTCTTGTAGACTACAGTCAATTAATTCAAGATGTACCAAGGATAGAGTGTGGATAGGTTCAAGGGAGTTCACAGTATTGTCATCACCACTGCGAATCAAAAAGTCGAGTTCTAGAAGACTACCTTGCGTAAATGTCTAGAGACTAGGAAGAGTCAGAACATGATTATTAAAGAGCACGTTAATATTTAGTTGACCTAATCCAATAGACCTACTTGTAGCATCATTCTCTACGATAGACTGGACTTCAAATCATGGTTTGATAGTAACAAGATTAGTAGATAGATTCTCATCATTTACATCAGATGATTCAAAGTTTGATGCTGAGTAAACATTGTCATAAATAGGACTGTTGTCAGAGTCATCAGAGTCATCGGATGAAGTTTCCAAGTCTTCTTCAAGTGATTGAGTGAATGTATGTATGGTATCAACACCAACATCTTTAATGCTACAAGCTCCTTCAAGATTTGGCTCATTTATCATTTGTATCTGACATACCTGTTAACATAACCTTGATGGTTCTATGAGTCCATGTCATTTACTCCATTTAGCTTCCTCTGGACTAATGACTGGTTCAGCTTCTGTAGATTCCAATTTTTCTTGTGTAGTCCCATACCTGATTTGTTTTGTCTTATTAGAAGGGTATATAATAGATGAAAAATTTTCTGGTATTCTTCCTTCTTTTAGCCCTTGTTCATAGTCTTGTTGTCTTTTTAGTCTAATTTCTTGTATCTCCTTTTCTAGCTTTAAGCACATTGGCTTTTGAGTGTCATCTATGATATCATTGGACTCTTCTAGAGTTTCTATAATGGATGTATCAGAGAGGTGATTTGGACCCCATTCATACTTGTTTGAGTCAGTCTCTGAATCTTCTACTTTTTTCCCTACTAGTGTATGTGACTAGAACTTTCAGGGGTGCAAATAATTCTCTAATTATTTCTACTTCATCTCTCATATTTTCTGGAACTTTAACTCCTTGTATTATTGTAGCTGACACCATCGAAACTTGAGTACTAACTATTTCTTCTCTCTTGATTGGTAGTTCCTCTTTTTCTTTTCCACACTCTACTTGAGTTTGTTGAGCGTCGACTTCCTGTGATGTTGAAGGTGATATCCTTTTCCTCCACTTAGACTTAGAAGCATGTTTTTGGTCTAATGTCTTTTTTGGATTGTATCCCAGTCCAACCTTATCATTTGTAGATTTTATTTGTAGCTGAATCGGTTCAATAATACCCTCTTGATGTTTTCCCAAGGGACCAGTACCTGAATATCCCATGCGTTGGATCATTTTGTAGTCAGGACCATATTGGGTTGGGGAAATCTCACAATGTCGTACTTCCTCATTTTGACTATCTTCCTTGAAAAGCCACTTAAGAACAACGTCCTCTTCTATTTCATCTGCCAAGGAAGTAGAAGACTATATAAAAAGACCATCATATATGATATTCAGAGTTAAAGTTTGTGTTCTCATAGCCTCTGATGGTTTGCCCAACTGTTTCGGTGATGGAGGGAGAGAGACTAATGAATGTACTGGTTCTATCTTGTATCCATCCATGATAGTATTTGTAATCTTCAATTTCTTTTCTAAGTCCTTCATCAGAGCTTCTGGACTTTCATCTATAGAGGCTGATCTATTATGAGGCACAAAGGTATCAACACCTTTTGTTAATGCATTACAGGGGAGATTTGTATTAGCAGGGATACTGACTTCAACTCCATTATAAGGAAATTTTAAGCATTGATGGTATGTAGATGGAACTACCTTCATTTCATGAATCCATGACTTGCCTAGTAAGATATTGTACAACAGAGGAAGATCAAGTACCTAGAAAATGACATCTCTTTCTATAGGTCCCACCTTGATTGGTAATAATACTAGACCTTTAGAGGTCCTTTCTTCTTCATCATAGGCTTTAATTGTTATTTTCTTGGCTGGATCAATGACATTTTTAGAAAATCCTAGTTGTGTAAGAAGACTGTAAGTACAAATATTCAAACCTGCACCTCCATCTATCAAAACATGTTTACTGTGTTTATGAATCATGGCTTCAATATGCAATGGCTGGTTATGTGGATGATTTAGTGAGTTGTCATCTTCTTTAGAGAAGGTCAGATGGTGAGGTGAAGTCAGATGACCCACCATAGATTGAAACCAATCAATATCTAAATCTTTTGGAAGATTAGTGGTGAGAAATGCTTTGTCTAGGATCTCTTTATGAGCAGAAGAGATTTTGAGCAATTCAAAGATGGAGATTTCAGCATTCGTTCTTTTTAGTTGTTCAACAATGCTATATCTAGAGGATGATGATGAAGTTAGCTATTTAAATTTATTAAATGTTATTTCTTTTTGTTTGTTTGACGAGGCTGGTAGGTTTGATGTTGTTTAAGCAGGAGTTGAAGATCTAGGTCCTTGGAGAGTGACTTTCTTTTGAGAACAAGTCATAGAATTTGCATGTCGTGATTCATGTTGTTTGTCTTTAATTATAATCACGTTGCAATATTTAGGTTGGGAAGACTCAATAATGTTGATGACGTTGTCATTACTGGTATAAGTGTAATTTACTTTGGCACCTCCTTTTGTTTTTGAGGAATCACCTTGTTCATAAATAGGTAAAGGATCTTGAAATGCTTTGTGATCAGCATTTGTTGGGTGATTCCTGACAATAATTTTACCAGCGTCTATGAGATCTTGAATCTCATTGTTGAGCTTCATGTAGTTGTTTGTGTTATGACCTTTATTTCGATGGTAGTCACAATATTCATTTTCTCTCCACCATTTTGGTTTGACTTCCAGATCATATGGCCTAGAATTATCTGGTAACGTTATCAGATCATTTGCCAATAAAGTTTTGAAAATGGATTTGTATGATTCTTCTAGAGGAGTGAATTCGCGTCTAGGTTTTGAAAGCCAAGGTTTCTCTTTGAACCACTCTTTTACTTTCTTCGGAGGATTTTCTGTTGCAGTTTCAACTACTTTGAGTGCTTGCGTGCCACTAGCCAAGTTAAATATCTAGAATAGTGTTACCAAATCCATCAAAGTTGCAAAAGCTGGAGCTGGATGGGTCCTTGGAAAAGGTGACAGAATAAGGTTTTGGGTAGACCCCTGGATGAAGAATGAAGCCCTATTTGATCAAAACAACAGTCAAATTATTGAAGAATGTAAAAGGAGGTTTGGGCTGATGGTATGTGACTATTGGAAGGAGAATAAGTGGGTTAAACTTGAGGACATACATCTTGGTTTTTCCTCTCTCCAGAAAGAGTTGTTGTAGGCTGGTGGAGGTGGAGTTATCAGAAATGATCAAGGAATTTGTATTGTTGCTTTTGCTTCCCCTTTTGGAACCCAAAATAACCATGTGGCTGAAGCTATGACCATGCTAAAGAGCCTCTAGTTAGCTCAAGAATTCAAATTTAAAAGAATCGGGCTTGAAGGGGACTCTTTAAATATTATACAAGTCGTTAAAGGTATTAGTTCAGTTTCCTGGAATATTGCCAATATTATTAAAAATGCTAAAGCTATCCTAAATAACTATGTTAGCATTATTATAACCCACACATTTAGAGAGGGCAACAAGGTAGCAGATATCCTTGCCAATGAAGGGGTTAAATTGGAGAAGGGCATCAAATATATAGGGGAAAATCACATCAAGCTAGAAATTAAGGAACAATTATACTTTGATCACCTTAATGGATCAAGCTAATATCATGATTGATTTCTGGGGAACGAGTACCAATGAGAGATTTTGGGGGTGGATGAACTGCCAGATGATGAGTGTTTCTCGGCATCATAACCAAGATCATATGTGTGCGAAAGGTAATTGTAATAATAGTCGGGTTTGTATGAACATGAGTAGCAATCTCAAAATTGTGAAAGACTCTTTACAAGGGGAAACCAAAAATTCAAAGCTTTACCCGCGGGCTGAGATTTGTAACAGAGGATATCGTTACCTAGAAAGCAGAATGGGAGGCAACCTTAACAGGAACGAACCTTTAGGTTGTGAGCACTGGAAGAGAGAAAGAAAGGTGTGGAGAAGGCTCCACAGACATGGTTTCACTGATTATATGGAGAAGCTCCATGGTAGTAGAAACTCTATGTCTCATGGGTTCACTAAAAGCTAGAGCAATAATAGGGCTACCCTATTTGGGGAAATCTGGCAAATCGATGAAAATTTGATCTCAAAGGTCACGGGACTCAAGATGGAGGGGACAAAATTATATAGGGATAGAAAGTATGCCACTAAGGCCTTCAAAAATTTCCCAAAGATGGAGGACGAGAAGGGCAACCTAGCGAAGAAGGACAACATATCATACTACACCCCCCAACCGGTAAAACCTTTCTGGCAAAAAGTTCTTACGGCTTTAATGGAATATTTAACTGTGGATGGTAGGTTTATGAAAATTTACAACTATCATTTCACCATCCTGAACCACTTCCGCCATGGGGCTAAAATATCTTTGCCCTTTTGTTTAGCCTCTTCTCTAAATGAGAGCCTGGTCGACCATGTTTAAAAGCCCAACTCCTACCCTCTAGCGCACCAGGGACTCATTCTGCTAATTTATGAATATATTAAGGATAAGACTAGGGCTACCAAGGATGACCCTTTAATCATCAATGCTTAGATTTCTGAGAAATGCATAGACTCTGATTTGACTGGGGAGCCCAGCACCCCTATCCATAAAAAAAGGAAGGTTGAAATCATGCAGGAAGAAAACGATGTGCTTGCTGATGAAGAAGAGGGAAAGAATAAGGAAACTATTTTTGAAATGGAGATTAACAAGGAGGAGAATTATGGGGAAGGAGAGGAAGGGGGCAATTTTGAGAATCGTCAACCCAACCCTGAAGGCTCGAAAACTAAGAAAGAGGCTCTGAAAGCTAAGGAAGGTGAAAACCCTAATGTGGAGGAGACGGAACAGAGCAAGGATTCTACGGGTACCATTCTGGATACCGCCCACAATTGCACCCTTGAATTCTTCAATTTTTAGAAGTGGGTGGTTGAAAACATTACCAGCATGTAGGGTAAACAAAGGGAGCTGGAAGTTAAGATCAACAAGTTGGTCAAAATGTTTGACTTTGGGAAATAGCACGAGGAGATGAAGAATAGTGAAGCGGAGGAGGAAATGGAAATGGAAGAATGGTTGGAGAAAGATTTGATAAAAGGCGACCTAAAACATTTGGAGGACGTCATTAAACTAATGAAGGAACAGGTGGAGGAGGATAAGGACAATGTCAATACTCAGATGGCCCGAAACGAGAAAGCCTTGAAAAGCCTTATGAACCATAGCCTCCAAGTTCTTAAAGTCTCCTCCTAGAATATGAATGTGCTGGTGAATCATCTGGAAAAGAAAAACCAGGAGAAGAACCTGGTAGTTATTAAAGATTCTCCTACTTCCAGCCTAAGCCACTAGACCCCTAGGCGTAGACCAGGCAAACTACAGCGGAGAAGGAAATGAAGATGAAAGAAAGTCGGATTGCTTAGGAAAATACCGACTTGAGGGAAGAGGCCAAGGCAATGATGCTCTTGGTGTAGAATGCAGAAGAAACCATGAAGAATTTCTAAATTTATTTTTATGCTGTACTTGGGGCCAATTTCTTGCTGGCCTCTTGCTGTCCTTTTCTCTGTTGCTGGTTTTTTTGCTAGTCTTTGGCAGCCATTGTGTTTTGTTTCTTTCTTGAATATCTTTCGTATGTAACTGGGTTTCGAGTCCCTTAAAACCTATTTTTAATTAATCAAAAACAGTGTCTACCACTCCGTCATTAACAACGTTGTTGTTGTTGTCTTTGCCATATTTACAATACTTATTCTTTTCTTTAGAGCTAGATTCTGGTTGTGTTTCTTTTCAACATGAGATATCTCCTTTCTTTATAAGCACATCTTCCATTCAGATAGCATTATCTACCATTTTGTTAAATGATGGGTGTACTTGCATTTAGATACTATATTTCAATTTAGGGATTAGATTGTTGATGAACATATCTATTTTCTCACAATCTGGAATAGGTTGTGAATATCTAGAGAACATCTTTCTCCAATGTTGGAGGAAAGTGAGAAAAGGATCCCCTATTTTTTGTTTGTTATTGCAAAGCTTGATCATAGTAATGGGGTGTCGAATTGTATAGGAGTATTGTTGTAAAAATAGTTGGATTAATTCTTCAAAAAAATTTATTCCCTTAGGTAGACTTAATAAACCATTCCATAGCTTGCCCTCCCAAACTTCTCAGGAAAAGGCGCATGAGATACGTTTGGTCATGCATGAACTCCATACATAAAGCACAAAATTCTCTGATATGGTCTTGGGGATTTGAGTTACCATCATATTTGTCAAATTTTGGGATCTCAACTTGTGAAGGAAATGGAGGCATGTATAGGTTTTTGTCAAATGAAAATGGGCATATTGTCTCTAGAGAATATTGTTTTGGGGATTTATCCTTGTTTTTCAGTTTCGTGATCATAGTTTGTAAGGATTGTAATTGTTTGTGTACCATTATTATAGGTGATTCTTCCTTTTTAGTGACGAGAGTTTGAACGTCATAACCAGTAGGAAGTTTAGCACCTTGTTTTGCTAGTTCTAGAAAATAGTCTTCTTTTTCTCTAGCCATGATAACCTTCATCATTTTTTGGAAATCTTTATCCTTTTGACATCTATGAATATCAGTTTCTAGAGGTTCAGAATCTTCAGATTCACTTGATGAGGAATCATTGTTAGTATCATGAATACTGAGATTGTTTTCTATATTTTGTTCTGTTCTAGGTAAAGTGGGAAATAAAGGTTGATAAAAAACTAGCACGTCTAATGATGAAGGTTTATCAGTGAGCAGGTCCTTTACGTAAAATGGGTTATCTTGATATGAAAAGGATTTCTCTTTGCCTTTGGCATCTTTCTTATGAGAAATTATGGTTTGAATAGGCATTTTTATTGACTGATGTGACCTAAAGTTGTTTGTGATGTAGAAATCAAGATCAAATTCAAAGCTAGTTGTTCGGTTAATGTATTGATTGAGAGAAGCAACTAAGATTTAGTCTGGTTTCAAGAAAGATCCATCATGTGCAAGACATTTATCTAAGTTGATTCAAGAGAAGTGACTAAGATTTAGTCTGGTTTTAGGAATGATCTATCCTATATAAGACATTATCTAAGTGACTTAAGTTTGATAAGTAGTTGATTGAACTAGCTGAAAGATGATCAACAAAATCGTGCAACACAAATGGCAGAGGTACACTGTTTTGATCTGTTTATGCTCAGGATGATTATAACCAGTTTTATGGTCGTTGTAGACTATTTTAGGCAAGTTTGATTGTTCTAGACTGACAAAATTAGAGATTCGTACGACAGGTTTTACAGGACCAAACGATAGTTTAATAGCTTTAGGACGATGACAATAGTGTTTCATACGAGTTGCTGCCTAAGACCATATGACATATGGGTATGTCTGAAATGACAAATTGATCAATGCAATGTTTTATCGTACAACACAGGATGCAGATTCAAATGACAGTTTCCTAAACAAGATGACAGATTATCAAGTCTCGTATGACATAGAATGCAGGCTTAAATGATAGACTATTAGGATTGATGGAATTTCGTACGACACAGATATGAAGCAAGACGATAAATCAAAAGACTCATACGATTGTTTACTGGACAAAGGCAAAATTCTGAGTTTTCAATGACTGAGTATGACTAGTTTTGAGGTGGACTGAGTTTTTGTTGACTGACGATGACCAGTTTTGAGGTGGACTGAGTTTCAACTAGGATAGACTAGTTTTTGACATGGAGAGAGTTTTGACTAGTTTTTGACACGGGCAGAGTTTTGACTAGGATAGACTAGTTTTTGACAAGAACAAAGTTTTGACTAGGATAGACTAGTTTTGACACGGACAAAGTTTCGACTAGGATAGACTAGTTTTTGACACAGACAAAGTTTCAACTAGGATAGACTAGTTTTGATATGTACAGAGTTTCGACTAGGATAGACTAGTTTTGACATGGATAGAGTTTTGATCACTGAGTTTGTTTCTTCTTTTCTCCAGTTTTGGTATTCCAGTTTTAGTTTGAGGGATGAAAACATAGAAAACACGTAATATGAATACTAACTCCATTCACAACATGCAAACCCTATGAAAATTGGTGAGAGAAGAAAACCTTTGCTTATAGACTCAAGTACACACCCAATAGCTAATCAGAATACGGTCGTTGAGTCTCACACAATGGATTCTCAATGTCGTATTAGCCAACTCCAAACGCTAATGGGGGCATGAAATGACAAGTATCTTGGGAGAGTTACTATCTCTCTTGCACAAATATTATCCCCCCTTTCGGAGGTGAACCGGGTAGCTTCTAATTTTAATTGGAATTAGTAAGAGATCCATTCGGTGCATCGAGGTATAAACTCAATTAAGAGGTCTCCTAGCCTTGAAAAATATACCTAAAGGTACAAAGGAGAGCTATTCCCAAGTACTGTCATTGACTTGATTTTCATAAAATCACGTTTGTTTTATAGTGGGCTGGAGTACTTGGCGTTTAGTCATTCCCACTTGGGTTGTTCCCCTCTCACCAACCGTAATGGCTATAGAGTTATTAGCTCCTTCGGAGGCAGGCCCACTAAAGATATACAAATCTCAAACTTAAAGAAAATGCCTCAAGGGTTTGGATTTCTGATTGTCTATAAAGACAAGAGCATACTCTCCTACCTCTCAGATTTTTCTTAAAACACGAAATACAAATTTGTTCTTTAACCAAATAGCAAGTTAGGTGCCTAAAAAAAATGAATTCAATGAATACACAATGTTTACTCGAATCTCCTCTGGCAACCTGCAAAGACAATGAATCAGTAGTCATATTGTCTTTGTGCTACAAGCATAGTCTTTGATAAGCGATCTGCAAAAAATTGATTAGGCTGTAAAAATTTCTCAGACAAACGAAGAAAAAGCTAGGGTCAGCATCAGTATGATAAAAATTGAATGAGAAAACTTGACAAAAGAAATATGCTTTTTAACCCAGAAATATAGATCCGTATGACAATTCTCACTGACTTGTACGATAATTCATACAGGATCGTACGATAATTGCATTTTGTTGTTCGACATTGTGGGAAAACTCATACGACAATTTGCAGAAACTATATGGACGAAAATTCAAAAAAAAAAATCTGAAAAAATAAAAAAATAAAAAGTTTGTCTCCGATGCTGAAAAAATGTAGTCTTGTGCCCCACGGTGGGCGCCAGAAATGTGCGTCTGAAAAAGTGGAATAAGTCTGTAAGCTACAAGACACAACACTTCAATTAATTCATTACATGTATGGTTAGACATACATAAGCATGAATAATAAAACCATAACAAATCGACCAATTGCCTTCTAAAAGATGTGAGTATAGACTTGCTCTCAGATTTGTATAAGCAATACTAGTGACTAGACTATACCAAGACGAAGGATTTAATCTATATGAGCATGATATTAAGCTAAATAGATGCAAGATGGATGAAAGATTCAAGCAATATGGATTCAAGAAATATGAGTAAACCAAATATGCAAATAATCTAAACTAAGATGCAATAATCTCAAAAAGCAAGCACAATATATTCAATGACTCTAGAGCGAAAAGTGTATAATAATAAATCTCCAGGGTGTTTTGAATGAGAGCTGAAGGCTGAATTTATAGAGAATCACAAGAGAGATCAAGAAACAACACAATTTAGGATTAATTGAAATAATTGAGAAATCAGATTCAGTTAACCTTGAGATAGATTTCAATTATAGTTTAATTGAAATGCATTCAGAAAAGAAGTTTGAGTTTGCATTAGAGATATAATTTAATTAATTCTATGCACTTGAGATAAAATTAAGTAATTCTAAGCAATTCTTTGATTTATTCAAAAAAAGAGTCTTTTCAATGCAACTAAACTTCTTTTCTCAAAAGCTTTGAGTTCCAATTTTAGAGAATGATTAATAATTCAATTAATTACTTTTTTGATTTCAAGTTCTCAATTTAGAAGAAAGAAATAATATCTCAAGTTTGATTTCTCTTTCAATATAATATCTCAAGTTTGATTTATCTTTCAATTCAATTCTTTTATTTTATTTTCAATTTAACTCTTTCTTTGCATATTGATTCCTCTTTTGTGATAAATTAATTCCTTTTTTTATGATTAAATGGCAAATTTATTAATTAATTAAATATGCTAGGATATTTAATAAATTAAATAGGATAATTGATCAAAATGATTTTCTTGGAATGATTTGATTAATTAAATAAATATTTAATTAACATAGAATAATTCACTTGCCATGTGACATTTGATGATTGAAGAATTAATTAATTGTGTGCTCAAAATTGATTTAATTGCCTTTGTTTAGGACCTTGGTGATGTTGTCAAAATTAGGGGCCCATGGTTTAGGTGACCAATTTTAGGGTATTACACTAAGTGGCTGAGTGCCTCACTTACCAAAAAGAGGAATGTAATTCCTATTTCGATCCCAATGGAGGATATGGTTAGCAAATGCCTGGGAAGGACTTCAAAGTCCAAAAGACTCAAAATAGAAACCATGATTGATGTGGATGAGCAGATGGAACACTGGGTTGCGGAGGTAGCTAGACCTTTGACAGATAAAGAGATTGAGAATGTTACTGAGAAAGACTTTATCATTGAAAAGATCGATCTAGGGACAACTCCTCAAGCTGCTGATGTTAAACACTTAGAATCTTCAACTAAAAGGATTCTCACAAGGACCTGGAAGGATGAGAAAGATAAAAGTGAGATGAAGAAAATTATACTACAGATGGCCCAATATATTAATTCTATGCAAAATCCAAATCCTTAGCCTCTCTCCCAAGTTTCTTTGTCATTCAACCCAAAATCACCTTTGAATCAAAAACTACTTGATCAGGTTCAAAGGAGCCGAATGATCACTAATGTTTTTAGCAAATGGATCGAATCAATTGCACAACAAGGGACAACTTATATCTCTGATTTGGTCAAAGTGTTTGAGAATGCGGAATCTATTCGGAAAGAGATAGAAACAAAGATGGTTGTCTGGGAGAAAGAGAAAAGTAAATGGTTGGCTATGTTAAGGCAGATGAGAGATACACATAGATATGGGGTAATGAACTTCCTCCTCGAGAAGATGGTGCATGGCCTTGATGAAAACATACTCTTTGTTTGCAAACAAAACTTGAGTGGAGGAACTCAATCATTCAACTAGGACATGAATGATTCCTCAAGCTTTTAAGAGAATTGAAGGAGTTGACTAACACGATGCAAAAATACATGAAATCCATAGATCTTCAACTCTTAAGAGAGGATAAGAAAATGCTTGAGGATTCATCACAAATGATTCAGGCCTTCAAAGATCAAATACAAGAGATTCAGGAAGCAAAGTCCTTAACAATTGAGGACTTCTCAAAGGTCGCAAGAATTGAATCTATGTTGGTTGTCTGTTTCGATCATTTGGAGATGCAAAAGAGTAAAGTCCTATAGGTAGGTAAAAAGAAAGAAGTATGGAAGCAACGGATTTTGCACACAGACATCCCACATTACCAGCTCATCTTAAACTTCTCAATAGCTCACCTGGAATAGTGGAACATTTGAAGTATTCCTAGATCACATGATAGACAGGTTGAAGCCACATCATCTGTTGGAGCTTGATCATGATTTCTTTGCTCGCGGCTCATGCTGCATTTTTAGTTTAGTTATTGCTTTTTCAGTTTTATGAAACTAGACTTCTTTAACTTTGTGATAGAGTTAATTATTTAACTTTGGTTTTATTTGTAACAAACTATCATAGCCTAAAGGCTATTTATATGGTTGGATAAGTCTTTTAAAAGGTCCGAAAAAATTTTGATTGAAGAAAACAAAAAATTGGGTTTTCTTTGTGTTTTAAGTATAGAGAATTCTAGTTTTTTGAATGAGAATAATATTGTGGTTCAATATTCAAATCTGTGCATTTGAAGGATTATCAGTCTCAATTGGGATATATGCTTATGCGCTGAATATATTTTCTTCATTACCAATTTTATCTTAGTTTGTGGATTCATTGATTTTCTTTGTTTAAATAGTACTTCATAGCTGTTTAAATGACTTTGATCCCCCTTGTCTTGTGAGACATGAGCGAGAATCGATCAACATTTTCATTACTTTGAGTATTATGGATGGAATAAATTTTATGTTGAATGAATGCATATAGAGATAAAGTCTATGAGCTTTATACTTTTTAATAAATATTTTGCAGCGTTCCTTTGTGTTAACAAATGAATGTGAAAGCCTTTCTCACTTTTTGGTAAAAAGTGTGTTTGTTTCTTGAGTAATCTGCATAAACATTTATTGAACATCTTATGAGGAGTTGCACTCTTATGCAAAGGGTAAACCAAAGCTTGGTTGACCCAACTCTTGGTACATTTTCTTTTCATAAAGGGTGTGCGCGATACTTTTTTCTAAAAACAAATAAAAATTGAAGGCAAATTTGTTAACCAACAGATTTTTTGTGACTTTGTTGGGGAGTCGAATAATAAGACTAGTCGCCTGGTTACAAGATACAAAGAATTGGATTGTCAATTTTTAAGAATATTTTTGGGTGCCATCAAAATTTTGCATTGTAGACAGACTGGAGCCAAGAAGATATACTAGGTCTCAAAGGTAGGAAGGAATAGTTGACTCTATTTTTCAAGAATTGCAAAACCTAAATTTTCAGCCATCCTTTTCACCTAAGAGATGAGAAAGAAGTAGACCTCCTTCTCTGTCTCCTTCACTCCCTGTATCCTCAATTTGTCAAGCCCTAACCTTGCATGGTGTTACTTTACCTAGTGTACTTAACCCAACACCTCTCAATATCATTCTTCCAATGGCAACAAACAATCCTCGGGGGGCCGCAGTAGGTCCACTGAATTTGGGTTTAAATTTGAATGCTTTACCCAAAGGAGCAAGAGATCACTTGTCAAAATTTAGTGGTGATGGGAAGATCATGGTTGTAAATACTTGAATGAACTCAATGTTGCTTGTGGTATAATAGTTGTCCAACACAAAGATGTTGCAGTAAGGCTATTTGTACAAACATTAACTGGAATTGCTAGTGATTGGTTTTATCACTTGCCAAATAGTGTAATAACCAATTGGCAAGACTTGAAAACAAGGTTTGAAGCTAGGTTCAAAGTAGCAGAGGATGAGCACTCTCTTTTGGCTCAATTAGCCAAGTTAAAGAAGGAGATTATGGAATTTGTGAGAGATTTTGTAGCTAAATTTGAAAAAATTGTTCATAAAATTCCCATCAATCAGAAACCCTCAGACCACAATTTGAAATGTTTTTTTATACATTCCATGCCTTCAGAGATAGGTTTCTTGATCCATAGACAAATATTTGCAACTTTGAGTGATGTTAAAACACTTACCATTAAGCTGGAAGATGACTTGATCACTGCAGGTAAGTGGAAGAGAGAAGTACAAGTACCTAATGCTCAACCCTCTACTTCTTCAAATCTCTTAATTCAGAGACTGATGAATGATGTAATAATTCTTAAAAGATAGCTACCCAAAGCTAGTACATTTTATTCATCACCTTATCAAGACATATCTAGGAGGAATACAAATCAGTCTTTGGGGATTGGAAATAAATATTTACAATTACCCCTGACCTAACAAAGATTGGCAATTGAAGCCCCACCACCAAAGAGGAGTATGTGTTTTTCATCTTACAGATGATCATGATGACAATTCTTGTCCAGAAGTGGTGCATTATGCACAACTGATTAGTTCTAAAGAGATTTCAAATGAATTAAGTGAAGAATAATCTTTTAGGCAACCTAGTGACTCTGAAATCCACTTCCTAGAGTATGAGTCAGATTCAGAAAGAGGAGGTGATACTTTGGTTACTTTAGATGATCCTTTATGTGTTGTACTAACAAGGAATCAACATAATGTAAAACCTCGGGGTGTTTCTTCATCCTCTACTATGAATTCTAAAGGTAAGGATATTGTTTCCAGATTTCATAAAAATGATCATAAGCCTCAAGAACCTCACTTGATAAAATCTATAGAGATAGAGGGTTCATTTGATATTGTAGAGTTTTGTAAATCCTCTCGGATTCAAATTACACCGGCTGAGTACCTTAAATTATATCCCAAATAATTGGATAGACTAGTTAAGTTTGTAAAAGGAAATAATGTATTACAAGCTAATGGGGCACAACAGTCAGTAAATGCTACATTGTCTTCCCAAAGTGATGTGTCAACCCATCCTATTACTCGCAAAGTGATCCCTAAAATAACAGCCCTTCAAACTCATCATACTTTATTTGTCCTTGTTAGGTCCCAAAGACAACTGAGAAGGGGGGGGGGTGAATTGGTTGTCAAATAAATTCAAACCAAAAACAACTTAACCAACTTAATGCTTAATACCAGTAAACCAGTTAAGTATGCCTGTAGACAGTTTTAATAGTTAATTGCTATACCGATAAAGATTAATGCATGAAACATAAACACAAATTCATCCACAACACATGACACCAATATTTTTACGTGGAAACCCTGTAAGGGGAAAAACCACGGTGAGAAACCTTACCCACAATTAGATGATACTACTGTAGATAGTAAGTGTACATAATTGGGGTCTGCATATGCAGAAAGGCCAACAGCCTAGAGCTCACTACTCAATCACAAGATGGGAGTCACACTGACTACAGTTGGATGGTTAAATCCAATAAGAATGTATTGCACAAAATAGCATCTTCATATGCTGGATTCAATACCAGTGTAATGCTGATATGCTTTCACAAAAACCTAGCTTCACCTTCAAATGATGTCTGCGTGTATTGCACTACTTAATCTTGCATATACCTTCACACAATTCTTTTTTGCATTTCACACTTGATCTTACAAATAATATCTTACATTTATACCATAACCTAAGACCAATTTTAGTAGGTCGGCTCTACAAGATATTACAATAAAAATTTTTACAAAAAATATAATATCGGATGCAATAACCGATTGACCATGTCGGCTTAATGCATTTACAACAATAATTAATCATTTCCATAGCATGCCATGCTAATCTGGAAAAGATAAACCTATTGGTGTAACCCTAGATAACCCTGGACCTATTTATCGATAAAAGCAAATATGCAAATATGAATATACCAATGATTAATTTGTTAAGATAGATGTCCACATGATGTCTTCGATATTACCAAGTGTCTTCCATATCATTCCAAGTGTCGGTGATCATTATATCTAGTCGGTGAACCATATACCAGTAACAGTGCAATAGTTACTTGCTTGCCGATGAATGTTGTTGGATCTCCAAAGTGCTATTGTTTTAGTAGGTGTTGACATCAATGACAAAACCATACCAAAATACCAACAATATCCCCCTTTGGCATTGATGGCAACACAAGATGGAAAACCCATCAAAGTGCCAAAACAGAAATACCAAAATCCAACAATCTCCAAAAAGATCATAACCAGAATACAGAGAGTAATAGTTTCTCCCAAACAACAATCTCTCCCCCTGGGAGAAACATGTGTTATCCAAAGTTCCTCAAAAGATAATGTGTTTTTCCATAGATATCTCTCCCCCTTTGACATCAAATGCCAAAGTTATAATAAAACCAAGTTCATATACATAATACCAATAAATTCAATATACCAACTACTCCCCCTGAGAAGTAGCTTCCTCATCAAAGACTGGAGTAAAAGATTTGTCTGATACTTCTGTTGGTTGATAACAATCATCAACTATCTAAGTCTCTACCGGTGGTGGTATGACTCCAAGCTGATCTCTAAGATATTCAAAAGTCTCCTTAGGCAAAGGTTTTGTAAAGATATCTGCAAGCTATTCTTTAGTATTCACATAAACCAGTTTTATCTCCTTTTCTTCAACTTTTTCCCTTAGAAAATTCAGTTTGATAGAAACATGTTTTGTTTTGGAATGTAGTACTGGATTCTTAGATATATCAATTGCTGTAGTGTTATCACAATATATAGTAATAGGTTCCTTGCATTTTACCCTTATGTCTTTCAACATTTGCTTAAGCCATAGTACCTGTGTATAATTAGTTGTTGCTACAACATATTCTGATTTTGCTGTTGATAAAGATGTACAACTCTGTTTCTTACTCAACCAAGAAACTAGTCTGTTTCCAAGAAAGAATGCTCCGTCGGTGGTTCTTTTTCTATCATCCACATCTCTTGCCCAATTTGCATCTGTGTATGCACATAATTCAAAGTTTTCATCTCTAAGATACCATAGTCCAAGATTTATAGTGCCTTGTAAGTACTAGAAAATCCTATTTACTGCTGATTCATGATTTTCTCTAGGATTACTTTGAAATCTAGAAACAATACATACTGCATTCATAATATCAGGTATGGTTTGTGTCAAATATAGTAAACCTCCTATCATAATTTGTATCTAGTTGGATTAACAGGTGTAGATTCATCCCTTTGAGATAATTTGTCATTTGTAGTCATAGGTGTGCTTACCGGTTTATATTTCAACATCCCAAATTTCTTTAGTAACTCTTTCAAGTATTTGGATTGACTCAAGAATATACCTTTATCAGTCTGTGAAATTTGCAATCCTAAAAAGAATTTTATTTCTCCAATCATAGACATTTCAAATTCTTGTAGCATTTTAGTAGAAAATTCCTTAGATAAACCATCTTCTCCTCCAAAGATTATATCATCAACAAATGCTTCTATAATCAAGATGTCATCATTAGTTATTTTGTAATATAAATTGTTGTCTACATTTCCTTTAGTAAAGCCAATCTTTAAAAGATACTTATCCAATCTTGCATACCAAGCTCTTGGAGCTTGTTTTAATCCATGCAGAGCTTTTCTTAACCTACAAACCATATCATTGTCATCTGTCAAAGAAAATCCATTAGGTTGTTCAATGTATACTTCCTCTTCAAGATCTCCATTCAAAAATGAACATTTACTATCCATTTGATAAACTTTGTAGTTCTTGTGTGCTGCAAAAGCCCAAAATAATCTGACTGCCTCAATTCTAGCTACCGGTGTAAAGGTTTCATAGTAATCAACTCCTTCCTTCTGAGAATATCCCTTACACAATAGTCTTGCTTTATTTCAGGCAACCTTACCATCTTCATTAATTTTGTTTCTGAATACCCATTTGGTTCCAATTACAATTTTATCTTTAGGCTGGGGAACTAATGTCCAAGTGTTATTTTTCTCAATTTGTTCTAATTCTTCTTCCATAGCTTTAATCCAAAATTTATCTTCACATGCTTCATTAATAGATGATGGTTCAATTTGAGAAATAAGACATACCTCTTCATTTGCCAATCTTCCTCTTGTCATAACACCTTTAAATTTGTTTCCAATTATTTGATCTTTAGAATGATTCAATATTACATACCAGGGTGTCTTTGTTTGTTGTTGTTCTTCAATTATTGTGGAATCCTCAGATGGTACCGGGGTAATTGGATCTTCATTCTGTACCGGTGGATTTAGTGTAGGTTCTTTTGTCACATTTGTACTCTCAACAATTTTCTGCAATCTCTTGTTAAAACATCTATATGCCTTGCTCTTAGATGAATAACCAAGAAATATTCCTTCATCACTTCTAGGATCAAATTTGCCAATATACTCATCTCTTCTAATATAACATTTACTTCAAAAAATTCTAAAATACTTAAGAGTAGGAGTATTACCAAACCATAGTTCATGAGGGGTCTTACCGATTTCACCTTTGATGTGAACTTTGTTGAATGTATAGACCGCTGTGCTGACTGCTTCTCTCCAATATACATGTGGTAAATTTTCTTCTGATAACATACTTCTTGCTGCATCCAAGATAGTTCCATTTTTCCTTTCAACAACTCCATTATGTTGTGGTGTCCGAGGTGCTGATAGCTGTCTTTTGATTCCATTCACTTCATAGAATGTATTAAAGTCCTTAGATGTGAATTCTCCTCCTTGATCTGATCTTAAACATTTGATTTTCTTACCGGTTTCATTTTCAACCATTGCTTTGAACAGTTTGAACTTTCCAAGTGCTTCTGATTTTTCTTTGAGAAAAGTAACCCAACACATTCTAGAATAACCATCAATAATTAGCATGAAATATCTATCACCTTGTAAGCTTTTAGTTCTAGCTGGACCACATAAATCAGTGTGAATCAAATCAAGAGCATTATTGGATTTTTTTGGAATACTTTTGAAACTAGCTCTAACTTGTTTTCCAAATTGACATTCCTTACATATTTTATTCTGAGGTTTGACAATTTTACGTAAATCTCTAACTGCCTTAGTAGTACTGATCTTCACCATGCAATCAAAGTTTACATGACAGAGTCTCTTATGCCATAACCAACTTTCATCTATATGTGCAATCAAGCATGTCTTTTCACTGTTATTCAAATGAAAGATATTACCTCTAGTCTGATTACTGGTTGCAATTTCCAAACCATTTCTATTCATGATTTTGCATTTGCCATTTTTAAATTGTAACTGAAATCCTTTCCCAACTAATTGACCAACACTCAAAAGATTATGCTTTAATCTTTCAACATAGTACACATTGTCAGTGTTATGCTTACCATCAAGAGATATTGTACCCTTACCTTTGATTGAACAGGATTTGTCGTCTCCAAATCTCACTAAACCTCCATTGTATTCTTGAAAGTTCAAGAATTTACCTTTGTCTCCTATCATATGATGTGAGCATCCTAAGTCAATGATCCATTCATCCTTTACTTCAACTTTAGCTGCTAGGGCTTGTTCTACCAGTTGAGTAGTAGGTGCTGGTTGATCTTCTGTTATAGCAACAAAAACCCATCCATTGTCTGCCAGATCCTCATCAGAATCATCAGTCACACCTTCATCAGCAATGTAACAAGATTTGTCTTTGTTCTTCTTAAATCTGTATCTCTGATATTCAGGATTAGGCTTGTATGTTCTTCTAGCTTCTTCTCTTAGTCTAGCATGTCTATCAGGGCATCTCGAAGCCATATGACCAATCTTATTGCAGTTAAAACATTTAAAGGGTGCTTTACCTTCATACTTACTTCCAACTAGACCTTTAGGCATTTTCCTTGCAAATAGTGCTTCAAGTTCTTCAAGTTCTTCATTTTCTTTCTTGCTTTCTTCAAGTTCTCTTGCATAAATCTGTCTTAATAGTAGCAACAGGACCAAATTCTTCAATTTCAAAAGCTGAAAGTTTCTCAATCAATGTATCCCTAGTTACTGATGCATTAGGCATTGTTCTCAACTCATTTATAGCAGTAACCTTCATTTTATATGTCGGTGGCAATCCTCTTAAAACTTTTGAAACAATTTCATCCTCACTTAAGGTTCCTCCACAACATTTAATACCCAAAACAATTTCATTTACTCTTTCCATAAAAGCAAAAATCCTTTCATCTTCTTCCATTTTCAGATGTTCATACCTGACTCGGAAGCTTTCAAGTTTTGCAATTTTGAATATGGAATCCCCTTCATTCAGTGTTTCCAAATGATTCCAAATAGCTTTAGCAGTAGACCTATCTGATAGTTCCATGATTTGTTGATCTAATAATTCGCTCAAAAGTGTTTCTCTTGCTTTGCAATTATTTTCCTCATCTTTAGCCAAGTTAGTTGGATTGGGCTGACCAGGTACATCAATAGTATAACCTTTCTTTGTAACTTCCCAAACATCTTTACCAATGCAATTTAGATGTGTCTCCATTTTGATCTTCCATATGCCATAGTTGGTTCAATCAAGTTTAGGATTGTCCTTCCTGAAATAATTAGTAGACATTGGATCTCCTCAAGCTGTTAAACTTCTGCAAAAGAGGACTAGGCTTTGATTTGTCCTTGTTAGGTCCCGGAGACAACTGAGAGTGGGGGGGGGGGGTGAATCAGTTGTCAAATAAATTGAAACCAAAAACAACTTAACCAACTTAATTCTTAATACCGGTAAACCAGTTAAGTATGCCGGTAGACAGTTTTAATAGTTAATTGCTATACCGGTAAAGATTAATGCATGAAACATAAACACAAAGTCATACACAACACATGACACCAATATTTGTATGTGGAAACCCTGTAGGGGGGAAAACCACGGTGGGAAACCTTACCCACAATCAGATGATACTATTGCAGATAGTAAGTGTACATAAATGGGGTCTGCACATGCAGAAAGGCCAACAGCCTAGAGCTCACTACTTAATCACAAGATGGGAGTCACACTGACTACAGTTGGATGGTTAAATCGAATAAGAATGTACTGCACAAAATAGCATCTTCATATGCTGGATTCAGTACCAGTGTAATGCTGATATGCTTTCACAAAAACCTAGCTTCACCTTCAAATGATGTCTGCATGTATTGCACTGCTTAATCTCGCATATACCTTCACACAATTCTTTTTTGCATTCCACACTTGATCTTACAAATAAGATCTTACATTTATACCATAACCTAAGACCAATTTTAGTAGGTCGACTCTACAAGATATTACAATAAAAATTTTTACAAACAATATAATATCCAATGCAATAACTGATTGAACATGTCGGCTTAATGCATTTACAACAATAATTAATCATTTCCATAGCGTGCCATGCTGATCTGGAAAAGATAAACTTGTCGGTGTAACCCTAGATAACCCTGGACCTATTTGCCGGTAAAAGAAAATATGCAAATATGAATATACCAATGATTAATTCGTTAAGATAAGATGTCCACATGACGTCTTTGATATTACCAAGTGTCTTCCATATCATTCCAAGTGCCGGTGATCATTATATCCTACTGGTGAACCATATACCAGTAACTGTGCAATAGTTACTTGCTTGTCGGTGAATGCTGCTAGATCTCCAAAGTGCTAGTGTTTTAGTAGGTGTTGACATCAATGACAAAACCATACCAAAATACCAACATTCCTTGAGTCAAAACCTGAGCCTTTTTATATATCACTATTCATAAATGGTCATAAATTAAACAACTGTATTATAGAATTAGGTGCATCAGATAATTGTTGGCATTTTGATGATGTTGTGATTGTCATTGATGGACACACACTTTCTTGATGTATGAGTTATTCTCAACCGGTATTATGTATTATAGTCTTTAGTCTATCGGTGTTTTGTAGAAGATGTTTACCAGTCACAAACTGACTGAAAACCCAAAGCGGTATGAAGACCTCAAGCAGTTCGAGAATCTTAAGTAGTACGAAGGAACAAAGCGGTAGTTACATTTTTCTAGTCTTCATTTTTTACAACCGGTAATCGGTAAATTGTATGAACCATTATTACTCTATGATGAGTTACCAACTAGTATTTCTGTGATGAGCTATCATCCACCAAAACTTTGGCAGTGATTTTGTGTCATGTTACCAAATGTGTCTAGATGCACTGAACCTAGGAACTTGTAATGTAATCCTATTGGACGGACATGAAATCAAACTCCTTTATAAGGACATCATGTCTAGGGTTTTAATTGATGACGAGGGTTTTTATGTGCGATCATAGAAGAGAAGATTAGGTCTATGTAAAGAGTAGGAGTGTGGAGATATTGAAGACTGAAGTAATGCTGAAATGCATTAACAGTGAGCTATCATGGATCTAACCAAGCATACTATGCTAGTATCTAGATCACTCACTTGTTGATTACTCACATCTTCGACAAGTCTGTAACCCTTAACTGGGTAGGCCTAGCAAACCCTTTGTAAATCCTCTAACAAGGTGGTTCACAACTATGAATCTGAAATCCTCTCACAAGGTAGTCTTTAACAGGACTTATCTCCTAATAGAGATCTAGATTCCTAACAGGATCTATTCTGGTGAAGAACATTGTATGACCTTAACCGGTCTGACCTTAACTGGTCTGGTTTCTATTCTACAGATAGTTACTTGTGATTTTCTGCTCACCGTGGTTTTTCCCATTTGGGTTTCCATGTCAAAACTTCTTGTGTTATGGTGATTGTGCTCTTGTGGGTGAATGCTTTGTTTTCTATTTGGCTTGCATTTATCTTAACCGGTTTATTAGTGAATCTATCATACCAGTTATCTGCTAAACTATTTAGAAGTTTTAGTTCAGTGTGTTTTGGTATACTAATTCACCCCCCCCTCTTAGTATTCATCAATTGGTATTAGAGAAAACCTTTCTATAAGTTTAACCACTTGGAAGGAGATATGGGGGAATACACTGGGAGGGAACTTACTCATCATCTCACTCAGACTAAGAAAGGCTTTGATGAACTCAAAGACAAGTATAAAGCCTCTCTGGCAAAAAGAAGAGAGCATGCTGAGAAACTAATGGAGCTTACTAAAAATAGTTCTTCTGATGAAGCAGACATGGATGCCCTAGTTGAAGAAGTCAAAAAACTGAATGAATCTAATGCCAACCTAAGAAGGGAACTAGAAGGACTGACTATCAGAATGTGTCAAGAGCTTGAGAACCAAAGGAAAGCTGAAGATCTGGTAGAAGACAAAGACCATGAGATCTCCAAGCTAAAGCAAGAAATCAGTGCCCTTATCGCTCATCTCCAAGAGAGTAAAGTGGAAAAAGAAGAAATGCAAGGTGAACTAAACATGGCTATTTTTGTGAATGCAACCTTGAAGGAATCCAATGTTGCCATTTCCGAAGAACTCACTGAGTCAAAGGAGATACTTGCCAAATTCAATCAGAGTACTGCTAAGCTAGAGAAAAAGCTTGAATCAGCAAAACTGGTAAAGAATACCATTGGACTTAGTTTCTTCGGTTATGAGGAAGGTGAGACCTCTAGAACAAAAGATGTAGCATAAAAGAAGCAACCAACATCAAAGGATAAAGGTAAGCAAAAGTTTAAACCTGTTTGTTTTAATTGTCTCAAGTAAGGACATACTGCTAATGTGTGTAGAAGTAAGGCCTACAATAATTTTCCTTATTTTCTAAACAATAAGCCTAGATCCAATAAATTCAATGGAAACTGTTATGCATGCAACAAGTTTGGGCATAGAGAATTTGAGTGCAGGTTTATTTTTCACAATATTGGGAGATACCCTCCAAGGACTCAAGGAGTTATCCTGGAACCCGCTGTGAACCAGAATCCAAACCGGTATAATGCCTATAACCATCAGTCAGGTGGTGGTGGCTATCAAGCGGCAACCAGTTGGAGAGCAACCTGTTTGATCTGTCATGGTAGCAGTCACACTGCTGCAACATGTAGAAGGAATAATGGTAGTATGAACAATGGACCATGGAGAACACCTGGAATGGTATGCTATCATTGCAACAAACTGGGACACACTGCCAGAACCTGTAGAATGAGAAAGAACCTATCAGATGATATACCAATCACTCCAGAAGGGAAGATTGATGTTGAAATCATTGAAGCGGGAATGAATAAAACATGGAAAAAGAAACCTGAAGAAGTGTCACAAGATGAACCAGTTTCTACACCTAGTGTGGAAGTCTCTGAACCGGCAAACTGAGCTTTAGAAAAGCTTAGGGGGAGCATATCGGTGAAATATTTGAACACCTAGTTTATATCGATAAAGACCTTAATCGGTATACATTACTTGTCAATCGATAGAAGATTTTGAAGCGATAAAAGGCAAAATTAGGGTTTGTACCCTAGTGGTGGAGCATTTATTATGGTAGGTGAAAGAATGTTTAAAAGGGATTTTTGACACCATTTTCACTTATTTGTTTTCGAGCGAAGAATTTTCAAGTGCAGAGTGATAAAGAGCAATTTGTCAAGCGATTCAAAGTGAATTCAAAATCTTGCAAAAGAATCCAGAGATCATTTTCATTCAATCAGGTGAAGAACATCAAAGCGGTAATCCAGCAACCGAAGTGGTGTGTTGTGAGCGACATTGCAAAACCCTAAATTTCAAAGTGTGAAGTTATTTCTCAAAATTTCTATCTATCATTTAATCATGGCTTCTGCATCACACTCTAGTCCTAGTGCACCTGTAGACTCAGTGAATTTTATTCAAAAGAAGATGAAGTACAATGCCCTATCCTAGATACCTGCTAGAGTCATAGTTGAGGAAGATATTTTAGCTTATATTGATTTCAATTTGGAAGACCTAAGATCCCTAGTGATCCATTCCCAGCTAGGTCTATTCTATGGGGATGAAAAGAAAATTAAACCAGAATATAGCATCCTAGAGAGGAAGAAACTACACAATTTAGTTTATTTTCTTGAATAGTTCATGAAAGATCACATCTGCATCATCTTGAGTAGAGTACACGGTGATAAAATGTACCTCGGGTGGATGCATGATATCACACCGGAAGCAATTCATGTCGTCACCGGTTTTTGTAACATTGGTGAGGTGTTAGCTTTAAGGAAGGTCATCAAGACTGAAATGACTAAGCTCACTGGTTCTCTAAGCGACCAACGGGGAATGACTGTCAACCCCATCAAAGATGACTTGGTTAAGTATGCTTGCATGGTGATCGACTACCGGGTGTTTTATGCCAGCAAAATAAACTCTATTCTTGCTACTGCAGTGAATACCGCCTATAGAATGATTCAAGAAGATGCCTCATTTGAATTATGTACCTATTTGCAGAAGCAACTACTATTGAACCTAAAGTCCATTAAACAGGATAATGCTTTAAGGTTCAAGTTTGGACAACTCTTAGTTAGCCTATTTTTCTACTTTCAAGGCTATTTTCCTGGAGTAGGTAATATTCAATGGTTTGCTGACCAACCAGTTACTAAGCAAATTAGGGAAAGTCTCCAAGTGGTAGGAATTAGATATCCCGAGGTTCTAAATAAATATTTTGATGAATTTAGGCAGAAAATGAGCCAAAGGATGAGGATTTCTGGAGATATTGTAAAGAAATATGAAGATGACATCTGCTTTATCATAAAGATAGATGAATGCATAATGTAAGTGGTAGAGCCAAGAAAGGAATCAGTAGAACCTATGGGGTATGAAGTAATGTATGACATGTTGGATGGGTATGCCTCTACCCTGATTGCCTCTCCTTTAGATGTAAAGAAAAAGCGAATCGACACCTACTTGGAAAGGGTAACGCTGGTTGAAGATCCTACAGTGAAAAAGGGAAAGGCAGTGCCATTGGTATCGACACCAGTTACCTCAGCCAACCTAAAAGTAACCAAGCAGTCACCTACCAAGAAGAAACCAGAAGTTGCACCCACTAAAGTATTTGAGAGGAAGCGAAAAACCAAAAATAACTAACCAAAGTTAGAGGACACCAAACCGGAAGTGTACCCTAAGAAAACCAAGCAATCAAGCAAGAAGGATAAATCTACCGATAATGCACCTACATCATCAACATCAATAAATATAGACATCTCTTCTTATAAGCCTCTGACACATTGTGAAAGGATTGTAAAGAACATTAAGAGAAAGGTGCTTGATGACCTAAAAGAATATTTTGATGATTTTTCTGATAATGAGAAGGAAGAAATAGAGCAGGAAATGATAAAATATATGTGTGTAAATGACCGGTCCCCATCTGAAATTAGATCGGTGACACCTGATTCTTTATACAATTCTTTGGACAATAAAAGGCACATTGCCATTGAGAAAGAACATGAAATAAGGGAGAAAATCTTTTCTCAATACTTTCTTGATGCCTCCAATTCTAATTTTTTTGAAATTATGGACAAGAATAAAGGTCTCTTCTTCATGAAAAGAAGAAGACCCGGGCTACTAGAAGGCAGCACCTCTGAAGTGGAGAAGGACACTCATCTACATGCCAAAGCTGATGTCTAGTTACATCAAGTGTCCGAGGCCAACAAGAAGGCCGAACAAGAACCTGACCTATCCTTAGCCAAACCAGATGAGGTATTTGATGGTGAAGGAGAAAGAGTTACAGAACAAGTGGACACTATTTATGTTGATGCATTGGATGGTGAAGATGTCACTCTAGATGCAAAAAAGGAAAAGGCTGATAAGGAAAAAGCAGAGAAAGAGAAACAAGACAAGGAAAAAGTAGAAAAGGAAAAAATGGACAAGGAAAAGGTTGATAAGGAGAAAGCGAAGAAAGAGGAAGAGAAAAAGAAAGAGGAAGAGAAAAAGAAAGAGGAGGAGAAAAATAAAGTGGAAGACAAGAGGAAACAAGAAGAGGAGAAGAGGAAAGAAGAGGAGAAGAGGAAAGAAGAGGAAAGAAGAGGAGAAGAGGAGAAGAGGAAAGAAGTGGAGAAGAAGAAAGAAGAGGAGAAAAAGGAGGAAGAAGATAAGAAGAAGGAAGAATTGAAGAAGAAGCAAGAAGAGGAACAAAATAAGAAAGAATAAGAAAAGAAAAGAGCAGCAAAGGAGAAGGAAGCAGAATAAGCAAAACAAGTGGAGACTCCCAAGGCAACTAGTGGTCAAGCCAAACCGGTTGACATTGCCAGTCCTATTGATCTCCAATCTGTAGATGAATCAGAGCTGCTGCAAATCATAAATCTTGCATAGGAACGGTTGGAAGCATTGAGGAGGAAGAAGGAAAAATATGTTATTCAAATTGTGGTTGACACTCTCACCAGTTTGATTCCCGGTACTAACCTTCCCAGTACCGATTCCTCTCTGTCAAAGTTGAAACTTCTATGTACCATTGTAGAGGACCGGGTCCAATACTTGGAAGAAGTTGCTGAAGAAACATAAAGAAGAAGGATGAAAAGGCACTCAACACTGCCTTAGTTAGGAAACTGAATGAGCTGCGGTCTCAACTTCAAAAACAACAGAAGGACATAAGTGTTGCTATGGATGAGGGCAAACTACTGTTGAGCAAAATCAGCCAACCCCATCTATTCTGTGATGATGTGCTCACCCAAAAAGAGAAACTCCAATCAGATTTGCAAGCATAAATAAGTAGCTTCAAGATGCCATATGATTCCTTCACTACATATGGGCAAACAGTTCATCATTTTCAGCTTCAGTCTGCCAGGATAGAGTTAGAAATTAGCAACTGGTCAAGAGATTTGCAGGAGCTTCAACTGGTCTTATTTCCCAAACTGCAAATTCTTCAGAAGTGCTTTCTCAATCTAGAAGCCCTAATGGTAACTCAAGAGATGAGTACCATTGATGCCATGGAAGAACAAGTATCTCGGATGCAGACCAAAAGTGAGGTTGCTACCTCATTACTTGAGTCATGGTCATTAGACATGAAGACTTTTTTGTAGGATTTTAAATCGGTTTTTGACAAGTTTCATTCCTTACTGTCATAAACATTTACTCAATTTTAATGATAATGTGAAACAGGGGTTATTTTGTAGTACTTTGTCATTGTTGGCAAGCGGGGAGTAGTATTTAAAATTTTGGTGAATGTTATATATACTTTCATGTTACCACTTTAAGGGAGTAGTATACATTGTAATTTCTGCAAAAGGGATAGTGTATATGCTTAGGGGGAGTAATTTTGCATATGGCATATTTTTGTTGTAAAAACACTTAGATGTCAAAATTTTCCTAAGTGTTGCCATCAATGCCAAAGGGGGAGATTGATGGCATTTTGATGATGTTGTGATTATAATTGATGGACACACACTTGATTTGTGTACACTTTCTTGATGTATGAGTTATGCTCAACCGGTATTTTTTCCAACCGGTATTATGTATTATAGTTTTTATACTATCGGTGTTTTGCAGAAGATGTTTACTAGTCACAAACTGACTGAAGACCCAAAGCGGTATGAAGACCTCAAGCAGTTCGAGGATCTCAAGCGGTACAAAGGACAAAGCGGTCGTTAACATTTTTCCAGTCTTCATTTTTGACAACTGGTAATCAATAAATTGTATGAACCATTATTACTCTATGATGAGTTATCATCCACCGACACTTTGGTGGTGATTTTGTGTCGTGTTACCAAATGTGTCTAGATGCACTAAACCTAGGAACTTGTAATGTAATCCTATTGGACTGACATGAAATCAAACTCCTTTATAAGGACATCATGTCTAGGGTTTTAGTTGATGATGAGGGTTTGTATGTGCGATCATAGAAGAGAAGATTAGGTCTGTGTAAAGAGTAGGAGTGTGGAGATATTGAAGACTGAAGTAATGTTGAAATGCATTAACAATGAGCTATCATAGATCTAACCAATCATACTGTGCTAGTATCTAGATCACTCACTTGTTGATTACTCACATCTTCGACAAGTCTGTAACCTGTAACTGGGTAGGCCTAGCAAAGCCTTTGTAAATCCTCTAACAAGGTGGTTCACAACTGTGAATCTGAAATCCTCTCACAAGGTAGTCTTTAACATGACTTATCTCCTAATAGAGATCTAGATTCCTAATAGGATCTGTTCTAGTGAAGAACATTGTATGACCTTAACCAGTCTGGTTTCTATTCTGTAGATAGTTACTTGTGAGTTTCTGCTCACTATTGTTTTTCCCATTTGGCTTTCTACGTCAAAACTTCTTGTGTTATGGTGATTGTGCTCTTGTGGGTGAATGCTTTGTTTTCTATTTAGCTTGCATTTATGTTAATCGATTTATTAGTGAATCTATCATACCAGTTATCTGCTAAACTGTTTAGAAGTTTGAGTTCAGTGTTTTTTGGTATACTAATTCACCCCCCCCCCCTCTTAGTATTCATCAATAATATCATGCCATCTACAGTAGCCAAAGCATTAGGGTTATCCTTAAAAAAAACCTTTGGCAGATTTTATTCAATGGAATCCAAGCAAATACCCCTATTAGGACAGATTAAAGATGCTCAAGTAGTCCTTGCTACTCACCCGAATAAAAGAATCAAGCTAACTATTTTAATAGCTGATATCCCTGCAAGCTATGGTATGTTACTAAGTCATACATTATGTAGAGACTTAGGGGGTGAGATAAAGATGGATTGGTCTCAAGCCACTATTCCCATAGGAAAACAATGAGTCATTTTGGAGCCTAAACCTAAATCTAAGTTCGCCATTTTTACCTCTGACGATCCGAAGGCTCAAATTTGGTATCATGAATGTCATTTCAAAAATTACATGACTTTATCTGATAATGAAGCCGTAGTCACATAAATCTATCCATTTTAATTAAATGAATATTTCATATTTATTTAATTAAAAATCCACGAGCCATCAGTTAATTAAATTAATATTTAATTAATTCATCTTCAAACATTCTCCTATTAATTAAATAGATTATTTAATTTATTTTAAATAATTCATTCAACCAAATTCACAATCAATTAAATGAATAAATTCTATTTATTCAATTTAATCATCTTTTCTCTTTTAAATAAATTAAATAAAACATTTATTTAAATCATTTATTCCCCCCCCACTTGCATTTTCCTACATCTTCCACTTGCCTCCTAAATCCTCTTTTTAAATTATTCTATAACCTATCTAATCCGAATCAATTAACCTCATCCATCCCCTAATTATTGTCACATTCCTAAGCAACTTGGAGTAACTTCTCAAAGACTTCAAAGTCTTTGAAAAACATATAATGCCTTGTGTGTTCAACAATTTAACCTCTAAAGTCTTCTAGACCACTTATGGCTCTTACATGACCATTTATGGTTAATCCCTAACTCAACCCTCATGTGACTCATGTGTCTCCTCAAGTATTTATTGCTTTGACCATGGTTATCCCTTTAACCCTTGCATAAGAGTTTATCCATTGGATAAAAGCTTTATTCTTTGAGTAAAGAATTTATTCACTCAACCCAACCTTGACCTTAACTCCCAAGTTAACCTTCAAGTCATGTCAAGCATTTAATGCTTATTCCCTCTCCTCTCAACCTATCTAATATTGACACTTGTCATCCTCAGATTGGGTTGAAAGCCTTCACATGGATTTGATATCATTCAATCCTACCCCTTGTTGAGATTACTCAATTTCAACCATCCATTGCTCCATTTTACCTATAAATAGAGCCCATTTCTTCATAATCCAGATCTTGAAAACTTGTATGCATTTAATCTATAGGCATTTTTAGAGAGCATTTAGCATCATATTCACTCTTTTGGTTTAAAATCAATTAGTTCATTAGATAAATCTCTTATTTCAGCTTTTATTCACACTTGCATAATATAAGTCATAATCATCTACAAATCTTGAATCTTCATAAGCATCCATAGTGCAAAAATCTACTGAGAGCTACACTAATTTGGAACTTGGAGAGGAGAGGAACAAGGGAGAAGGAGCTAAGAGCATGGTAGAAGGCATTTGGAGATGCCTTGTTGTATTTGTTTCCATAGTTAAATATCTTATCATGTTTTTAGTGTCTCTTTTGATATGCCTGCTTAGAATAGATTTTGGTTGATTAACACTAACGGTTTCTTGTGTTTTTGTGTGTTATACGACCATAGGCTTTAGTCTAACACTTGTCCATTTTGCAGAGCATCATTTGGTGAACCCGACGTGAATCAAACAAACAACAACATTTTTAATTTTTAGAAAACTAACTTTTTGACTGTTTAGCTTGACACACAGGTCACACTTTGGCACTTTTTCCTGTGCTTTAGCGCTATTGCAATTTGACATTTTAGCGCTATTGTTATTATAATGGCCCTATTGTCTCAAATTTGGCGCTATTGCCCATAGTATAGCGCTTTTTCTTATTAACTAGCGCTTTTGTTCATACTTTTACCGCTCTTGTATTACTGTTTACATATTGTTGTTTAGTGCCTTTGTATATACTTTAGCGCGTTTGTGTTAAGTAATGCTTTTGTTTTTACACAGAGTAGCGCTATTGTAACAGAATGTTGTAAAAGAAAGGCCTTGTAAGCAATAATAAATTTTTTTTAGGCTTGTGGAAGCGCACCATGTTTTCGGATTTTTCTAACTGTTCGTTTCGTGTGCATGTCTTAAAATAACCCCTTTTTGTTGCTAAAAATAAAAAACACTTCTTTTGGTGCTTTTAAAATCAACAAAAACAAATTTTGTTTACTTTCAAGTTAGGATTCAAATTTTCATTTGGTGCTCTAAAAGTCACAAAACAAATTTGCTTTCATTGCAAGTTAGGGATAGACTCTATTTTGGTGCTTAAAACAAGACAAGACAAATTTTATTTCTTGCATCAAATAGGATGGGTGCTTCATCGGGATGGGTGGGAGGAGAAGTAGTCATTGAACAGAGAAAAAGAGAATAGCCTTTATTGTCAAAAAGGCTTTTCTTTCAAGTGATATTGTATCATGTTATGTATGTATGACACAACCCAATTTCTTATTTCGATTGGCCTGGGGACCTTTCCGTAATTCTCATTTTATATAGAAAAAAAATATAGATTTCTTCATTTTAGGCGAAAAAGAAAATAAGAAAACTAAAATTCACAATCAACACTTTATTTTTGTGCAAGTTAAAAAGAATCCCAAATTTGTCAAAGTTATTCTCAAAATGATTTCCTTCATGCATACGTGTTTCAATTTCAGTTGACTAGGATTTTTCAAATTCCTAGTTACTCAAACATATTGCCTTTGAAGTTAAAAAGAACATCATGGTTGTTGGAGCAACATCTCCAATTAGATAGAACATCATTGCAATGAAAAGTTAAAAAGAACAAGTGTATTTTGTGTTTGGCACACTTGTGCAAAAAAGTTGGTCGAGTGGTCCTACTTCTAACACACACTATCCTCTCCCTTGGTTTTCGTGGTCCTAGGTGCAAGAGAAAAGTGTTAGTAACACTCAAGTTTTATCTTTTTAGGAGAGGCCTGCCAAGAGACACATCACTCTTAGGAATGACCTCGCACGGTAAATCCTTCGAGCCACTATAGAAATTAGGTGAGAGTGAAAGCTATAGCCATGGGTATAGTTGTTCCTACAGTGTAGCTTGCCGAAAGGACAAATGGGTCCCACCACAAGTTACAAGGCTCTTAAGTGAGTCACTGCAGAATGAATTTATGTCCAAAAACATCAAAAATTACTAAACACCTTTAAGTAGTAGCCCACCTGTTCTATTGATTGAGGATATTTGTGATAAATTCAATGCAAGAACATAGATGGTTTTGCTCCCAAGATACTCACCATACATATTTCCTTGAGTAGAAACATAGCTTTTTGAAAGGTTACTTGTAGCCCGATAAAAGTGGTGACTCCCCTATCATATGGATCATCTATTTTTTATGCTCGCGCAAGACTTAGTATATCACATCCTTACCTGCCATGGCGGGATTCATAAGGTGACTTAGTATATCACATCCTTACCTGCCATGGCGGGATTCATAAGGTATGTAGTACCAAAGTCAAAGAAATATCAAGATGTGGGCTGAAATTATCGCAACTAGCCATTTGACCTTAGGGATTAAAAAGTGTTTGAAGTGTTTTCATTTTTGAGTCAAGACCAGTGCAAATTGAGCCAACTTCAGGCTTTGGAAACACCTAAAATACATTTGGAGGAAAGGGTCATAAAAATTCCAAAGAATGGGTTGATCTAGACCCATACTTACTTGTGCCTTTTGAGGAAACATTCTTGTGTTTGTGTGCTTGCTTTGTTTTCTTGTCAAAGAAACATCATAAATCCAAAATCCAACACAAGTTTTCATCTAACACACACATTTTCAAAACACAAAAGATCAAAAACAAAGAGCAACATCAAAAAGTATCAAACTATATGACCATTCTTTACATCTTGAGAAAGAAGAATCTTCATCAAAACATCAACTTGAAGAAAAGACCATTGAGCTCAAAGGATCTTATCAAAAAGAGGAAATTCTTCTATCTTAATAGACAAATCTTTGTCTCTCATAAAACCTTCCTACATCACATGCATCTATATCTTCAAGGGAAATCAAACAAATTTGATCAAGAGTCATTAAACCACAAAGCTTTTATGCAATATCGAGCTTTGAGTTATCACAAGAACAAAGAAGGCAAAATCAATCCTGCCTTCTTTCTAGATATTTGTATCACATATAACTTAGCTAGGGAAGAACCACCAACCCCTGAACAAACAAAGGAAGAATTTGTTCCTTTTGTAACACAAAGTTTCTATTGAAGTTGAACATTTCATCCACTATCACATTCATATCTCATCAAATCCATTCTAAACTCTCAAAACATCAAGAGGTTTTTGTCCTAAGTTCTATTTTTTATATTGCTTGAATCAAACACAAACACATCACTTTTTAGAGTGTCTCTACATCTAGGATAAACTCATCCTAAGAGGCATTTCTACCCAAGTTAAAACTAGTCTATGAGTGAATCCTTTCATTACTAGGTAGTTGAGTCTGTAACACATCTCAGATCTCTTTAAACCTTACCACATCAAACTTTGTCAATCCAACACAACAAGAAATTCAAGGAAAGAAATTTGGTAACATCTACCTTTAGTGCTAGGGATCTATATACAAAGCACCTCACCAAACATCAATCTTTAATTTCATCTCCAACTCATCATCATTTTCATCAAACTTCAACAAAAACTTATAAACAAAATGGCTCATACCAGATCAGGATCTAGACAACAAGAGATTGAAGAGGAAGAGGAGAAAAATATCAATGAATTCCAAGAAGCCCTTGGAGGAAATGTAAATGATGACAATCCAAGTACTCCTACTCCTGTAACAATAGAAAGGGCACAACACAACCCTCTCTTTAATGCAGATGCTCACTTTTTAAGACTTTCTCAAGAGGGGGCTAAACTACCCTCTGACTTTGACGTTGCACAACTAAGACAAGCATCAGAATGCCAAAGTCATAATGAGGATGAAAGAGGTTGAGATCACATCAGATATAACCTTCATCAAGGTAATCCCCCACCTCCTCCTCCTCCTCCAAATGAAATAGACATGTTGCAGCAACAAATCGAAAATCTCACCCAACAACTTCATAGTGGTGTAAAAACCAATCAATTTTCACTTGATGACATTTGTCCCTATCCCTTTGATAGGAATCTTCATATGCCACCTTTTCCATGAGGGTTTGAAACACCCAAGTTTGAAAAGTATCGAGGAAAAGGAGATCCTCATGATCATGTTAGAGAATTACATTCAGCTTGCCTCGAAGTGGCATACGAGGACACATACCTAATGCAACTTTTTTCCCAAAGCTTGGGAGGAACAACCACATCATGGTTTTCCTGATTACCAAGTGGCATTAGGACATTTGAAGAGCTAGTCCAGAAGTTCCTAGCACATTACTCACACAACATTGAATGTGATATCACAATGGCTGATCTATGTAACGCTAAACAAAAACTAGGTGAGCTATTTTTCAGTCTTTCTGCAACGATGGTGTCAAATGTCTAGTAGATGTTCTCTTCAGCTACCTGAACAAGAACTAGTGGAAATATTTATTTCCAACTTAAATGATGAAATGGAATTTCACCTAGATGTAAAAGACACAGAATCTTTCAATGACATGATCACCAAAGGCTTAAAATGTGAGTAGGCTCTCATCAAAAAAGGGCTTATCAAGATATACAATGAGCCAAAGGATGGCCCTCGCCTACGCTTCAATAGTGACAAACCTAACTTCTGGAACAAAAACAAAAACATTGTCAACGACGGGGCTATGGATGTAAGAACTATCAAAAGTGCACAACCTATGGTTTGATTTGCAAGACAAAACCCCCCACCCAAGACTAACACAGTTGCTCCTCCAAATCAAGGTCACAACACATCTCAAGAAGAATCCAGACAATGTCAACAAAATTTAAAACCAAAACGAACATACGCTCCCTTAGGAGAACCCATCGAAATAGTGTTACGTCAATTGGTTTCTCAAAATCTGGTTACCTTACCCAAAACATCAAATTATGAACCTCAAGTCAAACCTTCATGGTGGAGGGATGCTGAACATTGCGATTTCTGTCAAGGGAAAGGACATAAGACAAGTAATTGTCACAGATTGAAAGATCTTATTCAGGATCTTATTGATCGAGGTGAAATTGAAATTGAATGACATGACCCCAAGACAACAAAAAATGATCATCTAATATTCAAAAATCCACTTCCATCACAAGATCAAAGTGGTCCTTCCACTTCAGAGTGAAACATAGATACCGCCAATTATATGCAAGCCACATATAATTACACTGTGAATCACCTATATGATGTCAGTGAATAGATTGCAACTATTACCATCAAAAATCTCAACTCCACTTGCAATGTTGTTACATGTCACAGCAAGATTACCATAAAAGCAGCTCCACAAGGCACCCCATCTATCCCAAAGTAGTATAACCTTGTGGACCAATTAGACAAAATGCCTGCACTAATATCTATTTTAGAGCTATTGCACCTATCTCCATCCTATAAAACAATTTTGGATCAAGCTCTCTAAGAGGCATCAATCCCTGCTATTTATGGTGAAAATGGATAACAACAATATTGAAAGGCTATAATGAATTCAACCACAAAACCCTAGCCTAACAACAACAAAGATCCACCATAACATATGAAGATTATCTAAGACAATGCAAATCAAATGAAATCACAAAGATTATACCATCACATGTCCAATAGGGTTTGGATCTCCATTCTTCCTATCTCCATTGATCTTGCTTGATATATTTGCTCTCAAATTTTATGTGCACAAGAGCTCAACAAAGAATGAAAATGTGGTTGCAAGTAGGATTGCATATGAAAGTTCAAAAGCGTAGTGTAGTCGAGTCGTAAGTGGGGTTAGTTAGGTTTTGATAATGAAGGAAGCATCTCCTTATATAGAAGACACCATAAGAAATGGAGGGATAAGATTGAGAGGTGTAAAAGATAAATGGTCGGCTATGATTAGAGGGTAGGTAAAGGAAATAAGAAAATAATGAAAGGGTAGGTAGTGTATGAATTAAGAGATGAATGACATGTGTCATTGGAGAAAAAGGTTAATGAATTAATTAAATAAATAAAGATTTATTTAATTAATAGAAGAAGTGGGATCAATTAAATAAATAAGATATCTATTTAATTTAGGAAAAGGATAATTTAAATAAATAAATGTATTTATTTAAATGAGAAATAAGGTTAGAAAAGGATAAAATAATTAATTAAATAAATAAAGATTTATTTAATTAATAGAAGAATTAGGCTTAAGATAAATAAATAAAGATATTTTAAATAGACATGACAATTTTAGGTGTCTACATTTTGCCCCTCTTTGAGACAATGCAGCTTGTTGTGTTGTTTCAAAGAAGATAATACGAACTGATACAAAGTTGCCCCAAGATGGGAATGATATGCCCCCTCGAGAGATTGGATGAAAATGTCTAGAAAGATCGCAGACAATCTCTCAATAAGAAAGAAAGGCTAGAAAGGACTAACCGGTTAGAGTGACAGAGTCATGGGATAAAGAAGACTAAGGCTCAGGGTAGTCTATAAGATAGACCACGAGGGGAAAACATCCTCATTGTCATCCACACATCCAAGAGATCATAGTGTAGAGAGAGAATAGAGCAGCAATAGTCAACAGCGATGGCATTGGTTCACAGATTCGATCGTGTTCGCCAATTTCAGAGGCCAATAGATGCAAGAGAGCCGGTAGGTACCACAAAACCTCCTTGTACTTTGTCGCAATAAATGTTGTCATTAATGCATGCTAGGTAATGTAATAAATGTGCATTAGGTATGTCTATAGAAAATGTCAAGCAGAGTAAAAATGTCAAGTCGTGTCTGTGCAATATGTAAGCGCATTTATGTAATGAAAGTGTGTTTGTGTCTTCTAGGTTGAATCAATAGTTCTGTTATGAACATATGCTGTCGATTGGATAAGCTGCTGAGAGGATACACTCAAGCAGGTCCTTTAAGGAAGACTAGAATAGCAGATAGGGATAGGATTGACAATTATGTGATAGAACATACATTGCCAATTAGGAAACTACTCAAGAGGATACACTCAAATAGAGGCCCTAGGATAAGATAGATCGAGGCACTTTGTGGTGAACAGTGAGTACCAAGACATAGTACTTTGTGATCAATAGGGAGTACTAAAAAGAGTAGCACTTTGTGATGAATAGGGAGTGCAAATATGAGCAGCACTTTCTGATGAATAGGGAGTGCAAGAACATGTAGTACTTTGTGATGAACAAGGAGTACCACTAGGATAGAAGCAACACTTTGTGATGAACAATGAGTGTCACTAAGATAGAGTATCATATGATAGATATAAGCACTAGGATAATAAGTAACATTTTGTGATGAACAGTGAATGCCACTTTAACTGACATAGTTGATTTGCTTGACTACAGGAGTACCTACCTATGCTAGAGTCACGAGAGAGAGTCCCATCGACTCAGAGGTTACGAATAGAGCCACGATTGAGGTTATGGGTTTGTGATTCATTCTGTATGTGCCAGAGTTTCAGGCAAACATGGGGTTGTTGACTGCTTTAGCTAAGAGATGGTACTCAGAGACATGTACATTTCATTTGTCGATGGGTGAGATGAAAATCACCTTAGAGGATGTTTACAGGAATCTGAGGATACCGATCGATCGGGAGTTAGTTCCTTACAATCGAGATAGAGACAAGGATGACTTGAGATGAGTGTTTCAGGATCCAGGACTAGAGATGAGGGCTAGACATGTGGCATGGGACACGATGACACAGACAGGATTGGCACTACCAGTAGTATTGGCAGGAGTGGTCAGTGGGTTCTTATGTATCAGTTTTGTACCATTTTGTATGATGATGTAGACACCTTCGGGTGATTTTGTAGCCATATGTATTTTGACATCATTGTATCATGACACTTATGATTACATATATGAGATGATTCATCTTTGCGGTAGCTATATGCATGTGTATCTATGTGATGTATGTTTCTATGTAATGCTTATGATATGGATGCAAATATGTACATGAGGAAATACAATATTTTTGTTCTTTTATGTTTTTATATGTTATGCAAATGCAAATGTGAATGTATGAAATGCAAATGAATATGGTAATGCAAATAATTATTTACATGATGAAAATGTAAAATGTGCTAACATGTGTTGTGTGCAAGATGTGATGCAATTGTAATTGTGATATCTATATGTATGGAGATGATGAGATATGCTAACCTATGATGATGCAGGTGCAACTACATGAAATGCAAATATTTTTGGTGTGTCATTGTACTCAGTCATGTGATAATGGGCTACACAGACTTGGGAAGGATGATGAAAATCAATCAAGAACGGGAGATGAAAGATAGAAGATATGAAAGTGAAAGAGCTTCTTGTGCGTTATCATCATTGAGCTTTATTATGGCAAAATAGGTTATGACAATCTAGGCATATGTTCGACCCAAAAATTCATTGTACCTATTTGCATGGAGATATGACAGTTTCAAACAAGGAATGCCCCAGTTCATACTAGACTCACAGTGTCCTCATATCCTTGGACAAGTCATAGCATTACTAAGAGACAATCCACAGACAACAAAGAAAAATAGGTGACAATACCCCATCCTCGCCCTTCTAGTCAAAGACATCTTAGAGATAAAATCTATAGTCAGAGACATCCTTGAAAAGCTAAAAGACATGTCACTAAAAGATAAAATAAAAAATAAAACAAAGACTCAACACCAACATCCACTGTAGTCCTCAAGTTTAGTGTCTCTTGTCACTTGTATAAGTCTATTTGATTGTGGTCACAATGTTTACTTTCACAAAGGGGATAGATAACACTGAACCATAATGTTGTCTGAGTCTATTGAAAGATTTGATTTGTTGAAGCCCATTGTTGCTATTGTGTCTCATCTGAAACTTGGTTGAATCCATGAAACTGATACTTTATTGTGGAGAAGACGGAACTTTATTGTGGATTGGTGATGCAAATGTTGCTTTATTGCGGGTTGTGCATGCATAGACTAAAGAAACTTGGAAGAAATTGTACTCCTTAGAACGTGTGATGTTCTTAGTTCTACACTCATCACTAGACGTAGGATTTGCCTTAGCCACAGATAGGAGCTGATTTATTATGGATGGAAAGGGATGAAAAGGATTGTTTATTATGAATGGCTAACCAATCTTGGGTAGATCAGTAACAAGCCATGATGGGAATGGGTAAGTTTATTATGGATGAAGAGGTTGTGAGTGTGTGCAAAGTGAAAGGATGAGATGGAATCCTGAAGGAGGGAGGAGCAATGTCTCTACACATGGCACCGGTGACCCAGTTTTCACCATGGTACTTGCCCAAGGCGCCACTAAAGTGGTTTTCACCATTGGATGAAATGTTTTTCTATTTTTCAATTTTATTTTATTTTGTGTTACAAGGCACCTGTTTGCCAGGTTTTCACCAGGTAACGATTTTTTTATTTTTATGATTTTTTTGTATTTTTGAATTTTTTTGATTTTTTTGTATTTTTGAATTAGGATACTCTGAAGATTTGTGTGTAAAATCTGTGAAGGTGCATGCTATTGATAGGATCCTCCAAACGTTCACCCTCTATGGTTGAGAGTTGATATGCACCAGATCCATAGGTTGCTGTAATGATGTAAGGACAAAGCCAATTTGGTTCGAACTTGCCCTTCTTCTCTTTGTCTTGCTGATTTTTAGGATTTTCCTTGAGAACCAAGTCACCCACCTCAAATGTGTGAGGCTTCACCTTATGATTGTAACTGCATTGGTTGTTGACTGAATGATGTGTAGCTTGAGTGACTGTCTTCCTTGATGAAGGAACTGAGATAGAATTACTAGTGTGTGGACTACATTGGCCCATATGCGTGTCACCTAAAGAAGTTTGGGCATCCTTGATAACAAAGTCCTTCAAGGAAGCTCCATTAAAGGTCCATGATATATCACCAAAAGGGAAAGGATGTGTAGAACAAGTAGATGAGTGATGAAGGCTTATGATTGTAAAAAGAAGTGAAAGTAGGATAGCATGATGGAGACTTAGGATCAACAAGTATGCTTTTTGACTTGAAATTTTAGAACTTTTGCCCCCAGTTATTTTGATATTAGGGGAGATCAACTCTTGTTCTTTTATCTTCATAGGATTTTTATCCTTGACTTTGATTTTTTCAAAGTCCAATAACTTTTGATTTTTACTTGGACTAAAGCACTTTTCTTTATTTTTGACTTTTAGTTTTTTCTTTTCAAAGCTTGATTCTTGATCCCCAATGACTAAGGGCTTTTGTGATTCTTGTTGATCCAAGTCTAGAAGTGGAGTGAAAATGGAATGAGTGGATGATATGGTAAAGCTATGTGAATTCTCAAGAGGGCTGGTGATACACTCAATAGATTCTTTGTTGGAACCACTCTTGGGACTATTGATATGAAGAGTTGCTTGCACCACTAAAGGAGATTTGTATTCAGACTTAGTAGCCACAACACTAGGTGGTTCACACCCAATTCCTTGCAAATTATTTATAGATGGTTCTTGTTGACTGAATACCTTAGGAGATAGTGGGAGTTGATCAACATGAAAAATATACTCACCACATCCTAGGTCTTTAATCTTGAACTTTTCTTTGATCTCTGCTTATTTTGATGTAGAAGCTTTCAAGGATTCTGGATCCACACATGTTGAAGATGGAGTAGCTTCTCGATTGACTGGGATTGTTATATCTGATCTAGGTCATAGATTGTTGCAATATATGAATGGATTTGGGTCAGCTTTGACGGTCACATCAACTCCATTTTGTGGGAACTTGATACATCGATGATATGTAGATGGGACTGTGCTCATCTCATGAATCCAAGGACGTCCTAGTAAGATATTGTATGTAAGATCCAGGTCTAGGACTTGACAAACCACATCATTTGTAACTGGCCCAACTTTGAGAGGCAAGGTGACTATGCCCTTGGATGAACGCTCTTCATCATCATATGCCTTGATGGTAATTTTGTTTGAAGAATTCACAACTTTATCAAAATATCCCAATTGTTTAATAGTGCTCAATGTACAAATGTTGAGACCAACTCCTCCATCTATCAAGACTCATTTTATTCGATGTTTGTGTATGAAGGCTTCAATGTGTAGAGGTGCATTATGTGGCTGACTTAGGGAGGCATCGTCAACTTCTGTGAATGTAAGGGAGTGTGGAATGGAAAGGTATCCCACCATGGCTTGAAACTGGTCCATGTTCAAATTAGTAGGAACAGTAGTCTCTCTCAAGATTTTATCAAGAATGGCTTTATGTGTGGGGGATATGCGTAAGATCTCAAGGATGGAGATAAGCACGGGTGTCTTCCCTAACTATTCTACAAGGTCATACTCAGGCTTGGTTGATGAGGAAGTGGTGTTTTTAGCTGGAGAACCTTGCAAAGTGAATTTACCTCGATGAGTAGTGACATTACATTCAGAGGTAGGTTCAGAAGAAGATCCAATGCCTTTTAGGACAATCTTGGGTCTTTGGGTAGAATTCTCAAGAGTTTTGTCCTTGATGATAATGGTAGAGACATAATTATCCATTGAAATTTGATTGATAGTTGAATCATAGTTATAAGATGCTCTGGTATAGTTGGTTTGGTCATCTGTGGCTTTAGCTTTTCCCTTGTCATGCTTTGGGAATGGTTCCTTAAACATTTCATGCTCTTGATTGGATGAGTGTCCTTCAATTTCGAGGTCACCTCTATCAATGAGATCTTGTATGATGTTTTTCAGTCGATGACAATTTCCTATTTTATGTCCTTTGCTCTTGTGAAATTCGCAATAGTCATCATCATTCCACCAATTTGGTTTGACCTTTGGTTCATATGGAGGAAAATCTGGAACTATGATTACCTTGTTTGCCACTAGCTTCTTGAAAACTGACTCAAGTGGTTCTCCCGATGGAGTGTACTTCCTTCGTGACTTTGAAGTTGTTTGAGTTTACTTGATTGTTTGTAGAGCTTGATCCAAAAAATAAGATTTTAGGTCGCACTGCATTGGCATCCACAACACCATCATTGACTGTGTTCTTGTTTTTATTCCAAAATCTTGGCTTGTCTTTTCCTTTATAGTCATCTTTGTTTTCCTTGAATATCTTAATGACTCCTTGTTCAATTAGGACCTTCTTTGTTGCTAAGCCTTTTTCAATGACACCCTTAAAAGTGGACAAACAAGCTTTTCTTAGGTCATAACCAATGTCTTTGTTAACATTTTGGGTGAACATCTCTACCATTTGTTTTTGTGGAATTTCACAAGAGCATCTGTTGGCTAGATTCCTCCATCTTTGTAAAAATTATGAAAAAGATTCTCCATCCTTTTTTTTGGTGCTGCACAAAGTAGTCATTGATATGTCTATCTCTATGTTGTATGAGAAATGTTGGATAAATGCCTTTGCTAGGTCACCCCAAGACTTAATTCTAGGTGGAAGTTGGGAGAACCATTCCATAGCTTGATCACCTAAGCTTTGTGGGAATAATCTCATCAAATATGTCTCTTCTACTGCTACCTCAATGCAAGCTGTGAAAAATTGTCTTATATGTGCCTTAGGATCCCCTTTTCCTCTATACTTATCAAACTCAGGTGTCACAAAGTATATAGGAAATGGAGGCATTGGAATGCTTTTGTCAAATGGATAGGGACATATGTCTCTCATTGTGTAAGTTGGCTTCGGTGTATTTATGTCCTCCATTTTTTTTTGTAAGTCCTTAATTTGCTGTTCCAAATTGTTCTTAGGTGGAGTCTGACTTCTTAGACCATATCCCAAGCCTAAAGGACTGGGTGGAAGAGGAGCATGTTGCGTATATGGGTGGTATTGATCATACACATGTTCATATGGAGGAGGTCTATAGTGATGTTGTGTATAAGGACCACTTGGTATAGAGTCATGATGAGGAATGGAATATCTATTTTGTCCATGTATACCATACTCTACAGGCATTTCATGAGTTTGTTCTAATGTGTTGCCCCCAAATTGGACATGGGGTTCCCTTGTGTCCAAATTTTGAGCATGCCTTTGGATATCCAATTGCTTTGGTTGTTGATCCTTAGCATTGGTATGTGACTAAGCATATTTTTCTACATAAGACTTCCATAATGGTCTACGAAGGTGAGTATCATGTGCTTGACCATGTGTGTATGGGACCTCTAGTTTATGTATTGAAAGGCTATTTTAGAGCTATTGCACCTATCTCCATCTATCTCTTAATTCATACACTACCTACCCTTTCATTATTTTCTTATTTCCTTTACCTACCCTCTAATCACAGCCGACCATTTATCTTTTACACCTCTCAATCTTATCCCTCCATTTCTTATGGTGTCTTCTATATAAGGAGATGCTTCCTTCATTATCAAAACCTAACTAACCCCGCTTACAACTTGACTACACTACACTTTTGAACTTTCATATGCAATCTTACTTGCAACCACATTTCTGTTCTTTGTTGAGCTCTTGTGCACATAAAATCTGAGAGCAAATATATCAAGCAAGATCAATGGAGATAGGAAGAATGGAGATCCAAACCCTATTGGACATGTGATGGTATAATCTTTGTGATTTCATTTGATTTGCATTGTCTTAGGTAATCTTCATATGTTATGGTGTATCTTTGTTGTTGTTAGGCTAGGGTTTTGTGGTTGAATTCATTATAGCCTTTCAATATTGTTGTTATCCATTTTCACCATAAACATTTTGGCATGCCCGGTAATATTCATATTTTAGAGCTATTGTGCCTATCTCCATCCCATAAAACAATTTTGGATCAATCTATCCAAGAGGTGTCAGTCCTTGCAAACCTAAATACAGATCAGTTCCAAGCCATGGTTGGAAACCTAAGGTCATCACCTTGTCTCACTTTCTCTGAAAGTGACAATAAATCCTTCCAACAACCTCATAATGCCTCACTCCATATTGAAGGGTTTATCACCCAACATAGGATCAAGAAAGTCTTGATCGACAATGGAGCAGGACTGAATATCTATACACTACAATTAGTCACAGCTTTGGGATATGCAATTGAATCAGTGGATCCTCACAAGAAGATCACAATCAAAGCCTATGATGATGCAGAGCATTCATCCAAAGGAGCTGTGGTGCTACCAATTCGAGTAGGTCATGTGGTGAAACACATCATCTGTCAAGTTCTGGACCTTCCTCTACCATACAATTTACTATTAGGAAGACCTTGGATACATGCCATGCAAGTCGTTCCATCCACCTACCATCAGTGTATCTATAAAGATCATATCACCACAAAAATCCCACAAGCTAAGCTTCCCATAGATCAGTATGGCAAAGGCCTTCTCATTATGCAAAGAATGGGTTATGATGGTCAGAGTGCTTTGGGACCTTGTAAGCAAGGACGGCATGAACCACTACAGTCGAAATTAAAATCCAACGATAACACTGGCCTAGGCTTTCAAAAGGAGATTCTTCCTAAGCTCAGATTCAAAGGAAAACCCAGCAAACCACTATATCAGCCTATTACAAAGAGGTCACCTTTGATTATAAAAGCAACATCAAACACCATAGCAACTACGCCATTGAGGCTAAAAATCCCAGCAAAACCATCTAAAATACCCATCATCCCACCAATCAAACCAGCGACCCCATCAACAGCAGCAATAACATCAATAGCACCATTAGCAGTAGCAATTGTATCAGAACCCACATCAGTATCAACAACACTAGCAATTCTAATAGAAGCAATAGAGTCAACACTACTAATACTCCCTATATTAGGTCCGTTGATCCCCATAATCCTTCCTACAACACCGATCATTTCATCTACAAAGCTACATCAACCGATCACACCTGCAGTGTTTAACTCAAAGGATATCCTAGTATGGTATAGTAACCAGTTACTAGAAAGTGACTCAGAAACTGACTCACATGAGTGGGAATTTGATTCCATACAACTTAATACTTTAGATAAGGAAGACACATCACTACCTCCACCCCGCAAAGACATCTCTATTTACGGAGAAGTACAGATAAAGACCTCTTGGGTTCCTGAGCTGTAAACTTCTTCCACAGACCCTACGTCACATCCTACACCTGATTCTAATAGGAAGAGTACCATCAATGACCTTCACCACAACATCTTAACCCTCACTGACACATCTAATGAACTTAACCTAATCGATGAGGTAATGCCCATTATCCATCTTGAACTCATCGAATGGAACCAACCTAATCCCCCATGTCTTGACCATTTCCAAAATGATGAGGCGATCATTGACTTTTTGGAACTACGGGATAACATACCAAGTGGGGATCAAAAAGCTGGATTCGCCATTGAACTTAATAGCACAACATACTTTGGGGTGAATGCCAAACCTTTCAGCTGCAAAAATATAACAATAAAACATGGATCTTCTAGTGAAAACCACACTGTGGCATTGTTTGATCCTGCAAAAGTAAAAAGAAAGAGCCTATCCAATGGTGAAAACCTCTCTGAGGCACCTGAGGATGAAAGATTTGACATTCTTCCCTCTAGTACACAATAGGAACGATCAACAATTCTCATTGAAGAGACAAAAGAATTTAATGTAGGGAATCTTGAAACTCCTCACCACATACATCTGACATCTCTTTTAACTCCAGAGGAATAACCTAAGTTTGTAGAGTTCTTCTAGAAATGTCAGATCAACTTCGCATGGTCCTATGCAAACATACCTAGTCTTGATCCTAATTTAGTCATGCATCACCTCACCATAGCAGAAGGAGCCAAACCTGTCAAGCAGAAACTTCACAAGATGCATCCCCAGATTGTAGTTCTAGTCAAAACAGAACTTAAGAAACTCCTAGATGTTGGTTTTATTAGACCAATTGATTATACAGATTGGATATCCAATATTGTGCCTATCGGCAAACCAAATGGGGGCATCCGTATCTATACTCTTCAGAGATCTGAACAAGGCATGTCCTAAAGATGACTTCCCCCTACCAAACATCGACATAATAGTGGACCTAACAGCAAGACATGCCATGATTTCACTCATGGATGGCTTTTCAGGGTACAATCAAATAAAGATCACACCATAAGATCAACATAAGACGGCCTTCACATGTCCATGGGGAACATACTACTGGAATGTAATGCCTTTTGGTCTAAAGAATGTAGGAGCGACCTCTCAAAGAGCAATGACCACCATTTTTCATGACATGATGCATACCATAATGGAAGATTATGTTGATGACTTACTGGAAAAATCACTAACAAGAGAAGGTCATCTAGACATATTAGAGAAAATCTTTAACAGACTAGAACAATATCATGTTCGACTCAACCCAAAGAAATGTGTCTTTGGAGTAACCTCAGGGAAGCTTCTAGGACACATTGTCTCAAGCAAAGGTATTGAGGTTGATCCTGCAAAGGTCAAAGAAATCATGGACATGCCACCACTAAAGAACATCAGTCAGCTAAGGACACTACAAGGGTGGCTACAATCCATTCGAAGATCATTGCACAACTGGCAGATAAGTGTCACCCATTTACACACCTGTTACACAAGAACATCCGCTTTCAGTGGGATACCAGATGCCAGCAAGCATTCCAGATGCTTAAAGACTATCTCATAAATACACCATTGTTGATCCCACCAGATCCGAGTAAGCCTCTACTACTCTATATATCAGCAACAAGTACAACATTGGGTGTACTATTGGCACAACACAATGCAGAAGGGAAAGAGTGCATTGTTTACTACATCTCTTGCACACTGGTTGGCTATGAACTCAATTACACACCTATTGAGATAGCTTTCCTAGCAGTAATGTTGGAAGCCACTAAATTGAGGCATTATCTATTAACACATAAAGTACAACTAATTGCCAAGATTGATCCACTCAAATACTTACTCAGTAAAGCAACGTTGATGGGCCGCTTGGCCAAATGGGTGATGATTCTAAGTGAAATTAACATTGAATATGTGGACTATAAGGCTAACAAAGGACAAGTTATTGCAGATTGGATGGCCGAAGCACCACTCATAAGTGATCATCCCGTCATTTCCAATTTTCCAGATGAAGAGATATTCATGATCACAACAGCACAACCATGGAAACTATACTTTGATGGTTCATACACTAGGCATGGCTCGGGGGCAGGCATTCTGTTTATCACACCTCAAGGTGATAGCATCCTGAAGTCTTACAGGCTCACATTTCCATGTAGAAAAATCATAGCTAAATATGAGGCCTTGATCACAGGACTCAAGCTAGCCATACAATGGAAGTTACAAGAACTACAAGTATATGGCAACTCCCAACTGGTCATTCAAAAAGCAATAGATGAATATTAGACCAAGGATGAAAAACTCATACCGTACAAACAAATGGTAGACAAATTAAAAACATCATTCACTACTATCACCTTTGAGCAGATACCCAAAGATTAGAATCGAGCAACTGACGCTATGGCAACCATTGCATCTCTCCTAGATCTTCCACAAAATTCAATATGCTATGAGTTCTTGGTCGAACAACTTTGGATTCCCACTTATGATATCCCCAAATCTGAGATAATTTGTTGCCTTATTGATTCTGAATACCCATGGTATGGTGAGTTCTACACCTACCTCCACGATCACACACTTCCTCCTAACCAATCGAATAACCAACGTAAAACCTTCATTCGCCAAACTGCTCGATATACCATTATTACTGAAACCCTATACCGATGCAGTCTTGATGGTACTCTCCTTCAATGTCTGGAATAGGATGAGATAACAAAGGCCTTGGAAGAGATACATGAAGGAATTTGTGGAACTCATGCAAGCAGTTCGTCACTAGCCAAGAAAATCCTACGTACTGGATACTATTGGCCATCCATGGAAAAAGACTCCTACTACTTTGTCAGAAAGTCTAAGAAATGTCAAGTTCATGGAGACCTAATACATGCACCAGCATAGGAATTGTAACCAATCACAAAACCATGGCCTTTTTGTCAATGGGGCCTTGACCTTGTGGGTAAAATCCATCAATCTTCATCCAATAGCCACAAATTCATCATTACCGCCACTGAATACTTCACAAAGTGGATTGAAGTTGTTCCACTTACCCAAGTCACTGGCAAGAAGATCACCTCATTCATCCTTAATTACATCATCTGTCGGTATGGTGTACCCATGTCCATCATCACAGATAATGGTCTTCCTTTAAAAAATCAGGATGTTCATGAGCTCTGTGAGAAATTTGACATCCAACACCGCTTTTCCACTCCCTATTACCCACAAGGAAATGGTCAGGCCGAAGCATCGAATAAGAACATATTAAGAATCCTCAAGAAGACAGTCAATGATGTCGATCATGATTGGCACGTACAATTGAATCCAGCACTATGAGCATATTGAACTAGCATTCGAACCCCTACATGCGCAACTCCCTACTCACTGGTCTACGATGTAGAAGCTATCTTACCTATTGAGGTCGAGATACCATCTCTATGGGTTTCCTTACATAATCTCATAGATGATGAAGCATACAGAGTATCCCATCTCCAAGATTTAGAGCTACTTGATGAGAAACAACAAGCTGCATACAATCACCTCAAGGCCTATCAACAGCGCATGAGCAGAAGCTATAATCACCGAGTTAGACCTCGTACATTCAAGGTTGGTGATCTTGTTCTTTGAGAAAATCCTTGTAACCAACCCAACCAAGAACATCAGGGGAAGTTTGAATCAAACTGGCTGGGTCCATATGTTATCACTGTTGTATTTGGGTCTGGGGCATATCAGTTGGCTACTTCAGAAGGAGAACCACTAGCAGATCCGATCAACAACATGCACCTTAAAAAGTTTTATACATAAGATGCACAGAGCATCAGGCTCCCATACATATTGGCAAAAAAACCAAAAAAATTCAGAAAAATGTCTTGAAGAAAATAAAAAAACATCAAAATAGTAAAGAAAAATCATACATCCAAATGGTGAACAACCACTCCGGTGGCACCTTGGGTAAGTGCGATGGTGAAAACTTGGCAAACAGGCGCCACTCATAAAGGCTATGGCTCCATTTTCTTTTAGGCTTGTGCAATCACATTCATTACATACATACATCCATCCGTCCAAGCCATGGATGGTTATTGATCTACAATCAAGAAAATTACTTCATGCGTCTTGCATCCCTCTTTTTCAAAGTCATGCCTAGACTGGGGGCAATACCCTTAACCTATTTGATGGAAGTGGATTCTGCATTATCTTATGATTCATTGAGTTCTTCATTCCAAACTATCTCAAAAAACTCCAAAAACATTTAAAACAATCATCAAAATTCGAAAAACATTGGAAAACTATCTCACAAAATCCAAAAACATGAAAAAACATCAAACAAGCAAAAACATGGCAATGCCTTGTATATATGAATTCAAGCCGATACCAAACAAACATTGTGCAATACTCAAAAAATGACCACTTATCTGATCAACCAAACAATCAACATCAAACATGCAAAACTATCTAAACAAGGATGCATCCTTCCTTACCAAAACAAAGACAAGACATTTTCTTTGACAAGAAAATTTTGTTTAAACTATCAAATACTTGGTTGATTTGTAGGTTATTCATTCATATATATCAGGTTCCTACAACATTGTTTGTGTGTCTTCTATGAATGGGGCATGTACTAATGGTGTCTACGTGGGAAGTTCACTAAGCTATGTAATCTTATGTAAAATATAGTCATAGATCACTACGGCTTGCTGACTACATTGTATACCTTGACCATATGAGCATGAACCATTATTGAGGGTCCATATTCTTTATTCTTTATATATGTTGTTTGCTTGCAGGTACCATGCTCCATCTTTGGTTCCTACTACCCCATCCAAACTCGATAATGGATTTATCTCTGATTAAGGTATGAACTTGTCTCAGGATATGATCGGCAAAAGATCAAGGAGGACGTTCCAAGTCATGCATGAAAGGAGATAATCCTTGTCTGTTTCACAAGTAATACTTAGGTCAACTTGATCCATTATATCAAGTTGCTTGTATTAACTTGCTATATTAAAATCCATGTAAGGAATACTCAGGTCATCTTGAATCATTATGTCAAGTTGCTTGTATTTTTCTTACAATATTTCAAAAGCTCAATGATAAAAATAAAGCACTATGGATCGTCATTCCATCTCATCTATTTATATTGCATTCTATTGCATTCCATCCATCCATACATTCATAATAGATGCATATCATGCATGCATAGTAATGACAATGGATACTCTATTTTCCTCTTCTTCCATAGGAATGCGTCATAGGTCCTCCATTTCTTCTATCTAACATCGAACCCCACTCTCACCCTCCCCATCTTGGTAATCAATATCACATACCTCTAATCAAGTATCTTTGGGTCTCAACAGGTAATCGATTGTGGAAAACCTAGACTACAACATGCATTTATCATAATGACCTAGTCTCAACGGGGCTGCTATGATTCACCACAACCATCTATCACACGCACACACTATCAATTGATCAACCAATCAAACACAATCATAATGGACAATTACATCAATTGTCTAAGTCTCAACGAGTATTTTGCTTCAAATACCTTGACTTCATTGGGCAATTACATCAATTCTCTAAGTCACCATTAGGTCACTTTGATTCACTTACTCAGACTTTATCCTATCCAAGCAAACAACTGACATCAACTGTCATGCTTTGACTCGACTGAGGCAATTAAACCGATTGCACCAGATTGTCCAAAAGCACAACACCACATTTGCATTGTATCTCTTGCATAACCTACGGGTGCTTACTGGCTTGCCATTTCTTTATATTCACTATGTTTTCTTCCATTCTTTCACCATTATTGTTAAACTCTTCTCTTCTACCACCCAGCCAATTTTCATTCTTTTTCGAGAGATCACCCGATTTTTCAAAAAAAATTGACCCTTCTCTCGAGGGGGCATACCACCCACTAAATTAAAATTTTATAGGGCATTTCTTCACACCTATGTTTCTTTCTTTGAAACGACATGATAAACCGCACCGTCTCAAAGAGGGGCAAATGTAGTCACATAAATCTGTCCATTTTAATTAAATGAATATTTTGTATTTATTAAATTAAAAATCCACTAGCCATCAGTTAATTAAATTAATATTTTATTAATTCATCTTCAAACATTCTCCTATTAATTAAATAAATTATTCAATTTATTTTAATTAATTCATTCAACCAAATTCACAATCAATTAAATGAATAAATTCTATTTATTCAATTTAATCCTCTTTCCTCTTTTAAATAAATTAAATAAAACATTTATTTAAATCATTTATTCCCCCCCACTTGCATTTTCCTACACCTCCCACTTGCCTCCTAAATCCCCTTTTTAAATTCTTCTAGAACCTATCTAATCCTAATCAATTAACCTAATCCATCTCCTAATTATTGTCACATTCCTAAGCAACTTGGAGTCACTTCTCAAAGACTTCAAAGTCTTTGAAAAGCATTTAATACTTGGTGTGTTGAACAATTTAACCTCTAAAGTCTTCTAGACCACTTATGGCTCTTACATGACCATTTATGGTTAACCCCTAACTCAATCCTTGCATGACTCATGTGTCTCCTCAAGCATTTATTGCTTTGACCATGGTTATCCCTTTAACCCTTGCACAAGAGTTTATCCATTGGATAAAAACTTTATTCTTTGAATAAAGAATTTATTCACTCAACCCAGCCTTGACCTTAACTCCCAAGTTAACCTTCAGGTCATGTCAAGCATTTAATGCTTATTCCCTCTCCTCTCAACCTATCTAATATTGACACTTGTCATCCTCAGATTGGGTTGAAAGCCTTCACATGGATTTGAGATCATTCAATCTTGACCCTTGTTGAGATTACTCAATCTCAACCATCCATTGCTCCATTTTACCTATAAATAGAGCCCATTTCTTCATAATCCAGATCCTGAAAACTTGTATGCATTTAATCTATAGGCATTTTTAGAGAGCATTTAGCATCATATTCACTCTTTTGGTTTAAAATCAATTAGTTAATTAGATAAATCTCTTATTTCAGCTTTTATTCACACTTGCATAATATAAGTCATAATCATCTACAAATCTTGAATCTTCATAAGCATCCATAGTGCAAAAAGCTACTGAGAGCTACACTAATTTGGAATTTGGAGAGGAGAGGAACAAGGGAGAAGGAGCTAAGAGCATGGTAGAAGGCATTTGGAGATGCCTTGTTGTATTTGTTTCCATAGTTAAATATCTTATCATGTTTTTAGTGTCTCTTTTGATATGCCTGCTTAGAATAGCTTTTGGCTGATTAACACTAATAGTTTCTTGTGTTTTTGTGTGTTATACGACCACAGGCTTTAGTCTAACACTTTTCCATTTCCCAAAGCATCAGAAGCTGCAGAAAATGTGTCACAACTGGAGGCAGAAGAAAATTTATGGCTGATGGAGTTTGATGGGAGTTGTGTGGCATCAGTTTCTAGTGCAGGGGTAGTTCTTACTCCTCCCTCTGGTGTTCACATTCCTTTTTCTTTTAAAATAGAATTAAAAAACATAAACAATATTGTTGAGAATGAAGCTTTATTGTTGGGATTAGCCGAAGTGAAAAAATTGGGAGTAAAGCTACTCCAAGTCAAGGGAGATGCAGAGTTGATTGTGAAATAGGTTAGAGGATTTTTCAATGTGAAAAATGAGAGATTGAAGCATTACTGAAATAGAGCATGGGATGAAATTGAATATTTTGATGCATTTTCTATTGAGGCCATTCCCAGGGAACAAAAATCCAAAGCAGATTCTTTAGCAGTATCGGCTTCTTTACTAATTCGTCATCCTGAGTTTACCTATGATACCTATCGAGTGGAATTGATATATTGGCCTAGTGTACCTGATAATTATGTGTTTTGGCAGGTCTTAAAAAATGATAAACAAATTAACAACTTCATGCAATTTATAGAAACATTTGCTACTACATTCTTTGAAGGGTCAGATGCAGAATGTAAAGAGTTTTCACCAGAGCGGGCTAGAGAGCTGAGCGAGGGGGTTATGCAGTTAAAAGGGAATTTCCTAAAGGGTTGGTCTCTTTAGAATGTCTCTTTGATCACCATGATGCTTATAAGAAAAGAAAAGATGAACAGATTCCTCTAGTCCAAGATGTTAGAGGTTATGAAAGAATTAACATCAGCACTAAGGAAGATCCCAAGTATATAAATCTAGGAAAATTTTGCACACCTACAGATAAATAAAGGTTCATTGCTCTCCTGTTGGAATACAAAGATGTTTTTTCTTGGTGTTATGATGACTTGAATAACTTTAGGGAAGGAAAATTTCAACATCACATTCCTCTGAAGCCTGGAGTGAGTCATTTCTGGCAAAAGCTTAGAAATTTTAATCCTAAGGTAGCTGAAGCAATATTTTAGGAAGTTGATAAAATGTTGAAAGCCAAGATTATATACCCTATTCACCATTCTACTTGGATAGCCAACATTGTCCCTGTCCATAAGAAAATGGAGTAATAAGAATTTGCGTGGACTTTAGGAACCTAAATCAAGCCAATCTCAAAGATAATTACCCATTACCTGCTATGGATCATATTTTGCAAACAATTTCAGGTTCAGAAATGTGTCCATGCTTGACGACTTTTCTATTTATAATCAAATCAGTGTTTTAGAAAGTGACCAGCATAGAATTGCCTTCATCACTCCCTGGGGTACTTTCACTTATAATAGGATGCCATTTGGTCTGATCAATATAGGGGCAACTTTTCAGAGGGCTATGGACTTATCTTTTGGTCATCTGAAAGATGAGATAATTATTGTATATCTTGATGATTTAACTATTTTCTCGAAGAGGAGAAAGCATCACTTGAGAGACTTGAGGCAAGTGTTGCAAAGGTGCCGCAAACATGGAGTGTCACTAAACCTAAAGAAGTCAGTATTTGGGGTGATAGATGTAATACCCTAAAATTGGTCATCTAAACCATGGGCCCCTAATCTCGACAACATGACCAAGGTCCTAACCAAAGGCAATTAAATCAATCGCGAGCACATTATTAATTATTTAATCATGAAATATTGCATGGCAAGTCAATTACTCAATATTAATTAAATATTTATTTAATTAATTGAATCATTCCAAGAATATCATTTTTTGATCAATTATCCTGTTTAATTTATTAAATATCCTAGCATATTTAATTAATTAATAAATTTGCCATTTAATCATGCAAAAGAGGAATTAAATTGAAAATAGAATAAAAGAATTGAGAGAAAAATCAAACTTGAGATATTATTTCTTTTTCTAAATTTAGAACTTGAAATTAAAAAAGAAATTAATTGAATTATTGATTATTCTCTAAAATTAGAACTCAAAGCTTTTCAAAAAAAGAAGTTCAGTTGCATTAAAAGGACTCTTTTCTTGAATAAATCAAAGAATTATCTATTTTTATCACAGATGCATGCAATTAATTAATTCTTATTTCTAATGCAACTTGAACTTCCTATCTAAATGCATTTCAATTAAACTATAATTGGAATCTATCTCAAGATTAACTAAACCTGATTTCTCAATTACTTTCAATTAATCCTAAATTGAGCCTTTTCATTATCTCTCTTGAGAATTCTCTATAAATTCAGCCTTCAACTCTCATTCAAATGACCCCAGAGCTATTTTAGAAACACCTTGGAGATTATTATGCTGATTTTGCTCTGGAGTCATTGAAGATCTTGTGCTTGCTTTTTGAGATTATTGCATCTTAGTTTAGTTTTATTCCATATTGCTTGAATCCATATTTATTGAATCCCTATTGCTTGAATTATTCATGCATCTTGCATCCATATCATGCTCATATAGATTAAATCCTTCGTCTTGGTGTAGTCTAGTCACTGGTATTGCTTATAAAAATCTAAGAGCAATCTTATACCCGCATCTTTTAGAAGGCAATTAGTCGACTTGTTATGGTTTATTATTTATTGATTATTGATTTACTAACCATACATGTAATGACTTAATTGAAGTGTTGTTCCTGTAGCTATCAGAACTCTTTTCACTTTTTCACACACACATTTCTAGCGCCCACCGTGGGGCAGAACACTACATTTTTCGGCCTCCAAGACTAACTTTTTATTTTTGTTATTTTTCAAATTTTTGACTTTTCGGATTTTCATCCGTACAGTCTCTGCATAATATCATACGACATTTCTCACAGGACAAAACAACAAACTGTAGGTGTCATACAGACTAGAATCTTGTATCGTACGATCTGGTAAGAACTGTCGTACGATTCTGTATTTTTCCTAGTTAAAAAGAGAAAAAAAAGCAAATTTTATGATTCTGGTTTTCTATTAAAATTGATTATACTAATGACTAACCCTGGTTGTTTATTTGTCTATCTGAGAATTTTTCATAGCCTAATTAGTTTTTGCAGAATGCTTGTCGCACAAAGACAATATGACTACGGATTCGTTGCCTTTGCAGGTTGCCTGAGAAGAATCAACCAAACATCATGTATTCTTTAAATTCATTTTTAGGCACCTAAATTGCTATCTAGTTAAAGAAAAAATCTGTATTTCATGTTTTAAGTAAATTATGAGAGGTAGAGAGTATGCTCTTGTCTTTTTGGACAATTAAAAATCTAGACCCTTGAGGCGTTTTGTTTGTTTGAGTTTTGTACATCTTTAGCAGGCCTGCCCTCCCGAGGAGCTTAAAAACTCTTAAAGCCATTATGGCCGGTGTGAGGGGAACAACCTAAGTGGGAATGGCTAAATGCCAAGTACTCCAATCCACTATAAAATAAATGTGATTTGTTGAAAATCAAGTCAACGACAGTGCTCGGGAATAGATCTCCTCAGTACCTTCAAGTATATTGAACCTTGGTTTTCAAGGCTGGGAGACCTCTTAATTGAGTTTATACCTCGACGTGCCGAACAGACCCCTTACTAGATCCAATTAAAAATTAGAAGCTACCCGGTTCACCTCCAAAAGGGGGATAATCTTTGTGCAAGAGAGATAGTAACTCTCCCAAGATACTTGTCATTTCGTGCCACCATTAGCATTTGGAGTCGGATAATACGGCGTTGAGAATATATTGCATGAGACTCAGTGGCCATATTTAGATTAGCTATTGGGCGTGTAGCTGAGTCTACAAGCAAATGTTTTCTTCTCTCACCAAATTTCATAGAGTTTGCATGTTGTGATTGAAGTTACTATTCATATTACGTGTTTTCTGTTTTTTCATCCCTCAAACTAAAACTAAAATACCAAAAACTGGAGAAAACAAGAAACAACTTAGTGATAAAAAACTTTATCCATGTTAGAACTAGTCTATCCTATATCAAAATTTCTTCCAAAAATAGTCTATCCTAGTAAAAAATCAGTCTATCTCAAAATTGGTCATATTCAATTGTCATACTCAGCTATTGAAAACTCAGAATTTAGTCTTTGTCCTGTGAATAGTCGTACGAATTTGATCATTTATCGTCCTACTTCATATCTTGTGTCATACGAGTCTGATTATTTATCGTCTGAGCCTCAATACTATGGCATACAAATCCTAAAAGTCTGTCTTTTGATGTTGAATCCTGTGTCGTACGATAAAAAAATTGCATTGAATATTTTGTCATCCTAGACATACCCATCTGTCGTACGGTACTAGGCACCAACTCGTACAAAACACTGTTGTTGTCATCCGGCTAATTAAAACCTGTCATATGAATCCCTAATTTTGTCAGAACAAAACAATCAAACTTGCCTAAAACAAATCTACAATGAGCATGATACTGGTTATCATCATCCTAAGCATAAACAGATCAAGACAATGTACCTCTGTCATTTGTGTTGCATGATTTGGTCGATCATCTTTCAGCTAGTTCAAACAACTACTTATCAAACTTAAGTCACTTAGATAACGTCTTATATAGGATAGATCATTCCTAAAACCAAACTGAATCTTAGTCACTATTCTCGAATCAACTTAGATAAACGTCTTATATAGGATAGATCTTTCTTGAAACCAGACTAAATCTTAGTTGCTTCTCTCAAACAAATGCGTTAACCGAACAACTAGCTATGAATTTGACCTTGACCTCTGCATCACAAACAACTTTAGGTCACACTAATCCATAAAAATGCCTACTCAAACCAGGAGTTCTCATAAGAAAGAGGCCAAAAGTAAAGGACAAACCTTCACATATCAAGATAACCCATATTACGTGAAGGACTCGCTCACTGATAAACCTTCATCATCAAGGGTACCAATTTTTTATGAACTTGAATTTCCCACTATACATGAGATAGAACACAATGACAAAGACAACCTCAGTATTCATGAAACCAATAATGATTCCTCATCAAGTGAAGCTAAATATTCTGAGCCTCCAGAAAAAGATATTCATAAATGTCAAAAGGATAAGGATTTCTGAAAAATGATAAAGGCTATCATGGCTTGAGAAAAAGAAGACTATTTTCTAGAGCTAGCAAAACAAGGTGCCAAACATCCCACTAGATATGACGTTTAGACTCTCATCACTAAAAAGGAAGAATCACCTATAATGATGATCCACAAACAATTACTAGCCTTACGGACTGAGATCACAGAACTAAAAAACAAGGATAAATCCCCAAAACAATATTCTCTAGAGACAATATGCCCATTTCCATTTGACAAAAACCTATACATCCCTCCATTCCCTTGATGAGTTGAGATCCCAAAATTTGACAAATATGATGGTACCTCAGATCCTCAAGATCATGTCAGGGAATTTTGTGCTCCCTATATGGAGTTCATGAATGATGAAACGTATCGCATGCACCTTTTTCCAAGGAGTTTGGGAGGATAAGCTATGGAATGGTTCTCAAGTCTACCTAAAGGAATAAAAATGTTTGAAGAACTAATCCAACTATTTTGACAACAATAATCATACAACATTAGACATCCTATGACTATGACCAAGCTTTGCAATACTAAACAGAAAACAGGGGAGCCTTTTCTTACTTTCCTCCAACATTGGAGAAAGATGTTCTCTAAGTATTCACGACCTATCCTAGATTCTGATAAAATGGATATATTTGTCAACAACTTGGTCCTAGAATTGAAATATAGTATCCAAATGCAAGTACACCCATCATTTAACAAAATGGTAGATAATTCTATCCGAATGGAAGATGTGCTTATAAAGAAAGGAGATATCTTGCCTTGGAAAGAAACACAACCAGGATCTAGCTCTAAAGAGAAGAACAAGTATTGGAAGTATGGAAAAGACAACAATAAGAACGTTGTTAATGATGGAGTAGTAGACACTATTAAAACCAACTCAAAGCCCACAATATTCAACTTGGCTAGTGGCACACAAGCACTCAAAGCAGTTGAAACTGCAGCAAAAAATCCTCCAAAGAAAATAAAAGAGTGGTTCAAAGAGAAACCTTGGCTTTCCAAACCTAAACGTGACTTTACTCCTCTTGAAGAATCATGCGAATCTACTTTCAAAACTCTATTGGCAAACAACCTAATAACATTACCAGATAATTCTAGGCCATATGATCCCAGAGTCAAACCAAAATTGTGGAGAGAAAATGAATAATGTGACTTCCATCAGAATAAAGGTCATAACACAAACAACTGCATGAAGCTCAAGCATGAGATTCAAGATCTCATAGACACTGGTAAAATTGTTGTCAGGAATCACCCGACCAATGCTGATCACAAAGCATTTAAGGACCCTTTACCTATTTATGAACAAGGTGAATCCTCAAAGACCAAAGGAGGTGCCAAAGTAAATTATACTTATGCCAGCAATGATAATGCCATCAACATGATTGAGCCTTCCTAATCTGAATATTGCAATGTGATTATAATCCAAGATAAACAAAATGAATCACGATATGCAAGAGCTATGAGTCGTTCTCAAAATAAAGTCACTCTCCAAGGAGCTAGTTCTTCATCTCTGACTCAAGCAACATCAAACCTACCAGCCTTGTCAAACAAACAAAAAGAATCAACATTTGATAAATTTAAAATGCTAACTTCAACATCATCCTCTGGATATAGCGTTGTTGAATAATTGAAAAGGACAAATGCTCAAATCTCAATCTTTGAATTACTAAAAATCTCTTCTACTCACAAAGAGATCTTGGACAATGCCTTGCTCACCACTAATGTTCCAAAAGATTTAGACATTGATCGGTTTCAATCCATGGTGGGTCATTAGACTTCACCTTAATATCTGAATTTCTCTGAAGAAGATGACAACTTGCTAAATCATCCACATAGCTAGCCATTGCACATTGAAGCCATGATCCATAAACACAGAGTCAAACATGTTTTGATAGATGGAGGCACGGGGTTGAATATCTATACTTAAGGATTTTCTGAAAATGTCATTGATCTGGGCAAGAAAATAACAATTAAAGCCTATGATGAAGAGGAAAGGACCTCTAAAGGTCTGGTATCATTACCAATCAGGGTGGGACCTGTAGAAAGAGATGTCATTTTCCAGGTACTTGATCTTCCTCTATCATACAATATCTTACTAGGCAGGTCATGGATTCATAAAATGAAGGCAGTTCCATCTACATACCATCAATGCTTAAAATTTCCCTACAATGGAGTTGAAGTCAGTATTCCTGCTGATACAATTGTCCCCTGTAATGCATTGACAAAAGGTGCTGATACTTTTGTACCTCATAATAGGGTAACTTCTACAAATGAAAATCCGGAAGCTCTGATGAAAGACTTAGAAAATAAATTGAAGATTACAAATACTGACATGGATGGCTACAAGATAGAACCAATATTGCCATTAGTCTCTCTCCCTCCATCACCAAAACAGTTGGGCAAACCATCAGAGGCTATGAGAACACAAACTTCAGCTCTGAATATCATATATGATGGTCTTTTTGTACAGTCTTCTACTTCCCTAGTAAATGAAATAGAAGAGGATGCAGTTCTTAAATGGCTTTTCAAGGAAGTTAGTCAAAATGAGGAGGTACAACATTGTGAGATTTTGTCAACCCAATATGGTCCTAGCTACAAGATGATTCAATGCATGGGATATTTAGGTACTGGTCCCCTGGGCAAACATCAAGAGGGTATTATTGAACTTATTCAGCTGCAAGCAAAATCAACAAATGATAAGGCTGGACTGGGGTACAATCCAAAAAAGATATCAGACCAAAAACATGCATCTAAATCTAAGTGGCATAAAAGGATATCGCCTTCAACATTACAGGAAACAAAAACTCAACAAACTCAAGCAGAGTGTGTAAAAGAGAAAGAGGAATCAACAATCAAGAAATAAGAAATAGTCAACACTCAAGCTCTGATGGTGTCAGCTACAACAATACAAGGAGTTGAAGTCCCAGAGGATATAAGAGATGAAGTAAAAAGAATCAGAGAATTGTTTGCACCACTCAAGGTTCCATTCACATACAGTGGTAGGCAACAAGTAGAAGATTCAAAGACTAATTCAAATGAGTATGAATGGGGTCCAGATAACCTCTTAGATACATCCACTACAAAAACTCCAGAAGAGTCTACTAGTATCAAAGATGATACTCAAGAGCTGATGCACATAAAACTAGAAAAGGAAATACAGGAAATCAGACTAAAAAGACAAGCAAACTATGAACAAGGGTTGAAGGAAGGAAGAATACCAGAAAGTTTTTCATCTATTATATACCCCTCTAATAAAATAGAACAAATCAGGTATAGCACTACACAAGAGGAATTGGAAGCTACAGAGGCACAACCAGTCATTAGTCCAGAGGAAGCTGAATGGAGTAGATGACAGGGAATCACAGAAACATCAAGATCATATCAACAGGTGTGTCAGATACAAATGATAAATGAGCCAGATCTTGAAGGAACTTGCAGCATTAAAGATGTTGGTGTTGATACCATACATATACTCACTAAATCACTAGAAGAAGACTCGAAAACTTCATTCGATGACTCTGACGACTCTAACAACAGTCCTATTCTTGACAATATCTACTCAGCATCCAACTCTGAATCATCTGATGTAAATGATGAAAATATGTCTACTGATCTTATTGCTATCGAACCATGGTACGAAGTCTAGTATGGCGTAGAGAATGATGCTACAAGTATGTCTATTGGATTAGATCAATTAAATATTAGTGTGCACTTTAATAATCATATTATTACTTTTCCTAGTCTCAAGACATTTACACAAGGTATCCTTTTGGAATTCAACTTTTTGATCCACAGTTGTGATGACAATACCGTGAACTCCCTTGAACCTATTCGCACTCTATCCTTGGTACATCCTGAATTAATTGACTATAGTCTACATGACCAACCCATGAATGTACCTACTTTTGCCAGTGACTACACATTAGCTTATTACCTAAACGTAGTTGAACCTATGGACTCTTCCACCAGTGAATAGAGTGAAAACATGACTGAAACAAATATCAAGTATCTTAGTCACAAAAATAAGAAAAATAAAAATAAAAGATTTGATGGTGAAAACCACATTGTGGCGGTGTCAAAATCTAAAAAAGAGAAAATAAAGGTTGCACCTAAGGGTGAAAACCTCTCTGAGGCACTTGAAGGTGAGATACTTGATATACTGCCAAGTCACTTCTAGGAGAGGTCTTCTATATTGATCGATGCAACTTAGCCAGTGAACATTGGGAGTCAAGAGACACCACACATCATTCATGTAGCTCAATCATTATCAGCGAAAGATTTGAAATATTTCACTCATCTCTTTTCAGAAAAGAAGATCAATTTTATATGGACATACTCTGATATGCTAGGCCTGGATCCTAATCTTATCATGCATCATCTTTCTATCACACCAGGAGTTAAACCAGTCAAGAAAAATCTCCATAAGATACACCCTCACGTGGCATTACTAGTCAAAGCTAAGCTAGAAAAACTGCTAAGAGCTAGATTTATTAGAGCTATAGACTATGCGGAATGGATTTCAAACATGGTACCTATGTCAAAGGCAGAGAAATATATTAGGGTTTGCATAGACTTCAGAGATCTCAACAAAGCTTGTCCGAAGGATAGCTTTCCATTGCCAAACATTGATATGATAGTTTATAGGACTACTAGGTATAAGATGTACTCACTAATGAATGGATTCTTTGATTATAATCAGATCAAAATAGCTCCTGGAGATCAAGAAAAGACTGCTTTCACTTGTGCATGGGGAACCTTCTGTTGGAATGTCATGCCATTTGGGCTGAAGAACGCAAGATCAACTTATCAAAGAGCAGTAACAACTATATTTCATGATATGATGCATAAGAATATCAAAGACTATGATGATGAAACTTTAGTAAAGACTATGAAGAGATCCACATATATTCAAGAGCTAGGCCCTATACTAGATAGAATGGAAAAATTCAAACTCCGGCTAAATCCAAAAAAGTGTGCATTCGTAGTGACATCTAGTAAACTACTTGGCTACATTATTTCAAAGAAGGGAATCGAGGTTGATCCTGAGGTCCAAGCTATAATGGAAATGCCACCTCCGAAGAACATTAGTCAAATGAGAAGTTTATAGGGACATCTTCAATCAATCAAACGCTTCATTTCTCAGCTGGCAGACAAAGCTCAACCTTTCACAAAAGTATTGAGGAAAGGAGTAATATACAATTGGGATCAAGAATGTGAACAACACCTTCAACAAATAAAAGAGTACTTGTCTAATCCACCAATATTGATGCTGCCAAATCAGGGAAAACCATTGATCTTATACATATCAGCCACTAATTCATCACTGGGGGCACTTCTGGTACAATAGGATGAAAATAAAAAAGAGAGCTATATATTACATCAGTAGAACATTGGTGTCTTATGAAATGAACTAACCATAATAGAAAAATCATGCTTGGCATGAGTCTTTGCATCACAAAAATTGAGACACTACATGTTAGCACATTCAGTCAAGTTGGTGGCTCAAATTGATCCACTCAAATATCTTCTCAACAAAGCAACACTCACCGGAAGATTGGCAAAATAGGTCATGGTACTTATAGAGTTTGATATTGAATATGTGAAACACAAAGCTATCAAAGGATAGGTAATTGCAGATCAACTCGCTAAAGCTCCACTTGAAGACACTCAACCATTGCATATAGAGTTTCTAGATGAATCAATAATGCACCTTACTCAACAACCCTGGAAAATGTTCTTTGATGGGTCTTTCACTCAAAATGGTTCTGGTGCTGGAATACTATTTATTATTCCTCGGAAGTATTCAATCCCAAAGTCTTATAAGATTTTGTTCCCTTGCACAAACAACATTGCAGAATATGAAGCTTTGGTCAATGGGATAAAGCTAGCTATAGAATGGAAGGTTGCAAAATTACACATCTATGGAGATTCTCAGCTGACCATCAATCAAATCAATGATACATATTAGACTCGAGATGAGAAACTAATGCCTTATAAGAGGATGGTGGATGACCTCAAGAAATATTTTTCTTTTGTATCATTCTAACAGATCCCTAGATCTGCAAACATAGCAAAAAATGTTATGGCCACCTTGGCGTCTATACCCAAGTTACAAGAATCCAATTTTCGCTTTGAATTCTTGGTGGAAGAGTTACATTACCCTACCTAAGATTCTCCTAAGATCCAAATAGTATTTTCTATTATTAGACATGACTCATCCCGATATAGCCACATTTACTCTTATCTACGAGACCAAATTATCCCAGAAAATCTTACCCGTAATGAGAAAAGGAACCTAACCCAAAATGCTTCACGATACGTCATCATTGCTAGTGATCTATTTAGATGAGGTTTGGATGGTACATTGCTTAGGTGTCTAGAAACTAAAGAATCTAAACGTGCATTATTGGAAGTCCATGAAGGTATTTGTGGATCTTATTCGAATGGTCTTACTTTAACTCGGAAACTACTAAGGCTGGCTACTATTGGCCAAACATGGAGAAGGATGCTATAAATTTTTCTAAGACTTGTGAGAAATTTCAGCTACATGGAAATCTCATACATCCTCTAGCAAGGGATCTCATACCCTTCATCACACATTGGCCTTTCCAGCAATGGGCCTTTGATCTCATTGGTCAGATCTATCCTACATCATCTAATGGACACAAATTTATCATAACTTCCACTGAGTATTTCACTAAGTGGGTAGAAGTGGTTCCACTCATCAAAGCAATTGGCAAACAAGTAGCTTTGTTCATCCTAAACCATATCATTTGTAGGTATGGGATACCTTCATCCATCGTGACTAAAAATGGAGGAAAATTCAAGAATAAAGATCTGGACGAGCTCCGTGATAAATTTAAATTAGACAACATTGGTCATCTATATATTACCCCCAAGATAATGGACAAGTTGAGGCATCCAACAAAAACCTACTCACTATCTTGCATAGAACAATGAACAAATCTGAGAAGGATTGGCATCTACAGCTCACTCCTGCATTATGGGCTTACAGAAGAAGTATCAGAACACCTACTGGGGCTACACCTTTCTCTTTGGTGTATGGGTCCGAAGTAGTATTACCTATTGAAGTAGAAATACCATCTCTAATAGTTTCTTTGCAAGGTCTTATTACTGATGAAGGCTATAGGATATCTAGATTGCAAGAACTTGAATTGTTGGATGAACATCGACAAGTGGCATTTGATCATCTAAGGGTGTATCAAAAGAGAATATCCAAAGGATTAACAAGAAAGTTTGATAAAGAGAATTTCAGGTTGGTGACCTAGTTTTGAGAGAAAATCCTTAAAAAACAACAGTTTCGAGACAACAAAGAGAAGTTTGAACCCAATTGGCTGGGTCCCTACATCGTTACTACAGTATTTGGCTCTAGTGCCTATCAACTCTCAACATTAGAAGGAGAACAACTCCATGAACTGATTAACACCATCCATTTGAAGAAATTATTCACTTAGCATTCTCTACTCCAGCAACTTATACAGCTGAAAAATGTCCTAAAAAAAATAACTCATTAAAATCATAAAAACTCTTAAAAAAAAATGCCCTGGTGAAAACTTGGTTAACACACATCTTGGTAAAAAAAAAAAAAGAATCTCTGCCAAGTAGGTGAAAACTTGGCAAACAGGGGCCTCTTGTACTCAAAGCTCCATCTATCAATGCAACGTTGGCATTTCCCACTTTCATGCATCTTTATTATTGTTTGTACATATTTTAGTCACTTTTGTGACATTCTGGTTCGTTGGAACCCTCATGGCTTGAAACTGATTAATTTCCTAGTCTTAGGTTAATCGACAGAGCAATTTACATGTCCTAAGAAGTATCAACCAAGTCATCTTTCCATCAGTCAAACCTGGTCATCCACTCTGAGTCATTCACCTATCTCTAGACTACTAAAGAGTTTTATAACTAAGTAAACAAGCAAAACAACAAAATTGAAAAAAATCACTAAACAATTTGAGCTATGAATGAAAATCTACTTTGTATGTTGTCTTTTATATTGATTTTTGATTATTATCCCTCTGAGTAACTCGAGGAAGTCTATCTTGACTAAGAGGAGCAAGGATTGGGGGCATAATATTTTCTTTATTTTCTACTTGTAGGAATGATTCTGATGATCTAGAAACATCTAATAAGTTGGGTGTCTGTGATAAGAGCCTTCACATCAAAGTGAAATCACCACACATACCTCAACTCCACTTATTTGTATGCTATAGGGAGGTTCCCATCATTTCTTTGTCTATTCTGAGGGAATTTATTTATCATGAAATCCAGGTCCCTGCAAAATCTATCCAAGGATATGAACGAAAAAAGGGTCATTATGGACAAGATAATTAATATTGCATGTGAAAAGAAAGGAACTCTAATCTGTCAGTTATTTTTGTTATGCTCAGTGATGAAACTTAAGCATTTTAAATCTAGTGAATAGGTTTAGGTTGCATTTCATTTTGCATCTCATTTTGCATTTCATTCTGTATTTGGTGAATTTAGAGTGATTTTGGTATGGTAATAATCTCTTTAACTTCTGAATGAGAGTTGGATGCCTCATCATTTCTTAGCTAAGTGGTCTATTTTTCATCATTTCTCCGATCGAGTACTTGTGTATCGAGATGTTAGCTACATACATAAGCATTTTATACAGATTCATACATTTCATTATCACTCATTCACATTCATCATATTACATAGAGAAAAAGAAAATTTGCATTACTCATCACTCATTTTCATCATTTATTTGCATATGAAAAGAAACAAAAACAAACATTCATATTCATCTACATTACATACATCCATGATAAATAGATATGCATACATATAGAATAAAGCATATAGAAGACATCTCATAATCGAATCAACACAAGTACAATGAAGTCAAAAAAGATCTTGTATAAATATCATATAAAGTCTCATAGTACAAAATGATGTCAACTGACATTTACAAACTCCCATCGGAGCAAGAATCGTATAGGCTACAAAAAATGGGCGTGTCTACAAAAATATCAGAGCTACAAAAAGAATATCTATCTCTTGGCCTCTCCCTCATTGCCTGGTGGAGGAGGTGGAGCCTACTGATTAGGATTCTGATGAGGTGCCCGAGCTCCCTCTGACCATGCCATGTACTGCAAGTAGGGTACAACTTGTTGTGCTACAGGAATAGCTACACTGTAAGTTGCAACGTAATAAGCCACCTAACTGGTCTGGTGCAAAACCTCCTACTGAAGAACATCTCTCTCTATCCTCATCACCGCGACTTGATGATCACACTCTGCTCTGAGCTCCACAAGATGATGATCTCGCTCAGCCCTAAGCTCTGCTAGCTATCAGTCTCACTCCGCCAGCTGAGTCTATGCTACTGTTAGCTGTGACTGCAAACCCACTAGGCATGCTTTCATCGACCATGCTACGTCAGCCCCCTGCTCTCTCGCAGGCTCTCCACACCCATCTCCACCCCCATCTCCTCCACCATCTCCACCTATGGCTCCACCCTGCTCCTCCCATCTCTGTCTCACCTGTCTAAGAGATACTCGCTCCTCCTCACTTACACCCAACCTAACACCAACACTCCCTAGGGATCCACCCTCACCCCTCTGTTGCCTACCTCCAGCTGGAAACTTGCTACTACTAGCACTAGGATCGCCACCTATCCACCTCGAAGCCTCGTCTCTCTGTCCGTGTCCCTGTCCCTATCCCTGTGCGGGGGCATCATCTTCAATCTCCTCAATACAAGGTGCCTGCTCTGCTGGATCAGTGAATATAGGGAAAGGGTGTTGTTGGAACCAATCCCTATACTAGGGCAATACCCCCGCATCTGCAATGTCATCCATGTAATCCCATCAGAGTCTCTATAATCCAGTCAACTCCTGCATACCCAAGGCATAAGATAACCTCGGTGTCCATCCCCACCTCTCCTCATCAGCATATCGCATGTATGCAATGAACTCCTATGAGATCCCTTGAGGTATACCATACTGCCTCATCACTTAAGAAAGCATGAATCTCTCAACCACAATCTACAATCTACCAATGAGTGGGCGAGTAACAAACAGATCTCTCCAAACAATCCTTCAATCATCCCATGGCTCTAAACCCCTGTAAGGTCTCCATATAATGGCTATCAAGTCATCTAGCTATAATCTCCAAAAATCTGTCTTGCCTAGATGGGGCTGAGTAATATAACCTGAATATCTATATATAATAGGCTAACCAGGATATCTGCCATCATCTATAATCGGCCTGCATACTAGGAGGTACTCATAAGCCCATATGGTGCAGAGCACCTAGCTCAAAGTTGTCTTTTCTTGCATTTTAGAATTTTTGTTTGATTTCAAGTTATTTTATATTGTAATAAGGTGGAAGAAATCCTATGATGCTTTTTCAAGCCATACTTTGGTTGTCCACACTTTTGTTGTGCTCAAGATCCAAAATTGTCATTATCCTGAAATATTGTCAAAATGTCAATTTTTGGTTTGTACCAGGTGGATGCCTAGAAACTTGATAGAATGTTTGGAAATAGTGTAAATACATTTTAGGATTCCATTTGAGTTATTTTTAAGGCCTTGAGAGCCTTGGAGTGTGTTTTTGCACTCATAGGTAAAAGTTGTCAAATTGTCATGACAACTTTTGCATTTTTAGGAAAAAGTTGTCCATGAAGGAAATGGCATTGGAAGTTGGTTTGAACCAACTTGAAATTGTGTATAAAACCTTCTAAACATCTCCAATATGAGGTTAATCAACTTTTGGTTTCCATTTAATTCATTTGCCAAGGGTTTCCTATACTTTTTCTCACATTTTGACTATTTTTTCTTTGAATTTTTGATTTTGTATGACCTGTACGGTCTGGTATAGTGCTCATAGTAGGATAGGAAGTTATAATATGTTTTACCTTTCCAACAAGTATAATATTAAGGTCTGAAGTGCTTTGAATCAAAAGTTATCACTATTTTTGTAATAGTTGCTCACAAACCCTTGAAATTTGGGGTTTTGATTGTAAAATGCATTTTACCTGAGCATACATGAATGGAAAATGTTTAAATCCATTAGATGGATTGGGTAGGCTCTATAAATAGTTTTAGAGTAGGTGTTTTGTGTTTTTGTAGGCCACAAGGAGGAGAATGGGTGAGATGAACAACACACAAGCTTGTAGCTAGTGTGTGGGGGCAGCAAAGATTGCTCATTTTCAAAGCCGTGGAGAACTGATACCTTAGTAACCCATAGTGTTTTGTAAATTTATATGGGTGTACCAAAAGTATCCAAGATTTTTCTGGTTTTAGATTTCGACTGGTGAAGAGTTTGGAGAACATCTTCCAAAACTGCCTGGAAGCCCTAAACTCCTTAAAAATGGCTTGTTTTGAGTTACCCTAGTTGTACAACAAATCCATATGGGAAAATTTGTGATCTTGTTTAACTTACAAATGGGTATCTGAATATGTAAAAATATCTAGGGGTTTTTAGGAAATTTTGGTGGAAAATACCAAAAAACAGTCCCAGAAGGGCTAGTCATTTAGGTCTAATAGCAGCCGGTAGAAGCAAGTTGAAAGCCTAGAGCTTGGGAGGAAGGTGAAAACCTTTATAATGAATAAAATGACCTTGAAAATACCTAAAAAAAATAACCACAAACTTTAAACATGGTTAGAGTGAAGATCCTTGGCGGAGGTCTTTGGAGCCTAGCTGGAGTTTTGGGAAACTAGTAGGAGACCATCTCAAAATCAGAGATTTGGGTCAAAACCAATAAGAAACCTCAAGAGGATATACCTAGGAGGAAAGAAAATATATTTTAGGCCTTGGAGGTCTAAGGAGTGTACCCTAACAAGTTACCTTGGAGGAGCTTGAGTAGAAGGGTGAGTTGAGGAGTTGGGGTGAGTAAGGGTGAATTGGAGAGCTAGGCATAAGATCTCTACATCAAAGTGGTATCAGAGCCATTCTTTGAAAGATTTGGTGTATGTTAGATTGTGAAGAATTATAAGTAGGGATATTTGTTGAACAATGTTCCATATGTTAGAGAGCAAAAGGATCAACAAGTAATGCATGTTTATATCAGCCCTTAGTCATACCCCAAAGGCCTTGGGAATGTTTGAGCATGGACTTTGTGTTGGGTTTACCAAGAACACCAAAAGGATTTGATAGTGTTTATGTGGTGGTAGATAGGTTCAGAAAAATGGCTCACTCCATCCCTTGTAAGAGTACCAATGATGCCACCTATATTGCAGATCTTTTCTTCAAAGAAATAGTAAGAATCCATGGACTTCCAGTTAGCATTGTGAGTGATAGGGATGTTAAGTTTTTGAGTCACTTCTCGAGAACCTTATGGAAGAAGTTGGGTACTAGACTCTCATTTTCATCTACCTACCATCCACAATTAGATGGTCAGACTGAGGTGGTCAATAGGTCCTTGGGTAATCTCCTAAGGTGTCTCACTAAGCAGCATGGTTAGACTTGGGATTTGGTGATCAACCAAGCAGAGTATGCATACAATGATTTAGTCAACCGGAGCATAGGTAGAAGTCCTTTTGAAATTGTTTATGGAATGAATCCTAGAGGTGTCTTATAACTTAGTGATATCAGTACAATTACCCACAAGAGTTCTCAAGGAGAGAGTTTTTCTGAAGGTATTAAGGAAATTCATGACAAAGTATGATAGTCCTTGCAACAAAAATTAGAAAAATATAAGGAACAAGTTGGTCAATCAAGAAGGAACTTTAAATTTAAGGTTGGAGACTTAGTTTTGGCTTATCTCAGAAAGGAAAGACTTCCAAAAGGATAGCCAACCAAGTTGATGATGAAGAAGATTGGGCCACTCAAGATTGTGTATAAGTTTGGCCAAAATGCCTATGAGGTTGAACTACCTCCTTCTTTGGCCATATCTCCTATTTTCAATATTTGTGACTTGTATCCCTATAAGGGAGAATCTCAGATCTCTTAGATGGATACCACATTGCAATCTGAAGAGGATTGGGTGAAGGATTTACCAGTTAGTCAACCAGTTCAGATGGAAAGCATCTTGGATACCAAGGTGATCAAGAAGACAAGAAAGGGCATCTACAAAAATCATCTTGTGAAGTGGACAGGTCTACTTGATTCACAAGCTATGTGGATGATGAGGAGGTATAGTAGGAAGGTTAGTCTTCTTTGAGGTTGGTGGGCTTTTGTTCTCAATGTACTTCCCAAATCAATCCCTAGGCACAAATGGGATTCTTCTAAACCTTTCTCCTACCTCCTCCTCTCTATTCAACACTGCTTGCACCCTATTGTATTGGAAATCACTCCTCCTTACCTTCCATGCTAAGGCATTCAAGTTTGAAATGAGGTCCTCTTGAGTGTCACCAAAAATGAACAAGTTTGGTTGTCCAACTAGCTGAATCTCCTCTCTTCCAGGAATGGGCAACTGTTGGAGAACCATGGTTTACCTAATCTTATTTGCTCCTTTAAGGATTTCAATCATATTAATCTATTGATTGAGCATCTGGATAGGTCTGTAAGGTAAGATGACTGTCCTTCACTTCTCAAGAATGGAAATTTCTCAATTGGATGCAAAGAACGTAGGGTTACTCAAAGCAACTTTCTAGGTGCAAAAGGTCAATTTGATCAAATGACTCAATACAAGGCTTTGGATATTGTAGTAGGGTGTCTTAGGTCTCCAATCATCAATTTTGATGATTTGAAACAACCAATTGCTTCCCCTTCCTTACCGATTTCATGAATTGGTCAAATTTGCTCCAAAAAGGCTACTAGAATTAGCCCTAGTTTTTAATGAAAATTGTTCACCCTGCTCAACCTGCTAAACTTGATGACAAACCCTTGGAGATGTGGTCATTTGATGTTGAAAGCTCAAGGATTTTTGCTATGGCAAGTACTGTACGGACTGTTTTAGTGCTGTCCCACAAAATAGGCACTTTTCAAGGGTTTTTGAAAGTTTTAATGAGGGTTTGCAATTTACAAGTTTTCTTCATGATACTAGGCCAACTTAAATGCTTCAATCCTTGCTTTAACATATGCCAAACACCTCCAAATATTCAAAACTTATCTTCTAATATTGTCATTATATCAAACAAGTGCCACACTGCTGCCCTTACACAGAAAAACAGTCTAGATGACTGAGACAACAACGTTTTTAAGATTTTGCATACACTTTGATCATTGATAAACCAAATACAATGAAAGTATGTCAATTAGGGATGCAACAATGGTTTGACATCAGTCGGAACACCATGCACAGCAAATCAGAAAGGATTTTATAACTGCTGTTCATACACAGTCAACACTGCATTTTTGACAGCAATAAGGTGCATTTTTGACAACAACTTCCTTTCTTTGTTTTGTTTGCTTCTTTACTTTGTCCCTGGCCTGCAAGAAGGTGTTAAAGGCATGATATAATAATGCACATAACCTCTCCAAAGGCTTGTAAGTTTGAACATTCAAAAGGGTGCCACAAAGTATGACAACATTATATTGCAGTGACAAAGAGCACACTGTTTTAGGATCCTTATTTAGGTCCTTTAAAAACAACTTGTGTAACTTGTCATCTCAACATTGAAACCACTTGCAAATACATTTTCATGATGCAAGAAAGAGGAATACATCATTCCATACTACCTATTTAGAGAGGTTGGCAATGAGGATCTAACAATGAAACAGTGACTCACTGTTTTGCAATCCGTTTTTCACCTTTGCCTCTTGCATCCAACCAAGTCATGAGAGAGACAAGGATGGTAAAGTATAATTCTGACTCTTGTCAACTTGATTCTCCTTCAACATTTCAAAGGTACAGTGCTATGAACAACAAAGTACCATTCAAACAAATTTGAGAATACCCAAGCCAAGTTGCTCACTTCACACACTTGCCATGGGCTTACAAACACTTGTGCATTTATAGAAAAGAAAAATGGATGTATGGTACAGTATGTATAGATCCAACAAATTCCCTAAAAGCCATGGATGAAGAGTCTTTGAAGAAATTAGTTGGATCATGAATGGTCTTCCATTGGAACCACAAAACAATGCCTTTCTCAAGAGCACTTCAAACAAAACTTGTTCCAAACCCCAAGAAAAGATCAGAGATCACTACTAAAACATCAAAGGAGACCACATCAATCAAAAATAGGTTCAGTACGGACTCATGGAGCCATGGTACAGACTGTACTCTAAAAATTGCAGAAAACTAGTTAAAAACTCATAGAAAACAAGAGCAAAATAAGTATTTTTCTTGATTTTCCAAAATGAACAACCCATACAATGATTGGAAAATGGTTTTTATACATGTTCCAACTTATTGAAGCCCTTGTATGGATAGGTACAGGCTGGAACTAACCAAAACCACCAAAAACCACTTTTTTGACAACTTTTGACAACTTTTTGACAACTTTTTGTTGCTCAAAAATTGCATTTTGACTTCCGTTGACTTGGCACTCAAACCAATGACTCAACATCATTTAGAAACACTAAATAAACATGCTCCAATTCCTTTCAAGGCTTTACAAAATCAAAAATTCAAAAATGCTCATTTGGACCCAAAATTGACAATTTTTGGCCCACTGAGCAAAAACCAAAAATCTTGGAGACTCTTAAACAAAATGAGTTCCAAACCTCATTACACCACAAAACAAACCTATTAAACCTACTAGAAGCATAAAATAAACACACATGCTTAATTTTCAACAAAATGCTATACCTGCTGTGATTTGAGCATTCAGGTGCTCAGGTGCTCCTACACCATTCTCCCCTAAGGACAAAGAAGTCATGTGACTCCTTTGGGAAGTAAAGAAAGAGGACTTCCAACTTTGAGAAAGTCACTTTCAGGTATCCAAGTGGCTACAGAAACTGGTTTATCCTTCCACTTGATAAGATGCTCCATGTAGGTATGGTGTCTTGTCTTCTTGATGATTCTAGAATCTAGTACCTACTGAGGAATGGGAGTAGAAGAAGGGGGGAGAGAAAGATCAGAAAGGGAATGAGAAAGATCTGAAACTCTTTGTGAATCTGTTGGTAGCTCCCCTTTGAATGGCACCAAATCTACAACATTGAAAATAGGAGACATAGAAACTTCATTAGGCAAATCAACTTTGTAAGCATTATGGCCATATTTAGCCAAGATTTTGCATGGTCCTACTCTTCTCATTTGCAACTTAGTAGGTACTCCTTTCTGTAACTGTGACTTGTTGAGATGGACCATCACATAATCACCCACTGAAAACTGGACATCTCTTTTGGAAGCATCAACTCTCTCCTTAACTTTGTGAGTAGTTTCCTGTAAGGACTTCTGTACCTGCTCATGAATTTCTTTCATAGACTGTACCATATCTTCTATTGTACCACTCACTTGCTGCAAATTAGTTACATCATTTAACTCAAAAACACCTCTAGGATACATTCCATAAACAATCTAAAATGGGCTCTTACCAGTGGATCTGTTTACACTGTCATTGTATGCAAACTCTGCCTGATGGATGAGTTGATCCCAACTTTGCCCATATTCGTTGGTAAGACATCTGAGTAGATTACCCAATGTTCTATTCACCACTTCTATTTGTCCATCTGTCTGTGGATGGTAAGCTGAGCCAAAAGACAAATTAGTACCCAATTTCTTCCATAAAGTTTTCCAAAAAAGACCCAAAAACTTAGCATCTCTATCAGATACAATACTGGATGGCAAACCATGAATTCTTACAACTTCCTTAAAGAAAAGAAAAGCAATGTGACTAGCATCATTAGTAGTTTTGCAAGGTATGAAATGTACCATTTTACTGAATCTGTCAACAACCACAAAAATACTATCACATCCTATTTTTGTTTTGGGCAAACCTACCACAAAATCCATACTAATGCAATCCCAAGGCCTAGAAGGTATGGGAAGAGGCTGATACAAACCAGCATTAGAGCTAGTACCCTTGGCTTTCTGACATACCATGCATTTCTCAACATATTTCCGGACATCTACCTGCATCTTAGGCCAAAAATAGTGCCTCTGAACCAATTCCAAAGTCTTATTAAGATCAAAGTGACCACTCAAGCAACCATTGTGCTTTTCCTGTATCAGATTCTCCCTCATTGAACCTTTTGGCACACACAGCTGTCCACCCCTGAATAACAATCCATTCTGCAAAGTATAGTCAGCATATTCACTATGAAAAGTATTCTGAAAATCTTGACACACCTTGTAAATATCAGCAAAATCAGAATCATGTGGATATAAATCCTTAAAACATTCTATACCAATACTTCTAATCTGAATTTCTTGAACAGTAAGTAACCTTCTACTCAATGCATCAGCTACTTTATTGCACTGTCCTTTCTTATGCTTCAAAGTAAAGGTATATGCTTGCAAAGACTCTACCCATTTAACATGTTTGTGACTAAGCTTATCCTGTGAATTGAGAAAACTAAGTGCCTGGTTGTCAGTGTAAACCACAAATTCTTTAGGAAGAAGGTAATGCCTCTATTTCCTAAGTGTTCGAACCAAATCATACATTTCAAGATCATATGAAGAATATTTCTTCTTAGCATCATTAAGCTTTTCACTGAAAAATGCAACAGGTCTATTATCCTGACTCAAAACAGCACCAATAGCAATATTACTTGCATCACACTCTAAGGTAAACAATTTATCAAAACTAGGTAGAATCAACACTGGTTGGGTAGCAACTCTGACTTTCAACAATTCAAATCCCTTGTTGGCTACTTCTATCCACTGAAATTTCACTTTCACACCACCCTTAATGGTTTCTAACATAGGTGCACATATTTCACTGAAACCTCTAATGAACTTCCTATAAAATTGAGCAAGTCCATGAAAACTCCTGACATCACTAGCATTCTTAGGGGTTGGCCAATTAACTATGGCTTCTACCTTATCTGGATCCATCTTCAAATCACCCCCTGAAACAACAAAACCCAAATAGACTAGCTCTTGCTTAAGGAAATCACATTTTTCTAGGTTGATAGTAAGTTGTTCATCATTCAATCTTTGTAAGACAATCTGCAAATGTTGGAGGTGTTCTTCCTTGGTTTGACTGAAAATTAAGATGTCATCAAGGTACACAACTACAAACCTACCTATGAAGTCATGTAACACCTCATTCATCAATCTCATGAATGTACTGGGTGCATTTGTTAACCCAAATGGCATGACTAGCCATTCATACAACCCCTCATTTGTCTTGAAAGCTGTTTTCCATTCATCTCCCTCTTTGATGCAGATTTGATGATAACCACTTTTTAGGTCTATCTTATTGAAATATTTTGCTCCCCCTAAACAATCCATAAGATCTTCTATCCTAGGGATGGGGAATCTATACCTGATTGTGATCCTGTTTATTGCTCTTGAATCTGTACAAAGTCTCCAAGCCCCACCTTTCTTAGGTGCTAACACTGTGGGTACTGCACATGGACTAATACTTTTTCTAATCATTCCTTGGTCTAATAGCCCTTGGATTTGTCTTGCCACTTCTTGATTTTGTTCAGGTGTCATTTTGTAAGCAGCTTTGTTTGGTAAGGATGCACCTGGGATGAAATCTATTTGGTGGCTAATGGCTCTCTGAGGAGGTAGAGAGGTTGGTTGACCATCATTAACAATTGACTTAAACTGATCTAGAAGTTGCTGCACCTCATTTGGGATTTCTATCTTCTTTTCTTTCTTTTCATCAACTGGTTTAGTTACTAATGCAAAACCTATGCCATCACCTTCTTTTAGGGTATGAATGAACTCCTTTTCACCAACTAACAAAATGTTGGGAACTTTTGGTTTGCTGCAGTCACTCTCTTCATTAAGGGACTGAATTTTATAGTTGATACCATTCTTGAAAATTGAGTATGAGTTCTTTTCTCCATCATATTGTGCTTTCCTGTCAAATTGCCAAGGTCTTCCTAAAAGCAAATGACAAGCATCCATAGGTAGTATATCGCACAAAATCTTATCTTGGTACTCACCTATGTTAAACTCTACCCATGTTTGTTCACTCACCAATACATGCTGCCCTTTTTCCAACCATGTGACCTTGTAGGGCTCATTGTGCTGTATTCTAGGTAGATGAAGTTTTGTAGCAGCTTCTTCTGATATGATGTTATCAGTTGATCCTGAGTCAATGATAACTTTGCACACCTTTCCTTGGATCTTACATTTGATCCTGAAAAGAGCTTTCCTTTGAGACATATCCTTCTAAGATGGCTCTTTCATGAGGATCCTCCTGATCATGAGGTTTTCCCCTTCTTATGATGGTAGACACCTTTGATTTGGTGTGGTTTCCTCTTGCACAAAATGGACTCTCTTATCACCTCCTTGAGATGAGCTTGGCTTTTCTAGGCATCTATATGCCGGATGGCCTAGTTTTTGACAGTTGTAACACTTCATTGTGGAGAAGTATGAACCTCTTCTGGGTCCATTAGATCTACCCCTTCCTAGGTTGCCTGATCCCCTACCCCTATAGTTGGGTCTGCTCTGAGAATCCCCGCTTTTCTCAATAAGCTTAGACTCTCCCTGGGACCTATGATCTGTGTATCTTCCCCCAAAACTGCCTCTATGACTGCCTTTGTTTCCTCTGCCTCTGCCTCTACCATTATGTTCTTGTTTCTTCTTGTTTCTCTCTTCTACCTTCAATGCTAATTGATAACACTTCTGTAATGTGTTCGGACACCATAGGCTTAATTCTTCCTAAATATTCCATCTTAACCCATTGAGATACCTAGCTACTCTGACATTTTCATCTTCTTGTACCTTAGATCTAAGGCTTAGTTTTTGGAATTCTTCAGTGTAACTACTAACATCTAGGTCTTTCTGTCTCAAGTTTTGTCGCTTCCTATGTAACTGGATTTCATAATCTTCAGGCATGTAGGTGTCTTTGATCTTAGTCACCATTGTCTTCCAGGTGGTTATGGGTTTCTCTCCCTCTTTCACCCTTTCCTCTTGGATGAATTTCCACCAAGTTAAGGCTGCCCCTCTCATTCTGGATTTGGCTACCTTCACCTTCTGTGCTTCAGTAATACCATCACATTCAAAGTGATTCTCTAGACCCTCTATCCACTCCATTAGTGCTTCTGGTTCCATCTTGCCACTAAAAAGGGACACTCCATCTAGGGCCTTTCCAGTCAAAGCTTTCAAAGCTTGTAAAAAGGTTTCTTGTTCTTTATCCAAGATTGGATCTGGTTCTAGGATTTATTCCTCTAAGGTTTCCTTCTTAGCTTCAGCACTTTCTACTCTCTCACTGACTTCTTTGGTCTTGACTTCTACTTGGTTCAATTTTCTTTCAAGTTGTTGTAATCTTTCCCTAAGGAGTCTATTTTCTTCACCCCGATCCTCCATCCTCTTTGCTAACTCTGCATTGGTCACCATGTTGTCGGTGTTGTCTCCCACTGACTCACTACTAGACATATGCTAATCTCTCAACCCAAATCTGAATTAGCTCTGATACCACTATGATGAGGAGGTATAGTAGGAAGGTTAGTATTCTTTGAGGTTGGTGGGCTTTTGTTCTCAATGTACTTCCCAAATCAATCCCTAAGCACAAATGGGATTCTTCTAAACCTTTCTCCTACCTCCTCCTCTCTATTCAACACTGCTTGCACCCTATTGTATTGGAAATCACTCCTCCTTACCTTCCATGCTAAGGCATTCAAGTCTAAAATGAGGTCCTCTTGAGTGTCACCAAAAATGAACAAGTTTGGTTGTCCAACTAGCTGAATCTCCTCTCTTCCAGGAATGGGCAACTGTTGGAGAACCATGGTTTACGTAATCTTATTTGCTCCTTTAAGGATTTCAATCATATTAATCTGTTGATTGAGCATCTGGACAGGTCTATAAGGTAAGATGACTGTCCTTCACTTCTCAAGAATGGAAATTTCTCAATTGGATGCAAAGAACGTAGGGTTACTCAAAGCAACTTTCTAGGTGCAAAAGGTCAATTTGATCAAATGAATCAATACAAGGCTTTGGATATTGTAGTAGGATGTCTTAGGTCTCCACTCATCAATTTTGATGATTTGAAACAACCAATTGCTTCCCCTTCCTTACCGATTTCATGAATTGGTCAAATTTGCTCCAAAAAGGCTACTAGAATTAGCCCTAGTTTTTAATGAAAATTGTTCACCCTGCTCAACCTGCTAAACTTGATGACAAACCCTTGGAGATGTGGTCATTTGATGTTGAAAGCTCAAGGATTTTTTCTATGGCAAGTACTGTACGGACTGTTTTAGTGCTGTCCCACAAAATAGGCACTTTTCAAGGGTTTTTGAAAGTTTTAATGAGGGTTTGCAATTTACAAGTTTTCTTCATGATACTAGGCCAACTTAAATTCTTCAATCCTTTCTTTAACATATTTCAAACACCTCCAAAGATTCAAAACTTATCTTCTAATATTGTCATTATATCAAACAAGTGCCACACTGCTGCCCTTACACAGAAAAACAGTCTAGATGACTAGGACAGCAACATTTTTAAGATTTTGCATACACTTTGATCATTGATAAACCAAATACAATGAAAGTATGTCAATTAGGGATGCAACAATGGTTTGACATCAGTTGGAACACCATGCATAGCAAATAAGAAAGGATTTTATAACTGCTGTTCATACACAGTCAACACTGCATTTTTGACAGCAATAAGGTGCATTTTTGACAACAACTTCCTTTCTTTGTTTTGTTTGCTTCTTTACTCTGTCCCTGGCCTGCAAGAAGGTGTTAAAGGCATGATATAATAGTGCACATAACCTCTCCAAAGGCTTGTAAGTTTGAACATTCAAAAGGGTGCCACAAAGTATGACAACATTATATTGCAGTGACAAAGAGCACACTGTTTTAGGATCCTTATTTAGGTCCTTTACAAACAACTTGTGTAACTTGTCATCTCAACATTGAAACCACTTGCAAATACATTTTCATGATGCAAGAAAGAGGAATACATCATTCCATACTACCTATTTAGAGAGGTTGGCAATGAGGATCTAATAATGAAACAGTGACTCACTGTTTTGCAGTCCGTTTTTCACCTTTGCCTCTTGCATCCAACCAAGTCATGAGAGAGACAAGGATGGTAAAGTATAATGCTGACTCTTGTCAACTTGATTCTCCTTCAACATTTCAAAGGTACAGTGCTATGAACAACAAAGTACCATTCAAACAAATTTGAGAATACCCAAGCCAAGTTGCTCACTTCACACACTTGCCATGGGCTTACAAACACTTGTGCATTTCTAGAAAAGAAAAATGGATGTATGGTACAGTATGTACAGATCCAACAAATTCCCTCAAAGCCATGGATGAAGAGTCTTTGAAGAAATTAGTTGGATCATGAATGGTCTTCCATTGGAACCACAAAACAATGCCTTTCTCAAGAGCACTTCAAACAAAACTTGTTCCAAACCCCAAGAAAAGATCAGAGATCACTAGTAAAACATCAAAGGAGACCACATCAATCAAAAATAGGTTCAGTACGGACTCATGGAGCCATGGTACGGACTGTACTCTAAAAATTGCAGAAAACTAGTTAAAAACTCATAGAAAACAAGAGCAAAACAAGTATTTTTCTTGATTTTCCAAAATGAACAACCCATACAATGATTGGAACATGGTTTTTATACATGTTCCAACTTATTGAAGCCCTTGTATGGACAGGTACAGGCTAGAACTAACCAAAACCACCAAAAACCACTTTTTTGACAACTTTTGACAACTTTTTGACAACTTTTTGTTGCTCAAAAATTGCATTTTGACTTCCGGTGACTTGGCACTCAAACCAATGACTCAACATCATTTAGAAACACTAAATAAACATGCTCCAATGCCTTTCAAGGCTTTACAAAATCAAAAATTCAAAAATGCTCATTTGGACCCAAAATTGACAATTTTTGGCCCACTGAGCAAAAACCAAAAATCTTGGAGACTCTTAAACAAAATGAGTTCCAAACCTCATTACACCACAAAACAAACCTATTAAACCTACTAGAAGCATAAAATAAACACACATGCTTAATTTTCAACAAAATGCTATACCTGCTGTGATTTGAGCATTCAGGTGCTCAGGTGCTCCTGCACCAGTGGATGTCAGGATCTAACATAATTCATCATGGAGTGCAACTAGCAGACCTTAAAGCTCAAGGGACTTGAGTTCCTTGCCCCAGGGGAGTATGGTGCAGAGCACCTAGCTCAAAGTTGTCTTTTCTTGCATTTTAGAATTTTTGTGTGATTTCAAGTTATATTATGTTGCAATAAGGTGGAAGAAATCCTATCATGCTTTTTGAAGCCATAGTTTGGTTGTCCACACTTTTGTTGTGCTCAGGATCCAAAATTGTCATTATCCTGAAATATTGTCAAAATGTCAATTTTTGGTTTGTACCAGGTGGATGCCTAGAAAATTTCTAGAATGTTTGGAAATGGTTTAAATCCATTGTAGGATTCCATTTGAGTTATTTTTAAGGCCTTGAGAGCCTTGGAGTGTGTTTTTGCACTCATAGGTAAAAGTTGTCAAAATTGTCATGACAACTTTTGCATTTTTAGGCAAAAGTTGTCCATGAAGGAAATGGCATTGGAAGTTGGTTTGAACCAAATTGAAATTTTGTATAAAACCTTCTAAACATCTCCAATACGAGGTTAATCAACTTTTGGTTTGCATTCAATTCATTTGCCAAGGGTTTCCTATGCTTTTTCTCACATTTGGACTGTTTTTGCTTTGAATTTCTGATTTTGTATGACCTGTACAGTCTGGTACGGTGATCATAGTAGCATAGGAAGTTATAAATTTGTTTTACCTTTCCAACAAGTATAATATGAAGGTCTAAAGTACTTTGAATTAAAAGTTATCACTGTTTTTGTAATAGTTTGCTCACAAACCCTTGAAATTTGGGGTTTTGATTGTAAAATGCATTTTACCTGAGCATCCATAAATGGCACAAGTTGAAATAAATTGGATGGATTGGGTAGGCTCTATAAATATTTTTAGAGTAGGTGTTTTGTGTTTTTGCAGGCCACAAGGAGGAGAATGGGTGAAATGAACAACACACAAGCTTGTAGCTAGTGTGTGGGGGCAGCAGAGATTGCTCATTTTCAGAGCCATGGAGAACTGATACCTTAGAAACCCATAGTTTTTTGGAAAGGTCTATGGCTGTACCAAAAGTATCCAATATTTTTCTGGTTGTAGATTTTGACTAGTGAAGAGTTTAGAGCACATCTTCCAAAACTGCCTAGAAGCCCTAAACCCCTTAAAAATAGCTCATTTTGAGCTACCCTAGTTTTACAACAAACCCAGATGGAAAAATTTGTAATATTGTTTAACTTATAAATGGGTATCTGAATATGTAAAAATATCTAGGGGTTGTTAGGAAATTTTTGGGGAAAAGACCAAAAAACAGTCCCAGAAGGGCTAGTCATTTAGGCCTAATAGCAGCCGGTAGAAGCAAGTTGAAAGCCTAGGGATTGGGAGGAAGGTGAAGACCTTTATAATGAATAAAATGACCTTGAAAATCCCTGAAAAACATAACCACAAACTTTAAACATGGTTAGAGTGAAGATCCTTGTCGGAGGTCTTTGGAGCCTAGCTGGAGTTTTGGGAAACTAGTAGGAGACCATCTCAAAATCAGAGATTTGGGTCAAAACCAACAAGAAACCTCAAGAGGCTATACCTAGGAGGCAAGCCAATAAATTTGAGGCCCTGGAGGTCTAAGGAGTGTACCCTAACAAGTTACCTTGGAGGAGCTTGAGTAGAAGGGTGAGTTGAGGAGTTGGGGTGAGTAAGGGTGAATTGGAGAGCTAGGCACAAGATCTCTGCATCACCATAATTGTAATATCAAAACTTTGGCAACCATTCTCTTCCCCTCCCTATAAAAAATCTCATGCATCTCGTGATACATGTGGGATAATATACAACAACCCCAGCCTAATCTCTAAGGGGTCTCAACAAGCCTCTAGCATCCTGCCCCATCCACACAAAAATCCTTGTTGTCTCCTATTCGACATAATAAAACAACCAATAAACCCTGCCAATATGCAAACAAGTGGAAAATCCTCACTGTACTTGCTCATCATCACGTCCCAACTGATAGAACATGTCAAAATATATGGATCCCTAAAAAACATGTCTGACAACCTGTAATCCAGGAAGCTGCACTGCATCATAATCTACCTTACCCCCAGCAAAAGGGATATAGAGAATCCTGTAAACATCCTTGGGAGTGATGGTCATCTCCCCAACTGGAAAATGGAATTTGTTATGCTCAAAGTGAAATCTCTCAACTAACGTCATGAGCATACCGTGATTCACATGGATATCAGGTAAATCAAGAAGGTGGGTCAATCCGCACAAATTAATGTGTCCGGTCAACCTTTGGCAACTGACGCACTAATGTCATCGTCGGTGGATAGATGCATCTAAAAAGAACATGAGGCAATCGAACTTGCAAAATCAAACAATGAAGCATCAGGAAACATTTCAAATAATCCTATAAGAGAAGTAAAACATCATGCAAATCCAACATTGCCAATTGCAAAATCAAAATTTCAAGTTTGCACCTTAAAAAATGCTCACTATTTTCCAAATGATAAAACACAGAAGGGAAGAAACTCATATGAGTCAGGAATGAGCCTTGTACGATAAAAGACTCTCATACGATATAGGATGACAAAGGGGGCTCTTTTGAATGTTGTCGTATGATACAAGGGTAGTCATCGAACGACAAAACTAGTAGGCTTAAATGACAAAACAAACTTCATCAAATAACTGGCTTAACATCGATCACTTACCGCTAGCTCGTAGTTTCATGGTCAATTATGTCATCTCTATCACTTGAATTGTTGCTCACAAGTAAGAACCACCATTTTTCTTCAAGAAGGTTTTTAAATTTTCAAACTTGGAGGGTTAAAATGAATTGAAAATGACACTTTTACCCCTCATATAGCCAAAACCCTAATTTTTCAACTTGCTCTGATGGACATGAAAATTGTACCCTTAGCTAACTTGCCTGTTTTGATTCCATTTTCGGGATCGAAATCGAAATACGAGATCATTTTCCTAGTCAATTTCACAATTTGAACCACTTAGCACTTTTTCATTAGATACTCATTCTCGCTTCAACTTTGCGCTCAATTTATTATAAATCAATGCCGAATTTTCAAAAATTCCTCATAATCACTTTGTGCTCAATTTCTTATCAATCAACGCCGAATTTTCAAAAATTCCTCAGAATCAATTTGTGCTCAAATAAATACCATCACTGAAAATTGCCTAAAATCTTGTACCCTCACTATCTTTCGATTTCGCTCTCGAGGAGGCATACTCATGACCTCACATCTTCAATATCGAGAAAATTTTCAATTCTTTACCAAAAGTCGAGCAAAAATCTTTTCAACTAAAGAAAATTGAATTCTTATTGCTAAGGGGCATCTCAGTTTCATCGCTTCAAATCAAGTTGAGATCTCTCAATCATCTAAATCGAATCAATCACTAGTGGCATATTGGTTTCATCGCTTCAAATCAAGCTGATATTTATCTTCATCTGAATCAGTCTCTTAACGTGAATCAGTTTCATCGCTTTTCATCAAGCTGATTATTCATTTAAACTCAATCAAGGGTTTAAAGAGTATCTTTGATCACACACTCAATCCAAGCAAGTGTTCAATTTCATCGCATCAAATCAAGCTGGACAGTTTATCTTCGCTCATCGTATCTTGATCCATCAAGTTCAAGATCAATTTTATCTTTGCTCGCTGTGTCTAGTTCAATCAAGTTCTAGATCAGTAAGATCCGCTTCTTGATCAATCAAGTTCAAGTTCGGTATCTTTTCTCTCTATCATTCCTAGTTCAATCAAGTTCAGGATCAGTATCACTTTAATTAGACTATGTTCAACTTCTTTGCTTCAAATCAAGATAAACACCTTGCTCTTCATTTGGTTCATGATCAATCAAGTTCAGAACTGGCATCTCCTAGACATCAACTATTCTTTGAACCAACACATTGCTCACACATTAATTCAAAGAGGGGCAAATGTAATACCCTAAAATTGGTCATCTAAACCATGGGCCCCTAGTCTCAACAACATCACCAAGGTCCTAACCAAAGGCAATTAAATCAATCTTGAGCACATTATTAATTCTTTAATCATCAAATATTGCTTGGCAAGTCAATTACTCAATATTAATTAAATATTTATTTAATTAACTGAATCATTCCAAGAATATCATTTTTTGATCAATTATCCTATTTAATTTATTAAATATCCTAGCATATTTAATTAATTAATAAATTTGCATTTAATCATGCAAAAGAGGAATTAAATTGAAAATAGAATAAAAGAATTGAGAGAGAAATCATACTTGAGATATTATTTCTTTTTCTGAATTTAGAACTTGAAATTAGAAAAGCAATTAATTGAATTATTGATTATTCTCTAAAATTAGAACTCAAAGCTTTTCAGAAAAAGAAGTTCAGTTGCATTAAAAAGACTCTTTTCTTGAATAAATCAAAGAATTATCTATTTTTATCACAGATGCATGGAATTAATTAATTCTTATTTCTAATGCAACTTGAACTTCCTATCTAAATTCATTTCAATTAAAGTATAATTGGAATCTATCTCAAGGTTAACTAAACCCGATTTCTCAATTATTTTCAATTAATCCTAAATTGAGCTTTTTCATTATCTCTCTTGAGAATTCTCTATAAATTCAGCCTTCGGCTCTCATTCAAATGACCCCAGAGATATTTGAGAAACACCTTGGAGATTATTATGTTGATTTTGCTCTAGAGTCATTGAAGATCTTGTGCTTTCTTTTTGAGATTATTGCATCTTAGTTTAGTTTTATTCCATATTGCTTGAATCCATATTGCTTGAATCCCTATTGCTTGAATCATTCATCCATCTTTCATCCATATCATGCTCATATAGATTAAATCCTTCATCTTGGTGTAGTCTAGTCACTAGTATTGCTTATAAAAATATGAGAGAAATCTTATACTATCATCTTTTAGAAGGCAATTAGTCGCTTTGTTATGGTTTATTATTTATTGATGATTGATTTACTAACCATACATGTAATGACTTAATTGAAGTGTTGTGCCTATAGCTATCAGAACTCTTTTCACTTTTTCACACACACAACAAAAGGTAAATTTCTTGGTCACATTGTCTCTAAAGAAGGAGTAAGAGTGGATCCTGAGAGGGTGAAGGCAATTCAACAGCTAAGTCTACCATCAAACAAAAATGAAGTAAGATCTTTCTTTGGACAAGTAAATTTTCTAAGGAGATTTGTTCCAAATTTTGCAGAAACCACTAGGTACATTGTAAACTTGATGAGTGAAAGGATAGCATTCAAGTGGAATGAAGAGGGAAAGAAATCATTTGAATCAATAAAGGAAGCCATTGCACAGGCACCTGTTCTTGTTAATCCAAATTTTAAGAAGTATTTTATTATCTATTGTTATGCCTCGGAGCATACCATGTCATGGATTTTGTTACAAAAGAATGAAGGTAATGAAGAAGTTCCAATATCATTCATGAGTGTTCCCCTTAAGAAACATGAGCTGAAATATTCCTTGATGGAAAAGCAAGCGTATGCAGTCGTGAAAGTTGTAAAACAATTTAGGTACTATATCCTCCATTCTCACGTAGTTGTTCATGTGCCTCATTATGCAGTTAAGAGCATTTTAACATAATAGGATATAGGAATCAACAATAGAGCCTCATGGGTGTCTAAGATACAGAAGTTTAATTTGGACATCAAACCAACAAAATTAGTGAGGGGACCAGGCTTGTGTAAGTTGATTGCAGAAAGTATGAATGAAATGACTGAGGAGCTGCCCTTAGTCTTATTTGTTGGGCTTCAAGATTCCTGGTTTGTAGACGTTGCATATTACTTAACCTATGGGGACTGTCCAACGCATCTCTATCCAAGAGAAAAATGGAACTTGAGACTAAAGGCTGCCAAATATATTATTTTTGATGGCATGTTGTACAAAAAGGGGTCAGATGGAACTTTCTTGCATTGTGTGGATAAGTCACTTCATGAGTCATTGTTAAAGACCTTTCATGATGAAGCCTATGGTAGTCATTTTTTATCTTTAGTAACTGCTTACACAATCTTGAGAAATTGTTATTATTGGCTAGGTATGTTCAAGGATGCATACGCTTGGGTAGCCAAGTGTGAAAAGTGTAAATTATTCACAGGGAAGCCACAACTTGCAACATTACCTCTTCGACCAGTAGTTGTGGATGAACCATTTAAACAGTGGGGTTTAGATTTTATAGGTCCCTTGTTGCCTACCTCAAGTGTGGGGCATACACACATATTGATAGCCACAGATTAGTTCACAAAATGGGTTGAAGCTATTCCAATGTGAAAGATGACTTCCGAGATTGTTTGTAGTTTTCTTAAAGAAAATATTCTGGTTCAAAGGAGTTCCTTAGAAAATTGTGGGTGATAATGCAACTAACTTCTCTTCTGCTGAAATTTCATTGTTTTGTTATGAGCATGGGATATCTCTCACTCACTCTTCAGATTATTATCCTTAGGGTAACGACCAGGCGGAGTCGAGTAATAAAAATCTAATTAATATTATGAAGAAATTGGTGAGTGAAAATTTCAAAGACTAGTACAAAAGATTGTATGAATCTCTTTGGGTAGATCATACATCTCTGAAAAGAGCTATAGGGATGTCACCTTTTCAATGGGTATACGACATGGGGGCTCAGGTGTCACTTCCCTTAGAACTTGTGGCTTCAAAGTTACAGACTGTCTTTGAGGATGTGTATTTTTAGAATTCCTTGGAGAAGAGGATTATGCATTTGATGAGGATTGATGAAGAGAGAGACAAGCTAGTTGATCGGATCATAGAACATCAAATGAGGGTCAAAAAAATATTTGATAGGCGAGCCAGGCCATGAAAATTCATGTTGGGTGATCAGATTTTTCTTTGGGACAGAAGAAGGGAACCAAAAGGAGCACATGCAAAGTTTGAATCATTATGGAAAGGACCATTTGCAATTCAGGAGGTAAAAGGCCCTAACTCTTTCAAATTAGCATATCAAGATGGTACTATTCTTCCCCTAACCTATAATGGGAAAGATCTGAAGTTGTATCAATTGTAAGTGGGAGTCCCTTGTGAGTCTTGTACATAAGTTTTGGTTTGTTTAGTTTGTTGTTTTGGCTCCGTTTTTGTGTTTGTTTTGGTGTCTGATAAGGCTTGCCTATGAAACCATAGATCTTGAGGTTCATGTCTTGGTCCCTTACCGTCCTAGTCCCTAGTTAGAGCCAATGTTAGTTCCCCCCAGTTTTCATTAAAATTTCAAACACAGAGGTCACCTTTTGGTCTTTCTTTTCCCTTTTGATCATATATTTTCTGCCTTTGAACCCGAGTCCTTGAACCTTTTTAAAAGTTCAAGGTTCAAATTTCAAAACGCACTCAAAGGGCTTCTCTTCGCAGTTTTGTTCTATGATAAGGTAGGCTCTTTTTTGTAATTTGTATTGAACTTGAATTGTTGAACCCTTTTTGGTTCAAGGTTCAAGGTTCAAAGTTGGTCATGCGTCAGTTTTTGTCTTCGCTCATTAATTGTTATTCATCTTATCGCGAAGTTAATGTTCTATGTTGTTCTGTGTTATTTCTCATGTTTGAACTTGAACCTTTGAACCTTTTGGTTCTTGGTTCAAGGTTCAAAGTCTAAATTCTTAAAGACCAAAAAAGTTCTATGCAGAACTGATACATGCATCATAAAGTAAGGTGGTGGTGGGAAAAGAGAATATTCTGGGGATTTCAAAAAGGTTAGTTTCTAAAAATTATGACAAGCAATTATGATAGTTCATGAGTCATGCAATGAAGTGATCCAAAAATTAAATGCATGTTGGCTATATGTCAAATCAGGCGATAGATCACACAAACTTCCTTAATTTGTACAGCTTGCTAAGTTTTAAGTGTGATTTTGTCTATCATTGTTGTGGAAGCTAGAAATTCTCTCTAGAATTTTCTTTAGTTGTAATGCAAGCAAGAGAAATTGAAGGTATGTTGCCTACATATAGAGGCTTTTCAATAATTTTCTATTAAAACCAAGTTAGTTTCCGTCATTCTCTCTTCTATTGTATTTTCTTATTCTGGAAATTAGTTGTCGTTCAATCTCCTTTGTTGTGTATAAAGTTCATTGCATCTCTGTAATTGCTTATTTAAATGAGAGGTACCATAATGAGGCTGACCCTGCCCAAACTAGGCTGCAATTCTTGCCTGGTTAGTTCACTCCCAGAGATGGGAGATACTTCATTAGCTTTAGCAAACCTTTTTGATTTTCTCGAGAGAGCCAAAAACCCAGTTCAAAATTCAATGATGGAAAGAAAAGTGAAGAGTGGTTTGGCTGAGGCATCCGCATTCCCCATTGTTGCACCATGCCCAGAGTTGGTACTAGAATGTATGAATAGGTATGATGTAGAGCACAGATGTATCAGGAATGTCAATGGTCAAGTGCTATTAAAAATTAACAGAGAAACAGTAATGGAAGCCATGGGTATACCTCATAAAGAGCCATATGAGGACTGGACTATTGGCACATCATATTTATTCTTCTCTTAGAGGAAAAGAACTTATAAAAGTGTGATTGCAAGAAATTGGCTACTGAAGATTCAAAAAGGGGGGTCTAGATTTCCAAGGTTGCTTACTAGAGAACACTTCATAGCAGAGGTGCGGGACATTGTCATTCTTTTGAATAGGTTAAAAGGGAATGCCCATGCCTTCTATTGGGAAGACTGGATGTACTTCTATATCCAAGTCATGTTGAATGGGAGCGCCTACCTGGATTGGGGGCAAGTAATTGTAGAAAGATTGCATGAAAGTCTGAACAGGTTTGCAGGAATGAGTGGCTTCTTCATGTCATCATTTTTTTTATATGCTTGCATGTACCTGAGATTAGAATAGGTTGCATCATGAACCCTAGATTGATGGTATAAAGGTGTATGAATATTAACCTCACTTGTAGGAATAGAGATATGCAGAGAATTTTATGAGGTGGAATGAAATTTTGCAGGGAGATTGGTTCACAAGTTGCAGGGAAACATAAATAAAAGGTTGACAATGGAGGCCATGGAATTCATCGACATTTATGGTAGTTATTTTATCCAATTTCCCCAGTTCACTTATATTCGAGTTGGTAGTTTTTAGGGTGAACCTTTCAGGTTGTCCCGATTTGTGTTAGATAGTTATGTTTTAATTGAGGTATGTTGTCAACTAGCATACATTGACAAAAAGAGTGGAGAGAAGTTCGGGGTGACATTTCATGTATAACTTGGCCACTATAGTTGTGCATCTGTTTCAGACACATTGAACCTTAAACTTGAATTCAAAGGGTTCAAGCTTCAACTGTATGTTGCCAGATATAAATTTGATAGCCAGGCATTTGCTAGAGAAAATTTAGATGTGGATAGTGATTTTTGGCATGAACCTCAATTGGAGGATTATTGGGAGAACTATGTTGATGAGTTCGAAGTCCAAAGAAGGTTGTGGTCAAGGTTCACGGTTCAGAAAATTGTCACAATGGGCCTATCCATGAATGTTTCTGGGGTGAAAGAAGAAGGAGATGAAGAAGTAGTCGACCTCAAGCTTGATGAGAAGATACAGGGACATCCTATCCCAGAAATTGATTGGAGTAGAAAAAGGGACGATAGAATTCAATCTAGAACCTTTAATGTAATCAAAAGAATAGAGAAATGGTTGAAGGATTTCCATTTCAAACAAAAGCCTATTGCTACACTTAAGGATAACAAAGTTGGTTGAACTTGTGCGGCTTCCCAAACATCTTTTCCTTCTTCTAATGTTGATGTTGATATTGCAGGTGAAAGGAAACAAAAGATGGAGAGGACCAAGAATACAAGTCTAGGAGAGTCTTTTGTGGGTTTAGCTTCCCCCTATGTTACCAGATCACATAGCAGGAAAAGTAATCAGAAAACCCTGGCAAGCTCACTAAAAGTGGACTTAGATTCTGAGGAGGAAACTCAAGAAACAATGGATGCCCAAATGCAAGATCAGCCCCTCCCAGATGCTACAGATAGTGGAAAAGAAATCATGCAACCTGAAGATTTTGGGAATACTATCCAGTAATCAATAATTACCATTTCCAAAGGAAACATCCAGCACTCCTAAGTGGCTGAGTTCCTCACTTACCAAAAAGTGGAATGTAATTCCTATTTTGAGTCCAATGGAGGATATGGTTAGCAAATTCCTGGGAAGGACCTCAAAGTCCAAAAGACTCAAAATAGAATCCATGATTGATGTCGATGAGCCAGTGGGACACTGGGTTGTGGAGGTAGCTAGACCTCCAATAGATAAAGAGATTGAGAATGTTACTGAGAAAGAATTTATCATTGAAAATATCAATCTAGGGACAACTTTTCAGGCTGCTGATGTTAAACACTTGGAATCTTCAACTAAAAGGATTCTCACAAGGACCTGGAAGGATGAGATAGATAAAAGTGAGATGAAACAAATTATAATACAGATGGCCCAATATATTAATTCTATCCAGAATCCAAATCCTTAGCCTCTCTCCCAAGTTTCTTTTCCATTCAACCCAAAATCACCTTTGAATTAGAAGTTACTTGATCTGGTTCAAAGGAGCCAAATGATCACCAATGTTTTTAGCGAATGGCTTGAATCAATAGCACAACAAGGGACAAGTTATATCTCTGATTTGGTCAAAGTGTTTGATAATGCAAAATCTATTGGGAAAGAGCTAGAAATAGAGATGGTTGCCTAGGAGAAAGAGAAAATTAAATAGTTGGTTGTGTTAAGGCATATGAGAGATACATAGAGATATGGGTAATGAACTTCCTCGTCGAGAAGATGGTGCATGGCCTTGATGACAACATACTCTTTGTTTGCAAAGAAAACATTGAGTGGAGGAACTCAATCATTTAGCAAGGACATGAAGAACTCCTCAAGCTTTTAAGAGAATTGAAGGAGTTGACTGATACTATGCAAAAAGACATGAAATGCATAGATCTTCAGCTCTTAAGAGAGGATAAGAAAACACTTGAGAATTCATCACAGATGATTCAGGCCTTCAAAGATCGAATATAACAGATTCAGGAAGCAAATTCCTTAACAATTTAGGACTTCTCAAAGGTTGCGAGAATCAAATCTATGTTGGTTGTCTGTTTCAATCATTTGGAGATGCATAAGAGTAAAGTCCTATAGGTAGGTAAAAAGAAAGAAGTATGGAAGCAACGGATTTTGCACATGGGCCTCCCACATTACCAGCTCATCTTAAACTTGTCAAAAGCTCACCTGGAATGGTAGAACATTAGAAGTACTCCTAGATCACAAGATAGACAGGCTAAAACCACATCATCTGCTGGAGCTTGATCATTCTTTCTTTTCTCGCGGCTCATGCTGCATTTTTAGTTTAGTTATTGTTTTTTCAGTTTTATGAAACTAGACTTCTTTAACTTTGGGATAGAGTTAATTATTTAACTTTGGTTTTATTTGTAACAAACTATCATATCCTAGAGGCTATTTATATTGTTGGATAAGTCTTTTAAAAGGTCCAAAAAAATTTGGTTGAAGAAAACAAAAAAATGAGTTTTCTTTGGATTTTCAGTATAGACAATTCTGGTATTTTGAATGAAAATAATATTGTGGTTCGATCTTCAAATCTGTGTGTTTGAAGGATTAGTAGTCTCTATTTGGATATATACTTATGCATTGAATATATTTTCCTCATTACCAACTTTATCTTAGTTTGTGGATTCATTGATTTTCTTTGTTTAAATAGTACTTCATAGTTGTTTAAATGACTCTGACCCCCCTTGTCCTGTGAGACATGAGTGAGAATCGATTAGCATTTTCTTGACTTTGAGTATTATGGATGGAATAAATTTTATGTTGAATGAATGCATACAGAGATAAATTTTGTGAGCTTTATACTTTTTAATAAATATTTTGCAACGTGCCTTTGTGTTGATAAATGAATGTGGAAAGCCTTTCTCGCTTTCTGATAAAAAGTGTGTTTGTTTCTTGAGTAATCTGCATAAAAATTTATTGAACATCTTATGAGGAGCTACACTCTTATGCAGAGGGTAAACCAAAGCTTGGTTCACCCAACTATTGGTTTCATTTTCTTTTTCATAAAGGGTGTGCACAAGTCTTTATTTTAAAAACACATTAAAATTGAAGAAAAGGCAAATATGTTAACCAACACACTGTCACCAAACACCTTCAAGAACATGATTTTCTTCTTCCTTGCCCATTCAAGACCATGGAAAAGTGATCCATACTCTATTGTATTATTTATATAGAGGTAAAAGAAAATCTCATAGATGAGTAGTATTTCTCATCATTTGGAGAAACGGACATTGCACTGCCACATGCACCCACTTTGTTTCTAGAACCATCATAATATAATTATCATCTCATTATTTTGTTGTCCACTATGTTGTTTTTTATCTTTTATCAAGCTGGGTACAACAACATCTTGTTCATGAATCATGTAAATTATTCACCCTACTTCATCCATATCAGTGAAAGGGTCTACGTTGTGGTTTTCAACTACCCACTCATCCAAAACTAGACTAGGTAGGTCTTCTATGGATGTATTTGGATCTTGGACAATAGGTAATTCTTCATGATCATGAATATAAATGTTTTCATTTATGGGGTTAGGAGTATATGGTTCAATATGGTCATTGGCTCGTGGCTTTGACTTTATGGTCACCTTGGTGTCATACCTTGTTCTAAAAAGCATATTTGACCAATTTAAAGAAAGATATCCCCCCAAATTTGCAATGAAATATCTAAAAAGGCATATGGCAAAGAATGGTGGTAATTATATAACATAGATATCTTGTGTGATTGCAAAATTTGGGCATGCATGCAATGAAAGACCAAGGTTTTTAATCACTTGAACTGTGCTCATTGTTGTTCCATTGAACTGGACAACACCTTTGGAAATATGTTCATAAGACAAACCAAGCTTATCAACTAATTGTTTGGGAATCACTGAGTTTATTGCTCCCAAGTAAATCATGCAATTATGGACTAGGTGCTAGAAAAAATCAAGGTCACATAAAATGGAGGTGGTTTAACACCTTGGGTTGGTTGTTCACTCTTGGTTTGGGTATCATTTGTAAGCACAAATTGGGATGATCTTTAGGAGGATCATTTGACAATGACATCTTGGTTAAGGCATCTTGCAACAAGTCTTTTTTCCCAGGGATATGCAAAGCATCTAATATTGAAGTAGTTATAGTAGTTTTCTTCATAGAATCTACTATGTTGAAAATAGGAACACTAACCTTTTGTTGTCCTTTAGGAATAAAACCATCTGATTATGTTTGGATTGGTTATGGTTGAGCTTTAGGATAATCTTTTCTTGCTACAACCTACCCTCTTGGCAAGATTTGAATATTTTGAGTAGGTAGAGGCCCTTTGTTGGCTTGTTGGCTTGTAGAAATCTGATTTTTACGCTTATCAGTCTATTTTTGGCTTATATTAGGTTGTTGTATACTCTTATTAACTAGTTGTCCCATTCCTATAGCCCTCTTTTTTGACCTTATGTTGGCTGCTATAAAAGTATAGGACTAATTTTGTTTTTGTGGGTGATTAACCCCACAATTTTCTTCACCTTGCTAATTCATTAAGGCAACATCGCAATTACCTTGTTCAGCTTGAGGATCTTGTTGTTCATTGGCATCTTGCACTACATCTTGAGAAAAAATAACATTATTTTTAACCTCTTGACCAATCACAATCTTGTGGCATACTGTTTTGCACAGGTACAAGCTCTTTTGATGAGCTAGAAACTTGTGGATTATAGGGTTGAGAAGGTCTTGCATTATAATTCCTTCTTTGGTTTTCGGGATCATCTTGATAAGGTGTCCTATTAGGCTGATGTGGAGCTTGATAAGGGGCTTGATAAGGAGCTTTATAATGTTTAGTATTTTGGGCTACTTGCTTGTTGATATTCCTTACCTCATTGCCTAAAGTTTTTAACAAGCCTTTTATCTCTAATAACTCTTGGGATTGATGCGGGACAACTTTCAGTTGGGGTGTAGCTTGATAATTTAATGTTGGAACAATAGGGACAAAATCTATAGGGGGTATTTGCAATGTAATAGGTGGTCATACCTCTGGAATAATGGGTATTGGAGGCCTATGTGCTATTTTACCAGCTAGAATCAGGCTATTTTCAGCTCTAATAGCAATATTAAAGGCTTTTGATAAGGTCGTAACACCCATGGATTGAATCATAACTAAAATATTGCTATTAAGATCTCTAAGATAATATAAGAAAGCATGCTTAGTAGAGGGTCTTACCATAGTAGGCATTATGTTCCAATTCTTTTGAAAATGGAAGTTGAAATCCATCATGTGCTCATGAGGAGATCTCTTTATGGCATCGAGTTGCTTTGCCAATGATAGATGGTTTGATTTATCTTCGAAGTGCTTGCAAAGAGGAACACCCAATTGATGCCAACTATCAATAGAGCCCACTATCAATCCTCTAAACCACTAAAGTTCTTTACCCTTTGAGGCTGTAAGAAACCTCACTACAACATTTTCTTGTGTGATATTATGGACTCCACACAAAGAGGAAACATCTCTGATATGCTCAATAAGTGTGGTTTGATCCTCTCCAGTAAAGAAGATCAAGATTTTGGGGGCTTCTACAAGTATCATCTTGTTGTGCAAGATTCAAAGGGGTGCCTTGATTAAAATGAATGAAGGGCTAAAATCTTGGGTTATTTTAAGCCATTAGATTAATTGTTGGATTTCTTAGAGGATTTCTTGGTTGGTTTGAGTTGTTGGGATTGAAACTATATATGGTGAGAATGGATATTGAAAACAACAATATTGAAAGACTAACAAAGATCCAACCACAAAACCCTAGCCTAACAATAAAAATAATCCACCATACACAAATCAAGATACCTAAGCCCATGCAAATAAACAAAATAAACCAAATATACCATTCACATGTCAAGTAGGGTTTCAATCTCCAATTCTTCCTATCTCCATTGATCTTGTTTAATATATTTGCTCTCAGATTTTATGTGTGCACAAGAGCTCAACAAAGAACTGAAATGTGGTTGATAGTATGATTGCAAGAAGGATTGATTGCATAAGAGATTTTGATGATTAGACAATTAGGGTTGATAATGAAGGATAGTATCCTCTTATATACAAAACACTTTAGGAAATAGATGGATAAGATTAAGAGGTGTAAAGAATAAATGGCCAGCTAGGATTAAAGGGTAGGTAGAGGAAGTAATTAAATGATATAGGGGGTAGGTAAGAGAAGAATTAAGAGATGAGTAACATGTGTCATGGGTAGAAAAATTTGATGAATTAATTAAATAAATAAAGATCTATTTAATTAATAGAGGAAGTGGGATCAATTAAATAAATAAAATATTTATTTAATTTAGGAAAAGGATAATTTAAATAAATAAATAAAATTATTTAAATGAGGAAAGGCTTAGAAGAGGATTAATGAATTTAATTAAATAAATAAAATATTTATTTAATTAGACGGGACAATTTTAGGTGTCTACATTTTGCCCCTCTTTGAGATAATGCAGCTTGTCACGTTGACTCAAAGAAGATAAGATAAACTGATACACAATTTCCCCATGAAAGGAATGATATTCCCCCTCAAGAGATTGGATGAAAATGTTTGAAAAAATTGCAGACAATCTCTCGATAAGGAAAAAAGGCTAGAAAGGACCGACAAGATAGGGTGACAAGGTCACGTAGGGAAAAAGATTGACTCGAGAGATAAGGGTTAAGTAGTCAATATGATAGGGCCACAAGGAAAATATCCTCATTTGCATCCACATACCTAATAGATCATAGTATAGAGAGAGAGAGCTTAGAGTAGCTAGAGCAGTCAACGATAATGGACAGAGTTCATAGGTTCGATCGAGTCTGACAATATCAGAGACCAGATGACATGGGTGAGTCGGTAAGTACCTCAAATCCACTTTGTACATTTTTGCATTTATTACTATCATTAATGTATTTTAGGGTAGATAAACAAAAACGCAAAATTGGTGTTATGCACTAGAAACATGTCTAGGTCAATGCTAGGCACGTCTAGGTAGGTTAAGTGGTCTAGGTTAGGTTTGGTCATGTCTATGCATGTAATTGCGTTTGAGTTTAGTAGGGGCATGTCTATGTGAAAAAGGCATGTTTGTGTAGAACAATGGTGCGTATGTGATGTACAGGCACGTCTGGGGCAAGAAAGCATGTTTGGGTTGGTAAAAACCATGTTTGTGTTATAAAAATGCATTTGTGTCTAAGTAGGGTCAAATCGGTAGTTATGTGATGAACATACGTTGTTAATTGGATAAGCTGCTAAGAGGATACACTCAAGCAGGTACCCTAGAGAGACAAACTAAGAGATAGGCTAGAATTGAAAATTTTGTGATGAACATACATTGTTAATTGGATAAGTTACTGAGAGGATTCACTCAAGAAGGGCCTCTAAATAGGATCAAGTGCAATGTGATGAACATATACACTAGGATGCAGTGCCATGTGATAGAGATCAGGACTAGGATAAGAAGTAGCACTATGTGATAAACATGAGTACCAGTAAGATTGACATGATTGGTTTGGTTGGATGCAGGAGTACTTTCCCTAGATAGAGTTGTGGGAGAGATTCCCTGTGACACAGAGGTTGTGACCAGAGTTGACCTTTGAGGAGTGGGCAACTGTCGAGGGTATGAGATTGAGATACATCATGTATCTACCTGCGATTCGAGAAAACAAAGGATTATTGATTGCTCTAGCAAAGAGATGGCACTCTGAGACCTGTTTGTTTCATTTGTCGACTGGCGAGATATTAGTCACTTTAGATGATGTTTATAGGATTCTAAGGATACTGATCCATGGCAAGTTGGTGTCGTATGACAGAGAGGGAGACATGGATGCATAGAGACAAGTATTTTGAGACCCAAATCTAGAGATGAGATAAGGTCATGTCAGTTGGGAAGTTATGCTAGCTACTAGATGCAGACTACCGATAGTAGTTGGAGGAGTTATTAGTGATTACCTATGTCTAGACAAGGTGACATGGGGTATGGTTGTTAGCTGGGGGAGGACTCTAGAGACGCTAGTGACACAACATACTAGATATGAATGGGTTATGTGTGTATTAGCTCATTTGTATCTTAGTGGTTGTGGGTTAGGTTGTGGGGTGACTCTATTACAGGTGTGGTCCTATGAGCACATTGTAGTGACTAGACTAGTGCACTTCAGAGGGAGAGGACATGGACAATCCTATGCACACTTGTACAGTATGATCACTTCCTAGCCACAGATTGGGAAGGTGGACTATTGGAGATGGGTGATAGATGAAATAGATAGTGTCATATGGAGACCCTATTTGGATTGTGAGGATTGGGAGAAGGATGCAACAGAGCTACCATATGTGTTTAGGAGTAGATACTTGATCAGATGGACACCCTATATACTAGATAGACATCTGATTGATAGGGTATGTAGATAGTTTGGGTGGTAGCAGAGGATACCTTAGGGATCTCGAGAGTTTGCATAGATAGTACAAGAGTAGGCCAACTAGGGGCCAATTTTTTCCTATGATGTTGCAGTTACACAGTTCAAGCAGATGGTTCCTATGTCATGGGATCTACTAAGGGATGTGGTTGATGCAAGTATAGATGCAAAGTATGATGCCTATTTTGCAGCACATCTAGTACTGAGGTTGATAGATCTAGACGAGCCTATGGCAGCAAAGGATGATGATGATGAGGATAGGGGTGGAGGGAGATAGAGGATGTGGAGGAGAGGAGCAACAAGGAGGGTGGTGAGGGGTAGGGGTGGACAGGGATGCTTGAGAGAGGGTTGAGGAGAGAAAGGATCCATAGGGAGAGAGGCTATTGAGACCACTAAGGGGTAGAGGAGGACAAGTATTAGAAGTTGGTGGATAGGTATAGGGATAGGTGCCAGGGAGAGATGCACATAAATAGGTATAGGGATAGGCTAGATAGGAGGGGGTTCCCAGGGAAAAGATGAGGAGGAGGATGAGTTGCTAGTGCTGTGAGAGATTGCAATAGGATAGGCCGATGAGATCAAGGATCTTGAGAGAGACTTGACTTGATTGAGGTGACAGTTAGCAGAGATGCAGAGGGAGAGGGATTAGACCATCCAGAGGTATACTGAGGATGAGGAGGCATCAAGGGTAGGCATGAGATAAGATGGGGACACTGGGGATAGATATGGAAATGTCCTACGGGTAGGAGAGGAGATAGCCTACTAGAGATATTTATAATACATAGCTATCCCTCCAAAGATGAGGGCTAGGAGCTTCAGGAGAACTTCTAGGACTACTACCATAGGGGGAGGGGACAGACGATAGGCATCTAGTGGCAGAGTTATGGGTCCACCCACACCACATGGAGGGAGAGATAAAGGGGGTGATCCTGGAGCATGGACTTCAAGAGCTTAGATTCCTTTGAGGCCAGATGGCTTTGAGGGAGGGTCTTCATCATAGCTCTCTTAGATCCAATTTTTGTATCAGTATTTTGTATGATGATGTAGATACCTTCGGGTTATTTTGTATCCTCATGAGATATTGACATCATTGTATTATGACACATTATTTTTTGATATATACATGAGATGACTTATTCCTTGCAGCAACTATATGCATGTGTACTATGTGTTTATGATTTTATATGTTGATGCAGTTTATGTATGCATGATCCTAAAATGATTCTATGATGCTTATGATGATGCTATGATGTTTATGGATGCAAAATATATACGTGATGAAATGCAAGTACTTTTTTGTTCTTTTTTTGTTTTATATGCACTAAATGGAGATGAGTATATGGTTATTATTAGATGCATGATGAGAATGCATGAAGTGTATATGCTATACTATTCAGTGGTGTGTGCAGGATGTGATGTGATTATGATATCTATATGTATTCATATAATTAAAATTACTAATATGTGGTGATGCAGGTGAATGAAATGCAAATATTTTTTTGGTATGTCATTATACTCAGTCATGTGATAGCAGGCTACACGGACTCAATAAGTATGATGGAGGTCAATCAAGAAAGGGGGATGGAAGGTAAAAGATATGGAAGTGAAAGAGATTCTTGTGATTTATCATCATTGAGCTTTATTATGGAAATTAGGTTATGACAATCGAGGTATAGTTTTGACCCAAAAAGTCATTGTACCCGTTTGCATGGAGATCAGACAATGGTAAACAAGGAATGCGCCAGTTCACACTAGACTCACAATGTCCTCTTATCCTTGGACAAGTCATAGCATTACTAATAGATAATCCACAGACAAAAAAACAATAGGTGAGCATATCCCATCCTCGCCTTTCTAGTCAAATACATCCTAGAGATATAATTGTTGGTATTTTGGTATGGTTTTGTCATTGATGTCAACACCTACTAAAGCACTAGCACTCTAGAGATCCAGCAACATTCACCGACAAATAAGTAACTATTGCACAGTTACTAGTATATGGCTCACCAACAGGATATAATGATCACCAACACTTGGAATGATATGGAAGACACTTGGTAATGTCAAAGACATCATGTGGACACTTTGTTTTGAAGAATTAATCATTGGTATAATCATATTTGCATATTTTATTTTACCAATAAATAGGTCCAGGGTTACCTAGGGTTACACCGGCAGATTTATCTTTTCCAGATCAGCATGGCAGGCTATGGAGATGATTTATTATTGTTGTAAATGCTTTAAGCCGACATGTTTAATCAGTTATTGCATCAGATATTATATTGTTTGTAAAATGTTTTATTGTAATATCTTGTAGAGCCGACCTACTAAAATTGGTCTTAGGTTATGGTATAAATGTAAGATCTTATTTGTAAGATCGAATGTGGGAATGCGAAAAAGAATTAAGTGAAGGTATATGCAAGATTAAGCAGAGCTATACACGAAGACATCATTTGAAGGAGAAGCTAGGTTTTTGTGGAAGCATATCAGCATTACACCGGTACTGAATCTAGCATATGAAGATGCTATTTTGTGCAGTACATTCTAATTGGATTTAACCATCCAACTGTAGTCAGTGTGACTCCCATTTTGTGATTGAGCATTGAGCTCTAGGGTGTTGGCCTTTCTGCATGTGCAGACCCCATTTATGTACACTTACTATCTGCAGTAGTATCATCTGATTGTGGGTAAGGTTTCCCACCATGGTTTTTCCCCTTATAGGGTTTCCACATACAAATATTGGTGTTATGTGTTGTGTATGACTTTGTGTTTATGTTTCATGCTTTAATCTTTACTGGTATAGCAATTAACTGTTAACACTGTCTACCAACATACTTAACTAGTTTACCGGTATTATGCATTAAGTTGGTTGAGTTGTTTTTGGTTTGAATTTATTAGACAATTGATTCACCCGCCCCCCCCCTCTCAGTTGTCTCCGAGACCTAACAATTGGTATCAAAGCCTACTCCTCTTTTGCAGAAGTTTAACAACTTGAGGAGATCCAATGAGTACTAATTATTTCAGGAAGGACAGTCCTAAACTTGATGGAACCAACTATGGGATATGGAAGATCAGGATGGAGACACATTTGAATTGCATTGGTAAAGACATCTGGGAAATTACAAAGAATGGTTATACTGCTGCTATAGTTGGTCAGACCACTCCAACTACCTTAGCTAAAGATGAGGAAAATGATTGCAAAGCAAGAGAAGCACTTTTGAGTGCTTTATCAGATCAACAAATCATGGGATTATCAAATAGGTATACTGCTAAAGCTATTTGGGATCATTTGGAAACATTGAATGAAGGAGATTCCATAGTCAAGATTGCAAAACTTGAAAGCTTCCGAGTCAGGTATGAACATCTGAAAATGGAAGAAGATGAAAGGATTTCTGCTTTTATGGAACGAGTAAATGAAATTGTTTTGGGTATTAAATGTTGTGGAGGAACCTTGAGTGAGGATGAAATTGTTTCAAAAATCTTAAGAGGATTGCCACCGGCATATAAAATGAAGGTTACTGCTATAAATGAGTTGAGAACAATGCCTAATACATTAGTAACTAGGGATACATTAATTGGAAAACTTTCAACCTTTGAAATTGAGGAATTTGGTCCTGTTGCTACTATAAAGATAGATTTGGCCTTTAAAGCATCAATATCATCTACTCCATCATTTGACAAATCAGATTGGAAAGCCTTTTATGCAAGAGAACTTGAAGAACTTGAAGCACTATTTGCAAGGAAAATGCCAAAAGGTCCAGTTGGAAGTAAATATGAAGGTAAAGCACCCTTTAAATGTTTTAACTGCAATAAGATTGGTTATATGGCTTCGAGATGCCCTGATAGACATGCTAGACTAAGAGAAGAAGCTAGAAGAACATACAAGCTTAATCTTGAATATCAGAGATACAAATTTAAGAAGAACAAAGACAAATCTTGTTACACTGCTGATGAAGGTGTAACTAATGATTCTGACGAGGATCCAACAGACAATGGATTAGTTTTTGTTGCTATAACAGAAGATCAACCGACACCTACTGCTCAACCAGTAGAACAAGCCCTAGCAGCTAAAGTTGAAGTAAAGGATGAATGGATCATTGACTCAGGATGCTCACATCATATGACAGGAGACAAAGGTAAATTCTTGAACTTTCAAGAATACAATGGAGGTTTAGTAATATTTGGAGATGACAAAGCCTGTTCAATCAAAGGTAAGGGTACAATATCTCTTGATGGTAAGCATAACACTGACAATGTCTACTATGTTGAAGGATTAAAACATAATCTTTTAAGTGTTGGTCAATTAGTTGAGAAAGGATTTCAGTTACAATTTAAGAATGGAAAATACAAAATCATGAATAGAATTGGTTTAGAAATTGCAACCGGTAATCAAACTAGAGGAAATATCTTTCATTTGAATAATAGTGAAAAGGCATGCTTGATTGCACATATAGATGAAATTTGGTTATGGCATAAGAGACTCTGTCATGTAAACTTTGATTGCATGGTAAAGATCAGTACTTCTAAGGCAGTTAGAGATCTACCTAAAATTGTGAAACCTCAAAATACAATATGTAAGGAATGTCAATTTGGAAAACAAGTTAGAGCTAGTTTCAAAAGTATTCCAGAAAAATCCAATAATGCTTTTGATTTGATTCACACTGATTTATGTGGTCCAGCTAGAACTAAAAGCTTACAAGGTGATAGATATTTCATGCTAATTATTGGTGATTATTCTAGAATGTGTTGGGTTACTTTCCTTTGAGAAAAATCAGAAGCACTTGGAAAGTTCAAACTGTTCAAAGCAATGGTTGAAAATGAAACCGGTAATAAAATCAAATGTTTAAGATTAGATCAAGGAGGAGAATTCACATCTAAGGACTTTAATACATTCTGTGAAATGAATTGAATCAGAAGACAGTTATCAACACCTCGGACACCACAACAAAATGGAGTTGTTGAAAGGAAAAATGAAACTATCTTGGATGCAGCAAGAAGTATGTTATCTGAAGCAACTTTACCACATGTATATTGGAGAGAAGCAATCAGCACAACCGTCTATACATTCAACAAAGTTCACATCAAAGTTGAAACCGGTAAGACCCATCATGAACTATGGTTTGGTAATACTCCTACTCTTAAGTATTTCAGAATTTTTGGAAGTAAATGTTATATTAGAAGAGATGAGTATATTGGCAAATTTGATCCTAGAAGTGATGAAGGAATATTTCTTGGTTATTCCTCTAAGAGAAAGGCATATAGATGTTTTAATAAGAGATTGCAGAAAATTGTTGAGAGTACAAATGTAAAAATTGATGAACAATTCAGAGGAACTTCAAGGTATATAGACTCTGAATTGGCAACAAAAATTGTGACAAATGAACCTATACTAAATCCACTAGTACAAAATGAAGATCCAGTTACCCCAGTACCATCAGAGGATTCCATAGTAATTGAAGAACAACAACAAACTAAGACACCCCGGTATGTAAAATTGAATCATTCTGAAGATCAGATAATTAGAAGCAAATTTAAAGGAGTTATGACAAGAGGAAGATTGGTAAATGAAGAGGTATGTCTTATTTCTCAAATTGAACCATCATCTGTTAATGAGGCATGTGAAGATAAATTTTGGATTAAAGCCATGGAAGAAGAATTAGAACAAATTGAGAAAAATAATACTTGGACATTAGTTCCCTAGCCTAAAGATAAAAATATAATTGGAACCAAATGGGTATTTAGAAACAAACTTAATGAAGATGGTAAGGTTGTCAGAAATAAAGCAAGACTAGTGTGTAAGGGATATTCTCAAAAAGAAGGAGTTGATTACAATGAAACCTTTGCACCGGTAGCTAGAATTGAGGCAGTCAGATTATTCTTGGCTTTTGCAGCTCATAAGAACTACAAATTTTATCAAATGGATATTAAATGTGCATTCTTGAATGGAGATCTTGAAGAGGAAGTCTATATTGAACAACCTAATGGATTTTCTTTGACAGATGACAATGATATGGTTTGTAGGTTAAGAAAAGCTATGTATGGATTGAAACAAGACCCAAGAGCTTGGTATGCAAGGCTGGATAAGTATCTTTTAAAGATTGGTTTTTCTAAAGGAAATGCAGACAACAATTTATATTACAAAATAACTAATGATGATATCTTGATTATAGAAGTATTCGCTGATGATATAATCTTTGGAGGAGAAGATGGATTATGTAAAGATTTTTCTATTAAAATGCAGCAAGAATTTGAAATGTCTATGATTGGAGAAATAAAATTCTTTTTAGGATTACAGATTTCACAGACTGACAAAGGTATATTTTTGAGTCAATCCAAGTACTTGAAAGAGTTACTAAAGAAATTTGGGATGGATAACACTAAACCGGTAAGCACACCTATGACTAAAAATGACAAATTATCTCAAAGGGATGAATCTACACCTGTTAATCCAGCTAGATACAAATCTATGATAGGAGGTTTACTATATTTGACACAAACCAGACCTGATATTATGAATGTAGTATGTATTGTTTCTAGATTTCAAAGTAATCCTAGAGAAAATCATGAATCGGCAGTAAAAAGGATTTTTCGGTACTTACAAGGCATTGCAAATCTTGGATTATGGTATCCTAGAGATGAAAATTTTGATCTATGTGCATACACAGATGCAAATTGGGCAGGAGATGTGGATGATAGAAAAATAACCACCGGCGGAGCATTCTTTCTTGGAAAGAGATTAGTCTCTTGGTTGAGTAAGAAACAAAGTTGTACATCTTTATCAACAATAGAACTGGAATATGTTGTAGCAGCAACTAACTGTACACAGGTACTATGGCTTAAGCAAATGTTGAAAGACATAAAGGTAAAATGCAAGGAACCTATTACCATATATTGTGATAACACTACAGCAATTGATATATCTAAGAATCCGGTATTACATTCTAAAACAAAACATGTTTCTATCAAACTGAATTTTCTAAGGGAAAAAGTTGAAGAAAAAGAGATAAAACTGGTTTATGTGAATACTAAAGAACAACTTGCAGATATTTTCACAAAACCTTTGCCTAAGGAGACTTTTGAATATCTCAATGATCAGCTTGGATTCATATAACCACTGGTAGAGACTTAGACAGTTGATGATTGTCATCAACCGGCAGAATTAAAAGACAAATCTTTTACTCCGGTCTTTGATGAGGAAGCTACTTCTTAGGGGGAGTAGTTGGTATATTGAATTGATTGGTATTTTGTATATAACTTGGTATTATTATAACTTTTGCATTTGATGTCAAAGGGGGAGAGATATCTATGGAAAAACACATTATATTTTAAGAGAACTTTGGATAACACATGTTTCTCCTAGGGGGAGAGATTGTTGTTTGAGAGAGACTATTACTCTCTGTATTCTGGTTATGATCTTTTTGGAGAGATTGTTGGGTTTTGGTTTTTGGCATTTCTATTTTGGCACTTTGATGGTTTTTCCATCTTGTGTTGCCATCAATGCCAAAGGGGGAGATTGTTGGTATTTTGGTATGGTTTTGTCATTTATGTCAACACCTACTAAAGCACTAGCACTCTGGAGATCCAGCAACATTCATCGGCAAACAAGTAACTATTGCACAGTTACTGGTATATGGTTCACCAGCAGGATATAATGATCACCGGCACTTGGAATGATATGGAAGACACTTGGTAATGTTGAAGACATCGTGTGGACACTTTGTTTTGAAGAATTAATCATTGGTATAATCATATTTGCATATTTTCTTTTACTGAAAAATAGGTCCAGGGTTACCTAGGGTTACACCGGCAGGTTTATCTTTTCCAGATTAGCATGGCACGCTATGGAGATGATTTATTATTGTTTTAAATGCTTTAAGCCGACATGTTTAATCAGTTATTGCATCAGATATTATATTGTTTGTAAAATGTTTTATTGTAATATCTTGTAGAGCCGACCTACTAAAATTGGTCTTAGGTTATGATATAAATGTAAGATCTTATTTGTAAGATCGAATGTGGGAATGAGAAAAAGAATTAAGTGAAGGTATATGTGAGATTAAGTAGAGCTATACACGAAGACATCATTTGAAGGAGAAGCTAGGTTTTTGTGGAAGCATATCAGCATTACACCGGTACTAAATCCAAAATATGAAGATGCTATTTTGTGCAATACATTCTTATTGGATTTAACCATCCAATTGTAGGCAGTGTGACTCCCATTTTGTGATTGAGCAGTGAGCTCTAGGCTATTGGCCTTTTCTGCATGTGCAGACCTCATTTATGTACACTTACTATCTACAGTAGTATCATCTAATTTTGGGTAAGGTTTCCTACCGTGGTTTTTCCGCTTACAGGGTTTCCACGTACAAATATTGGTGTTATGTGTTGTGGATGACTTTGTGTTTATGTTTCATGCATTAATATTTACCGGTATAGCAATTAACTATTAACACAGTCTACTGGCATACTTAATTGGTTTACCAGTATTATTCATTAAGTTGGTTGAGTTGTTTTGGGTTTGAATTTATTAGACAACTGATTCACCCCCCCGCCCCCCTCTCAGTTGTCTCCGGGACCTAACAATAATCTCTAGTCAGAGACATCTCAAAAAAGCTAAAAGACATGTCACCTTAAAAGATGAAATCAAAAGAAAACCAATACTTGACACCAACATACAATAAAATCTTCAAGTTATTTGTGTTTCTTGCCACATTTTGTTAAAATGTTTGATTTGGTTACAATGTTGTTACCCTAATAAAGGATAGATAATGTTGAAAAACCATGTTGTTGCCAAAGTCTGCTAAAAGATTTGATTTGTTGAAAGCCCACTGTTGCTTGTGTCTCATCTGAAACTGATTGAATCCATGAAATTGATACTTTATTGCGAAGAAGATCAAAACTTTATTGCAGATTGGCGATGTAGGTGATCTTTTATTGTAGATTGTGCATGAAAAGGAGGAATGAAAGGATGATACTCCTCAAAACATGTGATGCTCAGGGTACCACTTCCATCAATAGATTTAGGATTTTTGCCCCTGTTGCAAATTGGACCTGATTTATTATGAAAGGAAAGGGTGAAAGGGGAGGTTTATTATGAATGAATAACCAATCTTAGGTAGATAAATAACAAGCCATGATGGGATTAGGTAAATTTATTATGGATGGATAAACTGTGAGTGTGTGCAAAGTGAAAGGATAAGATTGAATCTTGAAGGAGGGAGGAGCAATGTCTCTACACATGGCGTCGGTAACCCGATTTTCACCATGTTACTTTCCCAGGGCACCACTGAAGTGGTTTTCACCATTTGACGAATTTATTTCTTTTTACTTTTTTTTGTGTCACAAGACAATTGTTTGCCAGGTTTTCACCAAGTAACGATTTTTTTATTTTTATGATTTTTTTGAATTTTTTATATTTTTATATTTTTTTCAATTAGGATACTTTGAAAAGCTATATGTAAAACTTGTGAAGGTGCGTGCTATTGATAGGATCCTCCAAAGGTTCTCCATCTGGTGTTGAGAGTTGATATGCACCCGATCCATATATTGTTGTGATGACATAAGGACCAAGCCAATTTGGTTCCAACTTTCCCTTCTTCTCTTTGTCTTGTTGATTCTTAGGATTTTCTTTGAGAAGTAAGACACCCACATCAAATGTGCGAGGCTTTACCTTATGATTTTAGTTGTGACATTCCTTGACTAAATGACATGTTTCTCCCTTGATTGTCTTCCTTGATGAAGGAACTAAGGTAGAATTACTAATGTGTGGACTATGTAGGCCCATATGCATGTCACCTAAAGAAGTTTGGGAATCCCTGACAACAAATTCCTTCAAGGAAGTTCCATTAAAGGTACACTTATGTGATGTATTGTCAAATGGGAATGGATGTGTGGAACAAGTGAATGAGGAATGAAAGCTTATGATTGTGAAAAGAAGTGAAAGTAGGATAGCATGATGGAGACTTAGGATCAACAAGTATTCTTTTTTACTTGAAATTTTATAACTTTTGCCCCCAGTTATTTTGATATTATGGGAGATTAAGTCTTGTTCTTTTTCTTCATAGGAGTTTTATCCTTGACTTTGATTTTAGCAGAGTCTAATAGCTTTTGATTTTGATTTGGACTAAAGGACTTTTCTTTATTTTTGACTTTTAGATTTTTTTTTTCAAAGATTGATTTTTGATCCCCAATTAGTAAAGGCTTTTGTGATTCTTGTTGATCCAAGTCTAGGAGAGGAGTGGAAATGGAATGAGTGGATGAAATGGTAAGGCTATATAAGTTCTCAAGAGGGTTGGCGATATATTCAATAGATTCTTTGTTGGAACCACTCTTAGGACTATTGATATCAAGAGTTTCTTGCACCGCTAGAGGAGATTCGCATTTAGACTTAGGAGCCACGACACTAGGTGGTTGACACTCAATTCCTTGATATTGTAAATTGTTTGTAGGTTATTCTTGTTGAATAAATGTCTTAGGAGATAGTGGGAGTTGATCAACATGAAAGATATACTCACCACATCCTATATCTTTAACCTTGAATTTTTCTTTTAGCTCTACTTGTTTTGATGTCGAAGTTTCAAGGATTCTGGATCAACATATGAAAATGATGGTGTTGCTTCTCTATTGGTTTGTATTATTGTTTCCAATTTTGGCCATAGGTTATTGCAATATATGAATGGATTTGGATCACCATTAATGGTCACTTCAACTCCATTGTGTGGGATTCTGATACATTGATGATATATAGAAGGAACAACTCTCATTTCATGAATCCATGGGCATCCGAACAATATATCGTATGTGAGATGTGCCCTTGGATGAGTGTTCTTCATCATTATATGCTTTAATGGTGATTGCATGTGTATAATTCACTACCTTTTTAGAATATCCCAATTGTTTAGTAGTATTCAATGTACAAATATTCAGACCTGCTCCTCCATCTATCAAGACTCATTTTATTCGGCTTTTATGGAGAAAGGCTTCAATATGTAGAGGTGCATTATGAGGCTGGGTTACAGATGCATCATCGGCTTTTATGAATGTGAGGGTATGCGGAACAATAATTTATCCCACCATGACTTGAAACTGGTCCACATTCAGATCAGTGGGTACAAAAGTCTCTCTTAAAGTCTTATCAAGGATGGCTTTATGTGCAGGGGATATGTGTAAAATCTCAACAATGGAAATGAGGGCGAGTGTTTTCCCTAGCTGATGTACAAGGTCATACTCATTCTTTGTAGATGAAAAGGTTGTGGTTTTGGATGGGATTCCTTGCAAGGTGACTTTACCTCGATAGGTTGTGACATTACTATTACCAAAATTTTGCACATACCAAATTTGGTGCCCTAATGAAGCCTTGCATTCATTCATTCTGAAAAGATCAAATCATGAACTAGGAAGAAATGCACTATTTTTTCTAACTTGTTTTCTTCAAGTGTAGATACAGGAAAGTAAGACAACGTATGGGTTAAAATAGGCTCCTGAAGAGGTTAAGCTCAGCATGCTGATTTAAGAATGCCAAAATCTCCCTGCTGCTTGATCAAGTAGTGACAAAGAAGGACTCAGAGGTTTTCAAGCATCAAGCTCAGAGATTTTCATGACAAACACTCAAGTGCAGGTCACATATAATAGTAGGAGTCATGAAAAGAACTTATCCCACATTGGTAGTGGGAAGGAATTCTTCAACATTTAAATGTAAAGCCACACACATATCAAGCATAGAAGAAGCTCGTGGCCTGGTGGACCCTGTGCGCTCACATCTCAAGGCATCCTAATTCTATGACCAGCTAGCGGGAAGAGACTTAAGAGAGAGCAAGTTGAAGAAATATCAATAGTGATCGCAGAGATCTAATGGCTGTCGCTATGTCATGATGAAAAGATGCACACCGGGTTATCGCCATGACTTGGCGACTGATGATGTGATAGGGCAAAGAGTATAAGACCAAAGAAAGGTGGCATACAGGTGGCGGTCCAGTGGCTAGTGACATGGCATGAATGGGCGACATCGAGCAGATCTTGACCGTGATGAGTCTCAAAAAGGTTTCATCGAAGGCTCAGTTCCATCAACATCGAGCAGACCTTGGCCGTGATGAGTCCCAAAAATGTTTCACCGAAGGCTCAGTTTCATCGACATAGTAATATCAATGAAACTGCAGGTTTGATGAGACTGGTAAACGGCTCACCAATGGAATACTTTGGCTGAAAGAAGGATATCTAATAGAGCAAGACACGTGGTAGGCCCGACAGACAGGTGGTGCCCAAGTGGATCTCATGAGCCAATCAGAGGGTGACACATGTTGACATGCGACACAAGAGAGAAGATCAGCCGGGATTAAAGGTGGAGCAAATTAAAAGAAGATCAATGGTAGTCTGAAAGATCTAAGGGCTATCACTATACCACTATAGAAAGAAGCTCATCAGTTATCATAGAGACATGGTGACAAAGCACATGTGGAAAAGGCAAAGGGAAGGTGAGCGGCTAAGGTGCTAAAGATTGAGCAGTTTGAGGACAGATCAATGACCGTCGCTATACCGCATGATGAAAATGCTTGACAGTTATCCCCTATGACTTGGCGACTGATGACATGGAAGTAGAGATGGTCCATCCAAGTGGCCATCCAAGTGGGATCAAAGCGAATGAGAATGCACCACATAGTAGAGAGAATATGAAGAACCAATGCAGACCAAGAGTAAAGATCGAGTAGATTGATCACATCCAATAGTGATCGCATAGATCCGACGGTGGTCGCTAAGCCATAAGGAAAAGTTGCTCGCCCAATTATCGATGCGACTTGCCAACAAGGTGGGTCCACTCCAGATGGTGGTCTAGATGGTAGACAAAGTGGACCCTCGAGCAAATCAGAGGCCAACATGTGGCAAAAGTCTATAGACTAGCGGATGTCTATATTTTTAAGTCAACTTTGAACTTGAACTTTGAACCGGTTCAAATTGGTTCAACGCTTCAAAATGGTTCAATGGTTCAAATTTCACTAGTTCAATGCTTCAAAATGGTTCAATGGTTTAAAGTACATTATTATCGCTCATTCCCATGGGCCCAAGATGAAGAAAGCAAACAAGTAGAGATAAAAGAAAACAGTGGGGCCCACTAGAAAGTAAACAAAAAGTTAATGAAAGTGGCCATGGTTCATGCAGGCGATCCAGTGGTTGTCAATAAAAAATTGCACAGTGGACTCAGAACTGGTTGTTTGAACGGTAAAAAGACCGCCAAGAAAGGAGATAATTTCTACATGAAAGATTAATGCAGATGCTTATTGATTATCTAAATATGCAAGTGTTACATATTGTTGGAAAGCTCGCAAAACAAGGAGATCTTTTCCACAATCATTTTTTAATAGAAGTTTCAACATGGAGAGCAGTTGCCAAAGAATGAATAAGATTTTCTCAGTGGGATTTCTTTTTAATATAGTCACAGTTCAATTCATCATGCAACTTTCACATGGGGATAGCTACTTTTTGCATTTAGATATGCATATTTTTAAACAGGAGGATCCGTGGCAGTCCTTTTGGGTAGTATAGATTATTATTTTACAGTATTATGCATGAGTTTTTATGCCATTTTGGGGTAGATTCACCCAAGGTTTTTCTCATGCAGTCTTTTTAGGGTTTTGAAGGGGATTCATCATGATTTTTATATATTCCTTCTCTCCTTCTTTTTTGCATACACATTTTTGTAAAAAAAACATTGTAGCTCAGCAGTATTTAAGTTTTATAACAACAACACTCCTTTATTTTCTAGTAATATAGCAGCAAATTTTCCTTCTTGGTACTTCTTGTATTATCTAGTGAATGAATGATTTGATAATTTCCTATGATTTTTATCCTCTAATTTAGCTCGTTCAGTCAATTTGTGGTGTAAGGAGATATGTGTTAGTTGCAGGTTCTAGTTTGTGTTAGTTGATTTTAATTGCTTGAAGTTGTGAAAACTTGTTGTTTTCCTTCATGCATGGATTAAATTCATCCCTTTCTAGGAAATGTTTATGCATCTACATGTTCAGTTGAGTTGTGAAGCAATCAAGGTTATTTTTTGAAGGTTTTGTGAGTTAAGTAGGTTGCAGATCTCAGATAAGATATCCGGTGCATCACCTTCATTAGAATAGATTTTTATTACATACAAGCTTTCTATCCCTTTTCTTATCAATAGTATTTACAAGAGATTCACCAAATAGGAAGCCGACCTGATCTCTGGAGATTCACCTTCACTTTGAGCAACCCACAAGCTTGAAGGTGTTTCCATGTTTCACAGGATTGCTTGTTTTCAAACTTAGCATCACGGGTGCAATCCTCAATGACAACAATTACATTTTGAAATTTCGTCTTTAGAAGATGAGGAAGATGGTCCATTGCCTTTTAAAACAACCTTACTCCTTTGAGTAGGACCTTTAGGAGTTTTATCCTTTATAATGATGGTAGAAACATGATTGTCCATTGAAATGTGATTAACAGTAGAATCATAATCATAGCGCATCTTGGTATAATTAGCTTGATTATCTATAGTTTTGGATTTTCCTTTGTCATGTTTATGAAATGGCTCCTTAAGCATTGCATGCTTTTCATTGGAGGTGTGACCATCAACTTCTATGTCACCTCTATCAATGAAATTTTGTATGATATTCTTCAATCTGTCATAATTTTTAGTTAAATGCCCTTTTTTCTTATGATATTCACAATATTCATGATCATTCCACCAATTTGGTTTTACTTTTGGCTCATGTGGTGGATTGTTTGGAATTGTTATTAGCTTGTTTTCCACTAACTTCTTGAATGTTGTTTCAATCGATTCTCCCAATAGAGTGTATTGTCTTCAAGGTTTTGATTGTCTTTGATTGCTCACTTGATTGTTCGTATTAGAAGAACTTGCACCAGGGAAAGTTATCTTTGGTTTTAGAACATTTGCATCTACTACCCCATCATTTACTATGTTCTTATTCTTGTTCCAAAAACTGGGTTTGTCCTTCCTATTTGATTCCTCTTTGTTCTCTTTGAATATCTTAATGACACCTTATTCAATAAGGACTTTTTTGGTTGCCATTCCTTTCTCAATGACCTCTTTGAAGGTAGACAAACAAGATTTTCTTAGATCATATCTGATATCCTTGTTGATGTTTTTAGTGAACATTTCTACCATTTGTTTTTATGGGATATCACAAGAGAATCGACTAGAAAGACCTCTCCATCGATGTAAAAATGAAGAGAAAGATTCCTCATTTTTTATGCCTAGTATTGCACAAGGTATCTAGTAACACATCTGTCTCAATGTTGTATGAGAAGTGTTGTATAAAAGCCTCTGCTAGATAACTCCATGAATTAGTTCTAGGTGGAAGTTGGGAGAACCATTCCATTGCTTGTTCACCTAATCTTTGTGGAAACAATCTCATCAAGTATGTTTCTTCTCCTCCTACCTCAATGCATTTTGTGAAAAATTGTCTTATGTGTGCCTTAGGATCCCTTTTGCCTTTGTACTTATCAAATTTTAGTGTCACAAAATATGGAGGGAATGGAGGCATTGGAATGCTTCTATAAAATGGGTAAGGATGTATATCTTTCATTGCATATTGTTTCTTTGGTGTATTCATGTCCGCCATTTGCTTTTGTAAATCCTTGATCTGTTGTTGCAAGTCATTCTTGGGTGGTGTCTTTTCTCTTTGAGCTAGTCCCATGCCTAAGCCACCAGATAGAGGAGGAATGTAATGCATTTATGGATGGTATTGATCATAGATGTGTTCATATGGAGGAGGGACATAGTTATAGCTTGGATATGGACCACTTGGTATGGTGTTGTAATGAGGAGAAATAGGTCTAGGTCGATAAATGTCCTGACCATAAAAATGGGAGGTATCATAAGAGTGATCTTGAGTATTTCCCCCAAATCTGACATGAGGTTTCCTCGTATTATGATTTTGAATTTTTTCTTGAGCATAATTATGCGCACTGGTATTATCTTGGGTATCATCATGATCATGCATGGTGGTAGTTCTTCTCCATGGGAAAGGATGACTGTGGGGTTGTTCATGAGAAGTTCTATCATAACTGGCATAAAAAGGAGTGTATGTATTTGGAATTTCAGGTTTTTGAAATAAAGAGGAAGGTGACTCAAGCATGAGATTCTATTTCTTATTACCACTATTATTAGGCATCCTTCATCTTGTATTAACTTGATTTATTTGGTTTGTATCATCCTCCAAAATCTATGACATATCAAAATCACGGGGTAATCTCGTTCCACTTTGTGCCATAACTTCTAGGAAATATTGTCTATCTCTCTTCATGATTTCTTGCACCAATTTACTAAAATTGGGATCCATGATAGTTTCCTCAACTTCTGCAGAATCCATGGATATATTGTCATTGTCATTATCATTTCCATTGTTTTTGTCATTGTTATCATTGTCTTGTATATTATTGTTGTTGTCAAATGGATTGCAGAATTTCTCTCCATCAAACTCATAGGTACTCATTTTTAAAGACCTTAAAGCTTCTTCATCTTCCCTTATAGAACTTTGTGAATGTGTTTTAACCATGGACTAAAGTATTGACCAAAATGAAAGGTAGGATGAAAGTGCAAAGACTATGGAAGACCGAGAGGTGTATGAAGTGTAGATGAATCTAGGGTAAACTTGCAATGTGCAAGAGTATAATAACAAAGTATATATGTGTGAGAGTAAGGTGTGGCTTCCAAAGAGATGATGGATCTCTTCATGAGGTAAGTTGACCTTGACTCAAGAAGACCAAATGAGACCCTAAGATGATAGATATTGATGTGGTAATCACCTAGTGTTGTGTTGTAGTATGTTTGCAAAGTGTGACGAGGACAAGAAAAGTAACCTTTTGAATCAAATTTAAAAAAGATGTATGAGGGTAATGCAAGTGAAGGAAAATGATTGACTATAAGTGACCAAGATAGGTTGACTGAAAAATGAAGCCCTATACGAAGCAACCTTAGAAGCTCTTTGAATCTGAAAACTTAAGTCCCTTTTGTTCTCAAGATTTTTTTGTAATCTCTCAACTGTGAATGCAGACGCAATTTTAACAAACCTAGATGTGATTTATGATCCCAGACATAGTTCCAACAGACACATATGTTGTTTCCTGATGATAATGACAATTTTAGCCTGAAAGTCAAAGACACATTTTTTCTTTGCACAGACATGGTTTCTCAACACAAACGTGGTTTCAACTAACAGAGACACAGTTTCTGAAAATAGACAATTTCTTGGTGATATTATGTTGTAGGACACAGACGCAATTTTGTATTGCACAGAGACAATTTATAAATAAGGACATGGTTTTAATAGTCACAGACGTGCTTGTTGATATTTTGTGCAATTCTATCTGATTGTGAAGTTGTTTAATGTGACCAAATCTCAATTTTTTGACTCTTTTCGTGGCAAGAGGACACAATAACAATGAAAATGCAATGTTTGAAAGTTTTCTTGTCCAAAGGATAAAAAATATTTTCAAATGTGAAATGTTTTTTCAAACACTTGAAAACATGATAGACACAATGTTTCTTTATTTTGCTTGAAAATGTTTGTGTTTTGATCATGCAAATACAAATCCTAGGGTTGGTCGGGATAATAGTTATTGAATCTCACTTGGAAGGTTACCCCGAGCTACGCAATTCAAAGTGAATACTTAGATGCTTGACCCCACTATCTCCACCCTCGATACTCACTTTTTTGGGGCATCCAAGCATCAGTCCCCATAAAAACTCCCCATGGTGAGCTTTGTATTGAGCTACTAAGAACCATAAGAATGTGAGCCGCTTGAGAGTTCTGACCTCCTGCGCCAACAACTAGAAGGTTTTTGGATTCTAACACAAAATGGTGTCTAGTAAGGGCATCCATTCAGGTGGCTATAATCAGTAGTGTGTTATGCTCCATTAAATGGAAGGCCTCCCAGCCTATAGAGGCTCCACTCTATAGGGTTTATGGGGATTCATAACATCATTATAGCAGCATGTAACACCCATTGCTTGCAACGTTTGTCACAAACACTTTTATTTATATTGGCTTGGAAGAGCTTGGCTTTAGCCTGTTACCACTTGGGTCATTCCCTCTCACTTGGCCTTATGGCCTACTCGGGAGGTAGACCCTCTAAAAGGTAAAACACAAAGAGCCTCTTACTCAAGACACAAAAGACACTTGTTAATTTTAGAGCCCCAAAAGGAAGTGTTTTCTAAACTAAAGAAGACAAAGAAAGCAATCTAAAAATCAAAATATTTGCCCAAGGTGCTGTACCAAACTTGTTAGTAGTTTTTGTAGTGATACCCCTCTTGCAAGCACACAAGTTAGGTAAAAATTTAAGATCCAAAAGACTTTGTGAAATAGGCGCCTTCGACAAGACATTTTTCTCCTTTTTAAATAATTTCACCACTTCGTTAGTCTGATCAAAAGAGGTTAGCCGTGAAATCAAATCTGAAAAACCCTAACTAAAAGAAAAAATGCTAAAATTGAAAAAACATAGACGCAACTATACCAGACACAAACGTAGACAGATGAAACAGAGACACAATTTCCAGATCTGGGACTTGCAAAACAAACAACAAAATGCAAATGCAATAGAAACCTGCACAAACACAAGATCTAGACACAAACACAACAATACAACTCACAGATGTGATTCCAATAACCTGTAACTACAAAACTGAGCAAAAACCTTGCAAAAACAAAAATGCAACAAAAAGCAATGCAGATGTGGAAAGAAAATAAAAATGTGGTTATATACTACACAGATGCAACTTTAGGATGACAGATCTGCAAAAACAACAAAAAATCAGAAACGCAAAAATAGCAATTGCAGATGTGAAAATAAAACATAGACATAGTTAGATCCATCATAGACGTAGAAAAATGCAGAATCATCACAATGTCGAACTTGCAACTTTTAAAAACACAAAATCTGCAAATAAGATGTCAAAATAAAAGGGACAAGAGTCCCACCAGGCATGCCAAAATGTATATGGTGAGAATGGACAGTGAAAACAACAATATTGAAAGACTAACAAAGATCCAACCACAAAACCCTAGCCTAACAATGAAAATAATCCACCATACACAAATGAAGATACTTAAGACCATGCAAATAAACAATGTAAACCAAATATACCATTCATGTGTCAAGTAGGGTTTCAATCTCCATTTCTTCCTATCTCCATTGATCTTGTTTAATATATTTGCTCTAAGATTTTATGTGTGTACAAGAGCTCAACAAAGAACAAAAATGTGGTTGATAGTATGATTACAAGAAAGCTTGATTGCATAAGAGATTTTGACGATTAGACGATTAGGGTTGATAATAAAGGAGAGTATCCTCTTATATAGAAAACACTTTAGGAAATAGATGGATAAGATTAAGAGGTGTAAAGAATAAATGGGTGGCTAGGATTCAGGGGTAGTTAGAGGAAATAACTAAATGATAAAGGGGGTAGGTAAGAGAAGAATTAAGAGATGAGTGACATGTGTCATGGGTAGAGAAAGATAATGAATTAATTAAATAAATTAGGATCTATTTAATTAATAGAGGTTTCGTGTCTCTGAAGTGTGATACTTGCAACTGCAACACAAACACTCAATAGATCATTACAAGCATGGTTAGAAAAATTAAAACAAAGGAAGATAAAACCATGACAAAGCGATCTATCGCCTCCTTAGAGATGCGAGTGTGGATTTTCTCTCAGATCTCGATAAGAAAATTCCAGTGACTTGACTACACCTAGATGGAGGATTTGAAATGATAATGATGCAATTAAGCTAGAAAAGAGAATGATTAAGCTACATGATTCAACAATTATGCTAGAAAATGATCAAATTAAGCTAGATCTATGATGCAATTTCCTATAATAACAATGCTCAGATGATATGTTGAGAGATATTATGCCAATAGTAACAATGCCTAAAATGTAAATGAGATGGGATCCTTATTGCTTCAAAATGGGGGATATTTATAGGATTTCCAAGGCTAGGGGTGAGGTGGCAGGAATAAACGGTCAAGATTGAGTTTGAAGATATCAATGGTAAAATTGGAGGAGGTTGGAAAAGAGGTTGGAGGAAAGGGGACATTTTTCATCTCTATGGTGACAAGTGTCAAGAAGCTTTTCTCATGAGAGGGCAAGTGTCTAAGGAAAGGGGACATGTGGCCCAAGAATGCCATGTGTCTCAAGGGAAGAGTATCCACACCATAGGAGGTTAGGATAAGGAGGTTAGGATGTGCAAGCTAAGATGGGTTTAATGAAACCGAGGGTTAGATGGAATGGGTTAGGTTTAGAAGTTAGGAGGCATGTGGGTAATTTGAATTTAAAAATTCAAATAATAGGAAAAGACTAATTAACTTTCAATAACTCATAAATTGATTTGTTTTAATTAATTAGAAGATTAGAAGAAATTAATTTAAATGGGGAGGGATTAATTATTTTGAATTAATTAATCAAAGGGGATTATTGAAATGAACCTATTAAATAAATCCTTAGATTTATTAATAAGTAGATAAGTGGAAGAATTTAATCAAATTGCTAATGAATTCAATTAAATTGGGGAGGGGGATTAATTAAATAATTGCTTATTTAGTTAACTATCTTTAGACCATTTTTAGGTGTATACATTTTGCCCCTCTTTGAAGCGAGGTGTGATGATGCATTGATTCAAAGAATAATTTCATTTTGGTGATGATATTGGTTCGATACGATGCCCCAGCTATTGATTGATAGATTGCAGATGCCCCCTCGGGAGATCAATTGAGGTAATTGACCTTTGGAGTTTTATGAATTTTTGAGAAATTGATATCCCGATTAGAAATGATTTGATTTCTACAACTATGTTAGATGAAAATGCAAGTTCTACAATCATGGTGGTGTGGTTCTTGATTATTGATAAAGCTTGATTGGTTAGATTGATAAGATCAAGATTTAGTCTGGTTTCAGGAATGACACCTCATGTATAAGACAAAGATGATCAAAGCGTGTGGTTTCAAGACTAATATATCCTATATAAGACATGATCTGAACGTCTGGCTTCAGGAAAGATACATCCTGTATAAGACATGATAGAATCGATTAAATTTGATTTATTGATCGAATTGATAAGGTTGATTAGATAAATAACTGACAGTTTATTGATATCAAGTTGCAGAAAGATTCAGATATGCTGATGTTGGTTTTGTTGAGGGAAGAGTAATATAAGATATTTGTTGAGTCGATAATATCTGGAGAGATATGAGTCATCAGTCTAATTGCATATACACTTGTGATGATACCTTGATGATTCCTGCGATAGATTTAACCTTGGATAAAAAGAGCATGCGGGATCCCATGCAAGAATGAAATGCAAGCTAAATACAAATGCCAATGCAAATGAAATGAAAATCTATGATCAGACCAGTCACTGGATTATTGCATTTTGTCATCATTGAGCTTTTGAAATGTGGGAAGTGAGTGCAAACATCGATTAATGATTATTTGGGCATTGATTTCTTGGATTTTGATATGGAAAGTTACCACAAGCATCGAGGTATAATTGAACCGAGATGACTTGAGTGTTTCTTGTGTAAAATAGGTAGTATTAACCATTTTAATATGCAAATCAGAAATGTCTTCAATGATACTTTGATGATTATGTCCCAAGACAAATTTGCACATATTAATGATTAATTTACAGACAATAAACAAGAAAAATATCATGTTCCTTCCTTATTCTTCTAGTCAAGGACATCCTGGAGTCACTCAGAAATCATGATAGTGAAAATCAATATAAAAAAGTTGAACAAAATCATTATCCAAAAGATTTCATCCATGGGTTTAGTCTGACTTTGTGATAGTTTGATGGTTGATAATTTGATCACGTGTTCAATGTTGGATATGTCTCAGTTTTCGCTTGATAAGGGTTGTTTAACTATTGTTCTACCTGTTTGATTAAGCTCAAAATGATCAAGAATTTTGCCCCAAGCCTAGAAACAAAGTCGTTATGATATACTCAATGATCCAAACCATGGTGACAGATTAGCTGGGATGCCTACATATGTACAAAGGCTTCATGATGGATATGGACAATGCTGAATGAAAAATGAATGCAAGTGGAAGGAGGCATGAACTAATAGATGGAAGAGCTAACAGACAGATAGCGCTTGTTTGCCAGGTTTTCACCATCTGTTTTTATTGCACTTTTTCTCATATTTGATTTTTTTTTTTGTGTATGCTTTTTCACTTTTTTGTTTTATTATTTTTCTTTTTTTTTCACTGTTTTTGATTTTTCTGCTTTTTCACTATTTTTTATTTTTTTCGCTTTTTCACTGTTTTTGATTTTTTAGCCTTTTCACTGTTTTTTGGAGGATTTTCAAAATAGTTTTGTTTGATGCTTCTGCTTGCCCATTTCCTTGTGGATAGTAGGGTGTGGAGAATCTGTGTTGGATCTTGAATTTCTCACATAGTTCTTGTACATCCTGATTCTTGAACAGTCACCCATTATCAGTGATAATGGTCATTGGTATTCCATAGCGATAGATGATGTAATTCAAGATAAATGCGGCAATTTGTTTTCCTGTGATATTTGTGAGAGGTACTTCCTCAATCCATTTTGTGAAATATTATGTAGCTACAAGGATGAATTTGTGACAATTAGATGAAGAAGGATTTATCTTTCCTAATAGATCAAGACCCCATTAGCAGAAAGGCCAAGATGTTGCCAAATCATGAAGTTCTTGTGCTGGTGCATGAATCAAATTCCCATGGATCTGACATTGTTTACATGTTCTAGCTATGTGAAAAGAATCTCGTTCCATAGTCGGCCAATAATAGCCCAAGCATATGAGATTTTTTGAAAGGGTGAGACCACTTGAATGAGTGCCACAAATGCCATTATGGAATGCATGTAAGGCCTTCTCAGATTCTTCTTGTTCGAGACATCTTAAAAGAGTACCATCTAGACCTCGTTTAAATAGGGTATCCATGACAAGAGTAAAATGGGAGGATTAGCGAATAAAGTTTCTCTTTTGATTTTTTGATAAGTTGGGAGGTAAGGTCTTATCTTTCGGGTATGTGTAAGTTTGGCCATAACGGGATGAATCATGCCCAACAAGTTGATAGATAGTTTGGGAATCAGGACAATTATGAGCAGGGTAAAACAACTCTTCTACCAGGAATTCATAATGCTATTGATTTTCCTATGTCTGAAGGAGAAAAGCAAGTGTAGCCATGGCATCTACCGCTTTGTTGTCATTCCTTGGAATCTGTTGAAATGTTATTTCTACAAAGTATTTCTTGATATCATCAACCATATTTTTATAAGGCATTAATTTTTTATCCTTTGTTTAATAATCCTCATTGATTTGATTGATGATGAGCTGAGAGTCTCCAAAGACTTGAAGTTGTGTAATGTTCCATTCTATAGCCATTTTGATACCTGTAACCAAAGCTTCATATTCTATTGTGTTGTTGGTGCATGGAAAGCTTAATTTGTATGCTTTTGGAATTGTATGACCTTGGGGTGTGATGAATAGAATACCTGCTCCTGATCCATGTTGTGTTCCATTATTGATGCTTGCTCCTAGACTGATATTCATGTGATGTATTGTAAGATATGGACCGAACCTTGGAATGTCTGTATATGAACAAGTAAAATTGATTTGCCATCTTTTAAAGGGTTCCAAATATTTTTGCCTTGCTAGTTTTGATAGAGAAGTTGCTAGATATAGATCAGTTGTGCCAATGATAACTGCCTTTGCTAGTTATATTAGGATAGATAACTTCTCTTGATAAACTTCAGGCAAGGTGTCAAATCTCCCATCTTCCGGCGCCTTGAGGAGGTTTTCACCATTAGATGCATCCTTTATTTTTACTTTTTCTCAGTCCAATGTTGCCAATAAATGGTTTTCAGCATTATACTTGATATTGTTTTCTTGATTTTCACTTTTGCGACTAGGAGATTTGGCACCCACTTAGCTTGAAGATACGTTAGCAAAATCCCTGGTGAAAATTGTTTCAGGTTTGATTTCATTAAGATATAAGGATATGGCTTGGTCATTCGGTAAGGTATCAATGACAATATGTCCTTCATTTTCCCAGTCCATAGGTTCGGGGTAGATTAGGGATAAAGGGTCCTCATGTTGAATTATGTCAAAGATATTAGGGGTCATGATAGAGATGTCATTGCTTTCAATATGTATTTCCATGTCTAGAATGATACTCTCATCAGAATGACCTCTCACAAGCAGCTCCTGATCGTCCTTGGTTAAGTCCATGTTAGCCGAATGTGATTCTGATTCAAGTGAACTAGTTCCTAACATTTGCCCTACATATGCATGAACTACTTAGACATCTACATCTTCTTCCTCCTTTCAATTTCAAGTTGCTCTAGTTAGTTTTTCCATGATAGAAAATATTCTTCGTTCCCTTGATCTTTTAGTTGCATTTGTTTTTCCATACTTGAAAAATTGATGCAAATGATTGTTCCTTGGATTGTGTGCTTGAAGATGTTGCCTCTCTGTTATGTGAAACTATGACCTCTTGAGCTGATTTCAGATTACTACAACACTACAATGGATTTGAGTCTGCTGATATTGTGATTTCCTGCCCATTGTATGGAAATTTTAGGCGTTGATGGCATGTTGATGTAATAGCTTGTATGTCCTATATTTAGGGTCTTCCCAAGAATATGTTGTATGATAAGTCCAAGTTTAGAACTTGGCATCTACAAAGGTCCCACTCTGATGGGTAATATAACAATTCCTTTAGAGGAATGCTCTTCTTCATCATATGCTTCGAATGTGATCTTTTTCAGGGGATCAACTGCATCTTCTAAATAACCTAGAGCACGAACAAGACTCAAAGAGCAAATTTTCAAGCCAACTCCCCCATCTATTAGGACACGTTTAATGAGCATCTTATAAATAATGACTATGATATGCAAGGGAGCATTATGGGGATGTTGCAATGAATTAATGTTTGGATATGAAGGAGATGAGCTTTGAATAGGATCCTTTGAAATAGGCTTGATGGGTATATTGTTTAGTGAGGATGCTATGGAAGGCTCTTGCAAGCTTTCAAGAGGTGTAGGAATAGATGCCTTTGGAGAGTTAATTTTCTTATGGAGGGATGACGCATTGCTAGACATAGGTGCATGATTTTGATCTTTCTCAGCCAAATCCTTTAGGGATATCTTTAAGAGTTGCATAAAAGAGCCACATTTCTTTTGAGATGTATTTGAATCCTTGTGAGGTTTTGACATAGTTGGATTTTGATTTTGGACTTGTTTGATTTCTCTGATATGTTGGTTTGTCATGTTTTCTTCTTGTGTTTTGCTTTGGTATTCCAAGCTGATATGATTTTCAGCTATTGCAAATGTTTTTTTTTCTATTTCAGTGGTTCGATTATCCAAATTTTATTTTGATAAGTGATCAACTATCAATGTAAATGTGATAGAGTGATATGACATGAAAAGATAATTCAAGTGTTTAAAAGTTTGCAAGTTTTTCGATCTTCAGTTTAGGAGTGCAATAATGATGATTTGACAAAAACCAAGTATAGTAGGAACGATATATCCTATGATGTGGGACAAGGTTATCTTGACCAACCGTTGTAGTTTCATGATAAATGATGATAGATCTTGATGAGAAACTATGTTTTGGGTGATCAATTTATCAAATAGGGTGATAATGCACTTTGAGATGTTTAGATCTTGAACTTGTTGAATATGAGCACTTGAAAATCTTGAGGTGTTTATATTCTAGAGTCTAATTTTGATAGATGATAACTTGACCAAGTGAACAAAGAAGACAATCTAAGCACAAAATGATAGAGAACAGGTGTTTATAATTACTGTAAATTGACCAAGCAAATATGACAGACGTGAAAAAGATGTGCAAGAAGATAGTTTTAGACCCATAGAGATAGGAATTCATACGACAGACTACACAGCCCTGAATGACAATTTATAAAGCTCATACGACAAACCAGAAATATCGCACGACAGAAAAATCCTCTACTAAGATGACTTGTACGACACTTTTCACTGGACCGGACAATGAAAAATAATATTAAATTTTCTACTACACTGGCTCATACGACAATTCCCACCAGACCATACGACAAAGTAGATACCTCGTACGACAAACAGACAAACTCGTACAACAGAGGACATAACAAAGATAAAAAAATGTTTGTTTGGCAGAATTTTGATTAGTGAAGTTTGATTTTTTGCTTATGTTTTCCAGTTTCGAATGTCTGATTTTTTGTTTAAGGGATGAATACACATCAAACACATGATATGATTAGTAACCCTCAAGCACATTATGCTACCTAAGGAAGTTGGTTGAGAGAGAAAACCTTTGCTTGCAAGCTTAGGTACACACCCAATAGCTAATCAGAATATGGTCGCTGAGTCTCACGATTTGGATTCTCAACGTTGTATTATCCAACTCCAAACGCTAATGGGGGCACGATATGGCAAGTGTCTTGGGAGAGTTACTATCTCTCTTGCACAAAGATTATCACCCTTTCGGAGGTGAATCGGGTAGCTTCTAATTTAACCGGAACTAGTAAGGGATTCGTTCAATGCGTCGGCATTTAAGAGGTCTCCCAGCCTTGAAAACCAAGGTTTGATATACCCAAAGGTATGGAGGAGAGCTATTCTCGAGCACTGCCATTGACTTGATTTTCATCAAATCACATTTATTTTATAATGGTTTGGATTACTTGGCGTTAGCCATTCCCACTTAGGTCGTCCCCCTCTCACCGGCCTTAATCGCTAAGAGTTATTAGCTCCAAGAGAGGGCAGGCCCGCTAAAGAAATGCACTAATGAAAGCAAAGGATGAGTCTAGCTTTCTGATCACCTAAGAAAGGTGAGAGCATACTCTCCTATCATAACACATAAAACATGACTATTCATTTGCATTAGCAAAATCAAGTGTGCCTAGAAAGATTTAAGAAAATACAAAAAGTTTTGTTGAATTCTTTTAGGCAACTTGCAAAATAGATGTATTAGTAGTCATGATGTGTTTTGTTGAAATGGAGCTTTGACAAGCACAATCTTTGACAATTGTCCTTCAAAAACATGAAACCCCAAAAATGTAGTCTATTTTAAAAACATAGAAGCAGAATGTCATACGACACGATTTACTTGACCGTACGAGAATCTTTCCAGGATCGTACGAGTGAAGAACAGAGCTTTTACGACACTTTAGAAGCTCATACGAGTTAGGATGGATTATCATTTTAGTGCACAAAGGAGCTCGTATGAGCTCGAAAAGGAGCTTGTACGAAATTTTGATTCCAGCCCGGTCAGAAATGAAGATTTGATGATGCTTGAGAGGCCAAAAATCAGATTTCGGGCCCCACAGTGGGTGCCAAAATGTCATGCATGTGAAGTGTGATACCTGCAGCTACAACACAAACACTCAATAGATCATTACAAGCATGGTTAGTAAAATTAAAACAAAGGAAGATAAAACCATGGCAAAGCGATCTATCACCTCCTAAGAGATGAGAGTGTGGATTTGCTCTCAGATCTGGATAGGCAAATTCCAGTGACTTGACTACACCTAGATGGAGGATTTGAAATGATAATGATGCAATTAAGCTAGAAAAGAGAATGATTAAGCTACATGATTCAACAATTATGCTAGAAAATGATCAAATTAAGCTAGATCTAAGATACAATTGCCTATAATAACAATGCTCAAATGATATGCTAAGAGATATTATGCCTATAGTAACAATGCCTAAAATGCAAATGAGATGGGATCCTTATTGCTCCAAAATGGGGGATATTTATAGGATTTCCAAGGCCAGGGGTGAGGTGGTAGGAATCAACAATCAAGATTGAGTCTGAAGATATCAATGGTGAAATTGGAGGAGGTTGGAAAAGAGGTTGGAGGAAAGGGGACATTTGTCATCTCTATGGTGACAAGTGTCAAGAAGTTTTTCTCATGAGAGGGAAAGTGTCTAAGGAAAGGGGACATGTGGCCCAGGAATGCCATGTGTCTCAAGGGAAGAGTATCCACACCATAGGAGGTTAGGATAAGGAGGTTAGGATGTGCAAGCTAAGATAGGTTTAATTAAACCGAGGGTTAGATGGAATGGGTTAGGTTTAGAAGTTAGGAGGCATGTGGGTAATTTGAATTTAAAAATTAAAATAATAGGAAAAGACTAATTAACTTTCAACAACTCATAAATTGATTTGTTTTAATTAATTAGAAGATTAGAAGAAATGAATTTAAATGGGGAGGGATTGAATTAATTAATCAAAGGGGATTATTGAAATGAACCTATTAAATAAATCCTTAGATCTATTAATAAGTAGATGAGTGGAAGAATTTAATCAAATTGCTAATGAATTCAATTAAATTGGGGAGGGGGGTTAATTAAATAATTTCTTATTTAATTAACTATCTTCAGACCATTTTTAGGTGTATACAAGAAGAAGTGGGATCAATTAAATAAGTAAAATATTTATTTAATTTAGGAAAAGGATAATTTAAATAAATAAAAGTATTTATTTAAATGAGGAAAGGCTTAGAAGAGGATTAATGAATTAATTAAATAAATAAATATTTATTTAATTAATAGAAGACTTAGGATAAAATAATTAAATAAATAAAATATTTATTTAATTGGATAGAACAATTTTAGGTGTCTTTAGAAACCAAAGCAACTGGGGCTAAAGATCTGTAATTAGGAAGGGTGGATTGCATTGTCCTTGATGGAGAAGGATCTGGATCTCTTCTTACTACTCTCCCTTTCCTTTTAGGTGATGAAAGATACAAATACTCAAAAGAAGTCAAACCTGACCTTGTTTTCCTTGAGCTTGACTTTGTTTGTATCCTTCTCATAAGTTGTATTCACTAGATCCCCTTCAAAGAAGAGAGATTGAGTTGCTAGGAATGATATTTGTCACCTTTGAAGACTGGAATCATTGTTACTCACACCAAAATAGTAGGAAGAATGGAGATTTTAATGACTAAAACTAGTCTAATGTTCCCATCGGTCGTGCAAAAAATTGTTGTCACAAAGGATTGTACCCTATTCCAAACTCAAGAGCTTGACAATCTTGTGCAACATGGAATGATGTTTAGGCTAGTGGGTTGCCTTTTATGAAGATCAATCTCTGGAGTGATCTTGTTCTTTCGATGAATACCTCCTAAAACTATTGATTGTATAGAAAAAAAAATAGAGAGAATGTGGAAAATGAAATTCTATAGCTAACAAGAGGTGATGCACCAAAATAGATTTAAAGTAACCTATCCTTATTCACAATCGACTTCAAAATACTTCAAATTTATTTCACAACTTGGTTTGTATCATGTAGGGCATGAATGTTTCATATGAAGGTTTGAGATTCAATATTTGTTTGAAGGACAACTATGTTTTCACAACTATATTTGATTGAACCAAATAAACACAAAATATAACCTAAACTTAGCATGAATTTTCTTGTCCATAAAGAATAAATGAGACAAAACAAATGATGAATCACAAACTTTTATCAAATCATCCACTTGACAATGTAGAAAACAAGATATTCTGAAAAATGAATTTGGTGTCTTCTATTGAAAATTGAAAAAAATTATTGTTATGATGCTCGAATACTGAAAATTAATGAGTTGAGTTAAAATGGTTCTTGCTGAGAATGAAAATAAAAAGAGAGAAGTAGATAAAAAAAAAAGAATAAGATTTATAGAGAGAGAAGTTTTGAAGTAATTGAAGATAAGTTGTTGTGCTTCCTTGAACTAAACTCCAACTGATTTCTTATTTTCTTGCTTCTATCTTCATCTTGCATGATCTTATCGTCTATGGGATCAAAATTGATGAAAAGTTGGGCAAAAACATAGGTGGACTACTTGAAGTTGGTTGTTAAGTGCTCCAAAACTTGTCTTGATCCATATGCAACCTTTGTGGTACCTCAAATTTATGAATGAATTGAAAACTAAGCCTCTTGCCTTTCAATTGATTGATGGTGACTCATTTTATTTACATTGAATACTTTAAGGTAATATTTAATCTTTGAGTTCATTTAAGTCTTCCATTAGGCATAGGCTTTGCATCTTTTGTCCTTATGATTTCCTATATTCTATCCATCTTGTGCTTTCTTCAAATATTGCAACAAAATCTTTGAAAAGGATTATATTCCTTCATGGTATACTACTCTAATGAGTGTCACACAACTGTTCTCTATGAAGGTTGTTAATAATTTCTTTTCTCAATAGTTCATGTGCCTCTCTTTTATCTCCAGTTTGACTATCTCAAGCACCATGGCTATTCATGTTTTAGATCCTCTCTTTGAAACATAATCCTCTATACATCAATGTGAAAAAATGAAAATCTTCACTATCTTCTTGTGTTTTTATGTTAACACTATCATGGCTCTGTTTCTTTGTGATGATTGACCATGTTTAAGGTTGCATTTCTCCAAGACTATGATAAATATTTAATGTGCTACCCTTTATTTGTCTCTATATGACTATCTCAATGTCTTTGTCCCATTAGAAACATGAATATGTTGCCTTAAACGTCAATTCTATGGTCTATTTACTATCAAAACATTGTAACCTTTATCTTTCAAGGATACTCTTTTAAGCACTATCGTAGCTTTTTTTTAAGGTATTCTCTATTTTTGACATGGCTGAGACTCTATCTTAATCGCTGCAACAATATGTTTTGACTGTACTTTCATGTTGTTGATGCTTTTCTTATGAGGAAGACTCATAGGTCATGTCCTTTGCTTTAATTTTATGTTACTCCCTATATGAATCTTTTGTGCATATTTGTCTAACAATTCTCAATCTTTTCCTTATGTAAATCAAAGACTATCATTTAGAGGTTTGTCTTCGATAAGTGTTGCTTTGTAAGCTTTATCTTCATGCTTCACTTTCATATAGGGTATCTTGAAGAACTATCATGGTGGACTTTAGTTTTTACTATAAACTCACTTGAGAGGTGTCCTTTTGGAAATCATAGGGCTTTCTTTATATCTATGTCTTAAAAATAAAATTACTACCCCCTCTCACTGTATTACTATCTCAAAAAAACTATAACCTTGATTATTTGCATTTTTTATGCTTTGAATCCTTGTATTATTTCAATCTTGAACAAGATAGAATTGTGACTGCTCTTTATCTTTGATATCTTGATCATTAACTATATAAATATTGCAACACTGTTATTGAAGACATACCATGGCTATCTTGTCTTATTCATTACTGACAAAAACACTCTCTATCAAGATTTTTTTTTAATTTCATCCCTTATCAAGGCATTGTCTCTAAGGGTTTGAAGCCTCTTTTATTGTCTTTGGATTAGCTTTATGGCTGCAAACATGCATTGTTGCCAGTAACATGATTTCTCTTAATGTTGGAACTGTGTGTGTGAAAAGTGGACCTGTATCTGTATGCACAACACTTCAATCAAGTCATTACATGCATGGTTAATAAAATATAATCAATGAATAATAAACCATAACAAATCGACCCATTTCCTTCTAAAAGATGTGAGTATATGATTGCTCTCAGATTATAAGCAATACCAGTGACTAGACAACATCAAGACGAAGGATTTTATCTATATGAATATAATGAATGCTAGATGGATGCAACATTAATCTAACAAGATTTTTGCAATATTAAGCTAAATGATCTAATCAATGTAAAACAATTAATATGCAATATATCAATGAACCTAGAGCAAAAATAGTATAATAACAATATATTCTCCAGTCTCCAGGATTTTTGAATGAGAGATGAGAGCCTAAATTTATAGAAAATTTAGAGAGAAACCAAAGGCTGAGATCAAATGATGATGAGCGGTCAAGATTTTCCAGGAGGAAGCACAATCTAGGTGAATTGATGTGATTGCATGCTTTTATTAGCTTTAAAGGAAATTGAACTAAAAATAAGATTAAATCAGAAAAAAACTGATTTATTCTCTATTTCATTCAATTTTGAGATTTAATTGTTTTAATTGCTTTCTTTGAGATTATCCATCAATTTTTAATTTGTTTTTCAAGATTATTTCCAATTGATTTCTTTTCTTAATTTTTAATTCTTTCTTGGTCAATTAATTCCGTTTTTGATTTATTTCCATTTTTGAAGATTTGTGCTCAATTGATTTATTTAATCAAAATTAATTCCTCTTTCTTGATTTGATGGCAAATTGATTTATTTAATTAAATATGCAAAAGATATTTAATTAAAATAAATAAGATAATTGTTTAAAATGATTTACTTGGAATGATTTAATTAATTAAATATAAATATTTAATTAATATTGGTTGATTAATTTGCCATGTGACATTGATGATTAAAGAATTAATTGTGTGCTCAAGATTTATTTAATTGCCTTTGGTTAGGACCTTGGTGATATTGTCAAGATTAGGGGCCCATGGTTTAGATGACCATTTTTAGGGTATTACATTTGCCCCTCTTTGAATTAATGTGCGAGCAATGCATTGGTTCAAAGAAAATTTGATGTCTAGGAGATACTGGTTCTGAACTTGATTGATCACAAACTAGATGAAAGCGGGGTGTTTAGCTTGATTCGAAGTGACAAAGATGAATGAAGTCTGATTAAAGCGATACCGTTCCCGAACTTGATTGAACTTAGGAATGATAGAAAACAAAAGATACCAAACTTGAACTTGATTGATCAAGAAGTAGATCTTACTGATCTAGAACTTGATAGATCAAGAAGTAGATCTTACTGATCTAGAACTTGATTGATCTAGACACGGTGAATGATGATAAAAATCGATCTTGAACTTGATTGATCAAGATACAATGAAGATAAACTATTCAGCTTGATCAAGAAACAAATACTGAACACCTGCTCAGATTTAGTGTGATAAAAAAAACTCTTTAAACCCTTGATTGAGTTTAAATGAATAATCAGCTTGATGGAAAGCGATGAAACTAATTAACGTTAAGAGATTGATTCAGATGAAGACAAATATCAGCTTGATTTGAAGTGATGAAACTGATATGCCCCTAGTGATTGATTCGATTTAGATGATTGAGAAATCTCAACTTGATATAAAGCGATGAAGTTGAGATGCCCCTAGAGATGAGGTCTTATTTGATTGATTTTCTTTAGTTGAAAAAGTTTTTTCTTTTTGCTTGACTTTCGATGAAGATTTGAAAATTTCCTGACATTTGAAGATGTGAGATCATAAAGTCACGAGTATGCCCCCTTGGGAGCGAAATCGAAAGATGACGAGGGTATATGATGATTATAGGAAATTTTGAGCAATGATAATGATTTGAGCACAAATTAATTCAGAAGAATTTTTGAAAATTTAGCGAGAAATTTAGCACAAAGTTGATTTGTAGAAATTAAATTGAGATTCAGCATTGATTCATGAGAAATTGAACGCAATTAGAAGAGAGAATGAGCTTTTGATGAAAAGCGTTAAGTGGTCCAAATTCTGAAAGTGACTAGCAAAATGATCTCGAATTTTGATTTTGATCCTGAAAATGGAATCAGAATGGTCAAATTAGCTAAGGGTACAATTTTCATGTCCATCAGAGCAAGTTGAAAAAATTAGGTTTTTGGCTATATATGGGACAAAAGTGTCATTTTCAATTCATTTTAACTATCCAAGTTTGAAAATTCAAAAATCCTTCTACGAAGAAAATGGTGGTCCCTACTCGTCAGCATCGATTTGAGTGCTAGAGAAGACATAATTGACCCTGAAACTATGAGCCAGCAGTAAGTGATTGATCTTAAGCCTGCTTGTGTTTCCAAATTTGAAATTTTTTGTTCAATTTTCAAGTTTTCCACATTTTTGGGGTCGGGCATCATGGTTTGTCATGTGAGACAAGATCCTGTCTTGTACGAGAAACTGGTAAATTTTCTTTTGTCGTTTAAGGCCATTAGTTTTTTCATTCTAGGGCCACCCATGTGTCGTACGACAGGTATGTAAAAAGACCATTTTGTCATGCGGAGTCCAAAAGTTTGTTGTTTGAGGTTGTTTTGTCGTGCTAGAGCTAATCTTGGCTCATACGAAATGTTGCTTATCTATGTTTTTTCGTTCGAGAAATAGTGAGCATTTTTGAAGGTGTAAACATGAAATTTTGAATTTGCATTTGACTTAGTTGGATTTGCATGATGTTTTGGTTCTCTTGTAGGCACATTTGGAGTTTTTTTTGATGCTTCGTTGTTGGGATTTTGCAAGTTTGATTACCTCCTGTGTTGTTCAGATGTGTGTATCCTCCTACCATGGCATTAATGCGACATTTATCAGAGGTTGACCAAGCTCATATTGACTTGTGTGGCTCGACTCATATGTTGGGATTACCTGATATCCATGTGAATCATAGAATGCTCATGACATTGGTAGAGTGTTTTCATTCAGAGCATAACACATTTCATCTATTGGTGGGGGAGTTGACTATCACTCCTGAGGATATATATAGGATCCTCCATATCCCTTTTGCTGGGGATAAGGTGGATTATGATTCAGGGCACCTTCCAAAATTGCAAGCAGTCAAGCATGTCTTTGGTGATCCTGACATTTTGACTCGGTCCATGAGTTGGGATATTCTTATGATCAGGTATAGTGAGGAGTATCCTCTGGCATGCATCCTAGCAGGATTCATAGGTTGTTTTCTTATGCTAGACAGAGGGCAGCAGGGCTTCCAGTGCGGATGGGGCCAGATGTTAGAGAGGTTGATAGAGACCCCTCAGAGACTTGGCTGGGGCTCTTGTTTATTGGCCCACATGTATCAAGACATGCATGAGATCGTATACAGAGATGGGCAAAGCATGGCCACCGGGGCATATATTTTGCAGGTGTAGGCTTGGGAGCACCTTCCCATGTGTCAGTTGATAGCAGAGAGCTTGGGCAGCTGATCATTTATAGGTATGTTGGATATATTACACAACCCCATTTGGGCAAGATAGATTTCTGGAGACGGAAGCTTGATGACCTGATAGCCGTCGTATGGAGACCATATAGAGGTTTGGATCTGTGGCATGACTAGCGGCTAGTTCACAGGGACTTGTTTGTTACATGCCCACTATTTGGGAGGTCACAGACCATTATGGAGTGATTCATCATTTCTCGGGTGATGAGGCAGTATGGCTGGCCTGAGGGGATCTCACAGGAGTATATAGATTATGCTCGGTATGCTGACGAGGAGAGACAGGGATGGTCTCCATGGTTATCGTATGCTTTGGTGATGTAGGAGTTGATAGGGTTACACCACCTGAGGTGGGATTACTTGGACGATGTAGCAAATGCGGGGGTATTTCCCTAGTATAGAGATCATTTTCAGCAGCATCCATTCCCGCGTTTTATAGATTCAGGTGAGCAGGCTCCTCATATTGAGGATGTTGAGGATGATGACCCCGCACGGGCACAAGGATAGGGCCAGAGATAGGGCCAGAGGCAGGGTCAGGCACAGGGAGCTAAGGCTTCGCAATGGGGTAGTGGTGATCCAGGTGCTAGCAATAGCACGGTGTTAGTTGAGGGAGGAAAACAAAGGGGCGAGGGTGGATCCCTAGGAGGAGTGGGTGTGAGATTGGGTGGGACGGAGGAGGCACGAGCAACACCTAGATAGGTTCGACAGTGGAGAGAGGAGCAGGGTGGAGCTGGAGGTGGAGGTGGAGATGGGAGTGGAGAGCCTGCGAGAGAGCCGGGGATAGACATTGGATGGTCAATGAGGGCATGTCTTGTAGAGCTGCAGTCACAATTGCTAGTGGCTTAGACTCAGCTGGCGGAGCGAGACCAGAAGTTGGCCGAGATGAGGACTGAGCATGATCGTCAGATCACTGAGGTGAGGACTAAGTGTGATCATCAGATTGTAGTGCTGAGAGCAGAGATGAGAGAAGAGATAGAGCCCCTATGACAAGAGGTCCTTCACCAGTCTAGTAGGGCATCTTACTATGTTGCAGCGTATAGTGTTGCAGTTCCTTTTGCGCAACAGGCTATACCTTATTCATAGTATATGGTACAGTCAAAGGGAGCTCAAGTGCCTTGACAGGATCTCGGGCATCAGGCTCCTCCTCCTCCACCAAGCGATGAGGGAGAGGGTGCGAGCTAGATTATGTCTTTTTGTAGCTCAGATATTTTTTGTAGACACACCCATTTTTTGTAGCCTATACAATTCTTACTCCGATGGGAGTTTGTATATGTCATTTGATATCATTTTGTACTCTTATACTTGACATCATATATATATATGAGATCCAATTGGACTTCATTGTACTTGTGTTGATTTGCTTATGAGATGTCTTTTATATGCTTTATTCTATATGTATGCATTTCTTTTTAGCATGAATGTATGCATGCAAATGATCATGGATGTCTATTTTTGTTTCTTTTCATATGCAAGTAAATGATTATGTAAATGAGTAATGAGAATGAGTAATGCAATTTTTCTTCATTTGTCTATGCAATAAGATGAATGCAAATGAATGATAGTGAATTTATGAATCTATATAAGATGCTCATGTATGTAGCTAACATCTCAAAACACAAATACTCAATCGGAGAAATGATGAAAAGAAACCACTTAGCAAAAAAATTATGAAGCTTCCAACTCTCATTCAAAATATTTAGAGATTAATGTTACCATACCAAAATCACTCTAAATTCACAAGATGTGGAATGAAATGCAAAATGATATGCAAAATGCAACCTAAACCTAGTCACTGGATTTTGAAAATCTTAATTTTCATCATTGAGCGTTTTACAATTATAGCAGGCAGAGTAGAGTTCCTTTCTTTGCATGTGCAGTGTTAATGATCGTGTCCGTAATGACCCTTTTTTCATTCATATCCTTGGATAGATTTCGCAGGAACCTGGATTGCACAATAAAGAAATTCCCTCAAAACAGACAAAGAAATGATATGGAACCTCCCTGTAGCATTCAAATAAGTGGAGTCGAGGTATGTGAGGTGATTTCACCTTGATGTGAAGGCTCTTATCATAGACACCCAGCTAATTTAGATGTTTCCAGATCATTGGGATCATTCCTACAAGTAGAAAACAAGAAAATATTATGCCCCCAATCCTTTCTCCTCTTAGTCACAAGAGACTTGAGTTACTCAGAGGGATAATAATCGAAAACCAATATAAAAGACAACACACAAATAAAATTTTCATGCATAGCTCAAACTATTTAGTGATTGTTTTCCATTATGTTGTTTTTCTTGTTAACTCAGTGATAAAACTCTTCAGTAGTTAGGAGACAGGTAACTGACTCGGAGTGGATGACCAGGTTTCACTGACGTAAAGTTGACTTGGTTGATATTGCTCAGGACATGTAATGTGCTATGTCGATTACCCTAAGACTATGACAATGATCAGTTTCAAGCCATGAGGGTTCCAACGAACTAGGATGTCACAAAAGTGACTAAAATATATACAAGCGAAAGCAAATATGCAAGAAAGTGAGAATGCCAACATTGCGTTGATAGATGGAGCGCTTGAGTACAAGAGGCGCCTGTTTACCAGGTTTTCATCTGCTTGGCAGAGATATACATTTTTATTTTATTTTTACCAAGGTGCATGTTTACCAGGTTTTCACCAGGGCATTTTCTCTCTTCTTTTTTTTTTTTTTTCTTTTTCTCTTTTTTTTTTTTTGAATTTCTTCAGGACATTTCTGATTTTTATGATTTTTTTCAGGACTTTTTCCGCTATAAAAGCTGCTGGAGCAGAGAATATTTAGGTGAAGAATTTCTTCAGATAGATGGTGTTAATCAGTTCACGGAGCTTTTCTCCTTCTGATGTTGAAAGTGATAAGCACTAGAGCCAAAAGCTGCAGTAACGATATAGGGACCCAGCCAGTTGGGTTCAAACTTCCCTTTGTTATCTCAAAATTGTTGATTTTTAGGATTCTATCTTAGAACTAAGACACCAACCTGAAATTCTCGGTGTTGAACTTTCTTGTTATATCCTCTGGACATGCGCTTTTGATACACTCTAAGATGATCAAACGCCACTTGTCGACACTCATCTAGCAACTCGAGCTCTTGCAACCTAGAGATTCTATAGTCTTCATCAATAATAAGGCCTTGCAAGGAAACTCTTAGAGATGGTATTTCCACCTCAATAGGTAATACTGCTTCGGACCCATACACCAAAGAGAAAGGTGTAGCCCCAGTAGGTGTTCTAATACTTGTTCTATAAGCCCATAACGCAGGATTGAGCTGCAGATGTCAATCCTTCCCAGATTTGTTCACTGTTCTATGCAAGATAGTCAGCAGGTTTTTGTTAGATGCCTCTGCTTGTCCATTACCTTGAGGGTAATATACTAAGGACCAATGTTGCTTGATTTTAAATTTCTCACAGAGTTCATCCAGGTCTTTGTTCTTAAATTGTCCTCCATTGTCAGTTATAATGGATGAAGGTATACCATACATGCAGATGATATAATTAAGAATAAAGAGAGTCACTTGTTTGCCTGTTGCCTTGATGAGCAGAACCGCTTCTACCCACTTAGTGAAGTACTTGATGGTAGTGATAATAAATTTATGTCCATTAGATGATGCAGGATATATTTGGCCTATCAGATCGAACGCCCACTGTTGGAAGGGCCAGTGTGTTACAAATGGTATAAGATCCCTTGCAGGAGCATGGATAAGGTTCCCATGTAACTGACACTTTTCATAGGTTTTAGCAAATTTTATGGCTTCCTTCTCCATGTCTGGCCAATAGTAGCCAACCCTTAGTAGTTTTCATGCTAAAGTCAGACCGTTTGAATGGGATCCACAAACACCTTCATGAACCTCGGATAATGCGTGTTGGGACTCCTCAATTTCTAGACATCTAAGCAAAGTATTATCTAAACCTCACCTGAATAGGTCTTTAGCAATGATGACGTATCATGACACATTTCAAATTAGGTTCCATTTTTTATTTCAGGAAAGATTGGTAGGGACAACTTGGTCACGTAGGTAAGAGTAAATGTGGCTATAACGAGATGAGTCATGTCCAATAATAGAACAGACTACCTGGGACTCGGGAGAATCATAGGTAGGGTAATGTAACTCTTCCACCAAGAATTCAAAGTGAAAATTAGACTCATGTAGCTATGGTATAGATGTCAAAGTGGCCATTGGACCTGCTGCTCTATTTGTTGTTTTGGGGATCTACTGAAATGATACAGAGGTAAAATATTTCTTGAGGTCATCCACCATCCTCTTGTAAGGCATCAGTTTCTCATCTCTCATCTAATATAGATCATTGATCTGGTTGATAATGAGTTGAGAATCTCCATAGATGTGTAATGCAATGATCTTCCACTCGATGGCCAACTTGATCCCATTTACCAAAGCTTCATATTTCACAATGTTGTTTGTGCAAGGGAAGAGAATTTTGTAAGCTTTTGGAATTGAGTATTTTTGGGTAGTAATAAAAAGTATCCTGACACCAGAGTCATCTTGAGTAAAAGACCCATCAAAGAACATCTTCCATGATTGTTCAATAAGGTGCATGATTGATTCATCTGGGAATTCTATATGCAGAGGTTGATCGTCTTCAAGTGGAGCTTCAGCAAGTTGGTCTGTGATAACCTATCCTTTGATGGCTATATGCTCCACATATTCAATGTCAAATTCTGTAAGGACCATGACCCATTTGGCCAGTCTTCCTGTAAGTGTTGCTTTACTAAGAAGATACTTAAGTGGATCAATCTTGGCTACCAGCTTAATAGAGTGTGCCAACATATAGTGCCTCAATTTTTGTGATGCAAAGACCAATGCTAAGCATTCTTTCTCTATCGTAGTCTAATTCATTTCATATGACACCAATGTTCTACTAATGTAATAGATAGCTCATTCCTTTTTATTGTCATCTTGTTGTGCCAGAAGTGCCCCTAGTGAAGTATCTGTAGTGGATATGTACAGGATCAATGGCTTACCTTGAATCGGTGGCATTAATATGGGTGGTTTAGCAAGATATTCTTTGATTTGTTGTAAATGTAGTTCACAATCTTTATCCCAGTTGTATTGAATCCCTTTTCTTAATACCTTTGTGAAGGGTTGAGATTTGTCAGTTAGCTGAGATATAAAACACCTTATGGACTAAAGACGGCCTTGTAGACTTCTCATCTGGCTGATATTCTTTGGTGGAGGCATTTCCATTATAGCTTGGACCTTTTCAGGGTCAACCTCAATTCCTTTTCTGGATATTATGTACCCAAGAAATTTTCTTGATCTTACCCCAAATGCACATTTCTTTGGATTTAAACGGAGCTTGAATCTTTCCATTCGATCTAATATGAGGCCTAGCTCTTGAATGTGTGTAGATTTCTTCATAGTCTTTACCAGGGTGTCATCAACATAATCTTCCATGTTTTTATGCATCATAACATGGAAAATAGTGGTTACTGCTCTTTGGTAAGTTGTTCCTGCGTTCTTTAGACCAAACGGCATAACATTCCAGCAGAAGGTTCCCCATGCACATGTGAAAGTTGTCTTCTCTTGATCTTCAGGTGCTATCTTGATCTGATTGTAACCAAAGAATCCATCCATTAATGAATACATCTCATATCCAGCAGTCATATTTACTATCATGTCAATGTTGGGCAATGAAAAATCATCTTTTGGACATGCCTTGTTGAGATCCCTGAAATTTGTGCAAACTCTAATAGATTTATCTGCTTTTGATACAGGTACTATATTGGATATCCATTCTATGTAGTCTATAGCTCTGATAAATCCATCTTTTAGCAATTTATCTAGTTCAACCTTGACTAGTAGTGCCACATGAGGATGCATCTTTCGGATTTTTTGTTTGACTAGTTTAACTCCTGGCATAATAAAGAGATGATGCATGATGAGATCAGGATCTAGTCCTGGCATATCTGAGTATGCCACGCAAAGTTGATCTTCTTTTCTAAAAATAGATTAATGAAATCTTTTAACTCTTCTGCTAACAACGATTGAGCTAAATGAATGATATGCAGTATCTGTTGACTCCCAATGTTCACTGGCTAAGTTGGCTTGATCAATATGGAAGATCTCTCTTGGAAGTGACTCGGCAGTATATCAAGTATCTCACCTTCAGGTGCCTCAAAGAGGTTTTCACCTTTAGGTTCATCCTTTACTTTCTCTTTTTTAGAGTCTAACAGCGCCACAATGTGGTTTTCACCATCAGATCTTTTATTCTTATTTTTCTTGTTTTTGTGACTAAGATACTTGATATCCACTTCAGTCATGTTTTCATTCTATTCGCTGGTGGAAGAGTACATGGGTTCAACTACATTGAGATAGTAGGCTAGTGTATAGTCATTGGCAAAAGTAGGTATGTTCAAGGGTTGGTTATAAAGGGTGCAATTAATCAGTTCTGGATGCATTAAGGATAAGGTTGGAATAGGCTCAAGGGAGTTCATGGTACTATCATCATTGTTTTGGACTGACCAATCGAGTTCCAAAAGACTACCTTGCGTATGCGTCTCAAGACTAGGAAGAGTTACAACACGATTATCGTCATTCATGTTAGTATTTATTGGACCTAATTCAGATTGGGCTACATACCGTGGTATAACAGTAGATAGTATCTCATCATTCATGATAGAGTAGTCATAATGTGTTGTTGAATAGTTGTTGTCATAGATAGAGCTCTTGTCTAAGTCATCAGAGTCATAGGATGGAGTTGCTGACTCATCTTCAAGTGGTTTAGTGAAGGCATATATAGTATCAACACCCAGATCCTTGATGCTGCAAGTTCCTTCATGATTAGTTCATTGATTGCTTGCATTTGACACACTTGTGGACATGACTTTGACGGTTCTATTAATCCCTGTCATCTGTTCTATTCAGCTTCTTCTGGACTGATAACTGGTTCGCTTGCTATAGCTTCCAGTTCTTCTTGTGTGATTCCATACTTGATTTATCCTATCTCATTAGGAGGATTGGTAGGTGAAGGACTTGTTTGTGTCCTTTCTTTCTCCAGCTATCGGTCATAGTCTTCTTGTCATTTTAATCTGATTTCTTCTATTTCCTTTTGCATTCTTAGGCATATCAGCTCTTGTGTGTTATCTGCGATATCCCTGAGTTCTTCAAGTGTTTCTGTAGTAGATGTATCTGAGATGTGATCTGGACCCCATTCATACTCATTTGAATCAGTTTCTGAGTCATCTACTTGTTGTCTATCAGTATATGTGACTGGGATGTTTAGCAGTGCAAACAATTCTCTGATCCTATATACCTCGTCTCTCATATCCTCTAGGACTTCTACTTCCTATGGTATGATAGCTAATAGGCCTAGAACTTGATTTCCATCTGTTTCCTTTCTCTGGGTAGGCAATTCTTGTTGTTCAGCATCACACTCTTCCTAAGTTTGGTGAGTATTAATCTCTTGTATGGTTAAAGGTAGTACCTTTTTCTTCCACTTACGTTGATAGTGAGGTGTGTGCTTCTGATCTGATTGCTTGTTTGGATCATATCCCAGTCCATCTTTATCATTGACAGACTTAGTTTGTAACTGAATGGGTTCAACAATACCTTATTGACGCTTGCCTAGAGGACCAACACCTGAGTATCCCATGCATCGAAGCATCTTATAGCCTGGACCATATTGTGTCAGAGAAATCTCACAATGTCATATTTCTTTATCTGCATTGTCTTCTTTGAAGAGCGATTTAAGGACATCATCCCCTTCTATTTCACCCGCAAGAGAAGTAGAGGACTGTATAAAGGTGCCATCATAAATGACTTTTGGAGTTGAAGTTTGTGGCCTCATACCCTTTGACGGTTTTCCCAACTATCTTGGAAGTGACACCAGTGAAAGTATAGGTTCTATCTTGTAGCCATCCATGCCAGTGTTTGTGATTTTCAGTTTTTTTTCCAAATCTTTTAGTAGAGATTCTAAACTTTCAGCTACAGAAGCTGCTCTATTATTAGGAACAAAAGCATCAGCACCCTGCATTAATGCATTGCAGGTATAGCTTGTATCGGCAGGAATACTGACTTCTACTCCATTATAAGGAAACTTTAGGCATTGATGGTACCTAGATGGTACTGCTTTCATTTCATGAATCCATGGCCTACCCAATAAAGATGTTATATGAAAGATGAAGATCCAGGACTTGAAAAATGACATCTCTCTCCACAGTTCCTACTCTGATTGGTAATGATACCAGTACCCTAGAAGTTCTTTCTTCTTCATCATAAGCCTTGATTGTTATCTTCTTTGTTGGATCAATAACATTTTCAAAGAATCCCAGCTGTGTTAATAGACTGTAAGTACAAATATTCACCCAATGCCTCCATCTATCAAAACACGTTTAACACATTATTTATGGATCATGGCTTCAATGTGTAATGGCTGGTTATGTGGATGACTCAGTGAGTTATCATCTTCTTCAGAGAACGTGAGGTAATGAGGGGAGGTTAGGTGACCTACCATAGATTGAAACCGATCTACGTCTAAATCTTTAGGAACACTGGTGGTAAGTAGAGCCTTGTCCAGGACCTCTTTATGAGTAGAAGAGATCTTAAGCAGTCCTAGAATGGAGATTTGAGCATTGGTTCTCTTCAATTGTTCAACAATACTATAACCAGGAGAAGATGATGAAACCGGTTGCTTTGATATGGCCATGATTGTGTCTGTTTGTTAATTTGGTAGTTTTGATGTTGTTTGATCAAAAGTTGGGGGACTAGCTCCTGGGAGAGAAATCTTCCTTTAAGTGCGAGTCATGATATTAGCATTCTGTGCTTGAATTTGGTGATCCTAGACTATGATCACATTGCAATATTTAGGTTGAACAAATTCAATCATATTGATCACATTATCATGATTAGTGTAAGTATAATTGACTCTAGCTCCTCCCTTAGATTTTGAGGATTCTCCTTGTTCATACTTGGGTAAGGGATCTTTAAAAGCCTTATGATCAGCATTAGTTATGTGACTTCCAACAATGATCTTGCCTGCGTCAATGAGATCTTGGATTTCATGCCAGAGTTTCATGTAGTTGTTTATGTTATGTCCCTCGTTCCGATGATAGTCACAGTATTCATTTTCTCTCCACCATCTAGGTCTAATTTCTGGGTCATATGGTCTGGAATTGTCTGGCAATGTTATCAGATTATTTGCCAATAAAGTCTTAAAAGCCAATTCATATGACTCATCCAGAGGAGTAAAATCATGTTTAGGTTTTGAGACCCAAGGTTTGTCTTTAAACCACTCTCTTGTTTTCTTTGGAGGATTTTCCGTTGTAGTTTGAGCTGCCTTGAGTGCTTGTGTGCCACTGGCCAAGTTAAATATTGTGGATTTTGTTTTTGCTTTGATAGTATCTACCACTCCATCATTAACGACATTCTTGTTGCTATCTTTGCCATATTTCTAGTACTTACTCTTTTCTTTAGAGCTAGAACCTTGTGATGTTTCTTTCCAAAGTGAGATATCTCCCTTTTTGATAAGCATATCTTCCATTCTGAGGGCATTATCTACCATTTTGTTGAATGAAGGGTGTACTTGCATCTGAACACTATACTTCAATTCAGGGACTAAGTTGTTGACAAAGATATCCATTTTCTCAAGATCTGGGATAGTTCGTGAATATATAGAGAACATCATTCTCCATCGTTGGAGGAAAGTGAGAAAGGGTTCTCCTGTCTTTTGTCTGGTATTGCAAAGCTCTATCATAGTGACTAGGTGACAAATGTTGTATGAGTATTGTTGTAAAAATAGTTGGATTAGTTCTTCAAATGTTTTTATCCCTTTGGATAGATTCGAGAACCATTCCATGGCTTGTCCTCCTAAACTTCTTGGGAAAAGGCGCATGAGGTATGTTTGATCATGCATGAATTCCATACAAGCGGCGAAAAACTCTCTGACATGATCTTGAGGATTTGAGGTACCATCATACTTGTCAAATTTTGATATCTCAACTCGTGAAGGAAATGGAGACATGTAAAGATTTTTGTCAAATGGGAATGGGCATATTGTATCTAAAGAATATTGTTTTGGTGCTTTGTCTTTGTTTTCTATTTTTGTGACCACGGTTTGTAATGCTTGCATTTACTTGTTCATTTTTCTCCATGCCGTCTCTTCCTCTTTAGCAATGAGGGTTTCCACATTATAGCCAATAGGGAGTTTGGCACCTTGTTTTGCTAATTCTAGGAAATAGCCTTCTTTTTCCCTAGCCATGATGACTTTCATCATTTTCTAGAATTCTTTATCATTCTGGTATCTATGTACTTCATCTTCAGGAGGTTCAGGAAGCTCAGATTTAGTTGAAGAATTGTTGTCAGTGGCTTGATTGTTGAAGTTGTTGTGAGTATCTCATTTACTAGCTTCTCTTTCTTGCCTTTCTCCAGACATGGTGGGAGATAAGGGCTTAAACTGGTAGCTGTGATGAGGATGGTTTATTGTGAAAAGGGTTTTCTTTGTAGAATGGATTGTTGTTGGTTGAAAAGGGTGTCTCTTTTGCTTTGTCTGTTTTGCTGTGAGAGCTTCTGGTTTGGACAGGCATTTCTAACCGACAAGACCAAGAGCGAGATGTGTTGCAGAAGTCAAGATCAAATTGTAGCTAGTAGTTCGTTTAACGTAGTAATTAAGAGAAGTAACTTAAGATCTGGTCTAGTTTTAGGAACGATCTATCCTATGTAAGACGTTGTCCAAGTTGACTTAGGTTTGATAAAATGTTTGTTTGAACTAGCTGAGAAATGATCAAAAAAATCATGCAATGCAACTGCAGAGGTACACTATCAAGGTTGTTTATGCTTATGAGGACGATAACCAGTTTTAGGCTCGCTGTAGACTATTTTGGACAGGTTTAACTGTTCTGAACTGGCAAAATTAGAGACTCGTATGACATAATTTCTGAGACCATACGACAGTTCAACAAGTTCAGGATGACAATAATTATGTTTTGTATGAGTTGTTGCCTAGTACCGTACGACAAATGGGTAAGTCCCAGATGACAGATGATTCTGTTTGGTTCTATTTCATACGACACAGAATTTAGCTTAAACAACAAATTGTTTGGTTTCGTACGACACAAGATCGGACTCGAGATGACAATTTAGTATACTCGTACGACACAGGATTTGGTGAAGGACAATAATTCAGCAGACTTGTATGACTGTTCATAGAGCAGAGACTAAAATTCTAAGTTTTTCAATGACTGAGTACGATAACTGAGTATAACCAATTCTAGGATGGACTGATTTTTGACCAGGGTGGACTAGTTTGTGACATAGACAGAGTTTATCACTGAGTTGTTTGATATTGTTTGATTTGTTTTCTCCAGTTTTAGCATTTCTTTTTTAGTTTCAGGGATGAAAACACATAAAACATGCAAGATATATAATAATTCAATCATGGCACACTAACCCTATGGAAGTTGGCTTAGAGAAGGAAACCTTTTCTTGTTGACTTAGGTACACACCCAATAGCTAATTAGAATACGGTCCCTGAGTCTCACACAATGGATTCTCAATGCCATATTAGCTGACTCCAAACGCTAATGGGGGTACGATATGGCAAGTTTCTTGCGAGAGTTACTATCTCTCTTGCACAAAGATTATCCCCCTTTCGGAGGTGAATCGGGTAGCTTCTAATGTTATAGTTCTTAGTCAGGGAAATCCATTTGAAATTACCCCTTGAAGTCACACAAGCATGATTGAGGCCTATAGCCCGATAAGGTACCAAAACAAGCTGTAGTCACCTAAACGTGATTGAGACTGTGAGGCCCTACAAAATGCCTGATATGAGAGATCTCAAAGAGAAAACTCAAATAATCCCATCCTCTAAGACTTTAATCATCAGAGACCTATTTATTATAGTGAGTTGGAATGCTCAAGTCCAGCTGTACTCACTTGGGTTATTCTCACAGGGTGATTATTTTTTCCCACTGTGACAGGCTCGCTAAAGGTACACAAATCTCAAAACTTAGAAAAAAGCTTCAAGGGTCTAGATTTCTGATTGTCTATAAAAGACAAGAGCATACTCTCCTACCTCTTAGATTTTTCTGAAAACATGAAAGATAGATTTGTTCATTAACCAGATAGCAATTTAAGTGCCTAAAAATTAATTTAAAGAATACACAATATTTGGTCGGTTTTCTCTTTAGGCAACCTGCAAAAACAACGCATCAGTAATCATGTTGTTTTTATTCTTTGACAAGCATCCTGCAAGAAATTGGTCAAGCTGTAAAAATCTTAGGCAGACATAAGACAATCCAGGGTCAGCATTAGCATCATCAAAATTTAAGCAAAAATATTGAAAGGTAATCTATTTTTGATCTATCAGAAAATAGAATCGTACGACAATATTCATAAAACAAAATGATAGAATAGTTTTATCATACGAGTTAGAAACCAGTGTAGAACAACAAAAAGATAGCATAAGCAGTATGTCGTACAAGTTAGAAATCAACATAGAATGACAAACTATAAGAAAATCAGTATGTCGTACAAGTCCATATTCCAATTTGTACGACAATTTAAAGGATATGATCTTGTTTCGTACGATAAACTGCAGGCGTTAATATAATGTCATATGATGCAGTGAAACTGCTCGTACGATATTTCACAGAGGCTGTACGGATGAAACCTATAGGATAAAAAAATGATTTTGAGGCCGAAAAAGTAGTTTTCTACCCCACGGTGGGTGCCAAAAATGTGTGTGTGAAAAGTGGACCTGTATCTGTATGCACAACACTTCAATCAAGTCATTACATGCATGGTTAATAAAATATAATCAATGAATAATAAACCATAACAAATCGACCCATTTCCTTCTAAAAGATGTGAGTATATGATTGCTCTCAGATTATAAGCAATACCAGTGACTAGACAACATCAAGACGAAGGATTTTATCTATATGAATATAATGAATGCTAGATGGATGCAATATTAATCTAACAAGATTTTTGCAATATTAAGCTAAATGATCTAATCAATGTAAAACAATTAATATGCAATATATCAATGAACCTAGAGCAAAAATAGTATAATAACAATATATTCTCCAGTCTCCAGGATTTTTGAATGAGAGATGAGAGCCTAAATTTATAGAAAATTTAGAGAGAAACCAAAGGCTGAGATCAAATGATGATGAGCGGTCAAGATTTTCCAGGAGGAAGCACAATCTAGGTGAATTGATGTGATTGCATGCTTTTATGAGCTTTAAAGGAAATTGAACTAAAAATAAGATTAAATCAGAAAAAAACTGATTTATTCTCTATTTCATTCAATTTTGAGATTTAATTGTTTTAATTGCTTTCTTTGAGATTATCCATCAATTTTTAATTTGTTTTTCAAGATTATTTCCAATTGATTTCTTTTCTTAATTTTTAATTCTTTCTTGGTCAATTAATTCCTTTTTTGATTTATTTCCATTTTTGAAGATTTGTGCTCAATTGATTTATTTAATTAAAATTAATTCCTCTTTCTTGATTTGATGGCAAATTGATTTATTTAATTAAATATGCAAAAGATATTTAATTAAAATAAATAAGATAATTGTTTAAAATGATTTACTTGGAATAATTTAATTAATTAAATATAAATATTTAATTAATATTGGTTGATTAATTTGCCATGTGACATTGATGATTAAAGAATTAATTGTGTGCTCAAGATTTATTTAATTGCCTTTGGTTAGGACATTGGTGATATTGTCGAGATCAGGGGCCCATGGTTTAGATGACCATTTTTAGTGTATTACAGGAACTATGATTCATTTCAAACTATTTTTAAATGTAAAGTAGTGTCCTTTAATATTGTCTTTAATCCTTAGAAAGGATCCATCATTGCTTTTTCTGTTTGGAAGCCTTAATCTCACTATCATGATGTCCCTCGCTATTGCTCTTCTTCAGATCTTCTATCAAGCTTTTTTATTTGCTTTTTTGTCACTGTATTTGACTGCAAATTGGAGGCATGAATGCTCCATGACTATTCTTATATTTGGCTATGATTATCCTATCATCTCTGGTTGTTATGCCTTTATGCTATGACATATGAGGTTGTTGCTACAATACCTCATTTGCCACTGTCTTTATGACTCTCAACACTCTTTATTCATAATATTATCATGACCATTATCTTTAAAATGTAAAACTCGGACTGTCTTCATGAACAAGTCTTCTTTCTACTACACATTTAAGTTCTTCTCACTGGTCTTAAGCTATGATTCTTAGGTAACTATCCTTATTTGTAAAAGACTTTACAAGTTATTCACTTATTCATACAAAATCACTATGGTCTAAGTTCCTTGATATTTGATGAGGCTCTTTGTCTCTGATAGGTGCATGACCTTTAAAGAAACCCTATCACTCCATATGGTCTAACCTCTAGATATGAGTTGTGCTATTCTTGACCAGTTGGTCAAGAATGAAGTGCCACTCACTTTTTTCATATATATTCTTAGCATCTTGATTTCATTCTCAATAAAGTCCTATGTCTTTGGACAATCTCTTAGATTCTTGCAAAGGATCAAGACATTATTTAACTATCTTAATATCTTCATTTACTGTCTTCTTTCACTATATTTGTAGGCTGCTCTATTATGGCTATCAATCCTGATGTAGGAGTTGTTTGCATTCTACACTCTTATGAGAATAGTTGATGTTATAATTAATGGCAACCAACTAGCAACCCACTGGCAATAGGTTTCTACATACACTGACAGACACCGGCACCGGTAGGCGCTTACACCGGCATCCAGATTACATCAGCAACAAAGCATACCGACACTCCAACCAACATGGGATAAAGTTTTGTTTATATGAATTATTTTGTAAATGTAATTATCTTTTGTAAGTTGACATGGTATATTGTAAAAGACTCATATATGTATAAGCTATTATAGATCATTTTGAAAAAGAAATGAGAGAGAGAGAGAGAGAGAGAATAGAAGATGGTTGTTTAGTAGCAGCGAAGGTTTTTGGTTATGGTATCTAACTGAGCTTAAACCGGTACTGAACCTGGCATTAGAGATGTTTTTTGAGCAGTACATTGTATTGGATTTAATAATCCATTTTGTAGTTGGTGAGACTCTTCTTTGAGCAGTGATCTCTACGTTGTTGGCCTCCCTGCATGTGCAGGCCCCTATTGTAAGTAGTATTTATTCATTGGCTAGTGAGTAAATATTGTGGGTCCCAAATCCCACTGAGGTTTTTCCCACACCAGGTTTTCTCATTAAAATATCTTGTATTATGGTATGTTTCTATGATGTCTCTATTATTTATGTTTACTGCATTAATTCTTGTTTACCGATACATTGTTTTTGGTGGAAAAATTATTAATAAGTTTAAATATTCCAACCACCAATTAGACACTGATTCACCCCCCCCCTCTCAATGTCTGTGGGACAGTCATTGAATCTAACAATTGGTATCAGAGCCTAGTCCTCTATTTGCAAAAGCCTAACAACTTGAGGAAGATTCTGAAACTGGTACAGATGGAGAAGAAAATAGTTGGAAGGAGCTCTTGAAGATTTTGATGCAGAAAAGTTGAAGAATATCAAACTTGAAGATGATCTGAGGACTGCTAAGGAATTAATTAAAGGACTTCAAGAAAATCTAGTTATAGCACAAAATAAGAGAAAAGAACTTCATGAGAAGATGCAGAATGATGATGATGAAAAGGAAACTCTTAGAGACATTGCAAATAAATTAAGGCAAGAGAACACTAACATGAAGAATGAAATGCAAGATATGACTATGAGGTTATGTAAGGATATTGAAGATAGGAAGAAGAATGAAAAAGACTTGACTAGGAGACTTAATGATGCAAGAAATGAAAATCTTAGACTTGGTCATGAAAATGATATGTTAAAGACAGATCTGATTCACATGCAGCATGATAAGGAGGAACTTACAAGACAAGTTGGAATTCTGGAAAATGAGTTGGTTGCTACAAATAAACACAAAGACAAATTCAGACATGCTTAAAAGACAGAAATCTGATGGAGATACAAATGGACTTGGATTTGAATGTGGAGAAAGTTCTGGTACTACAAATAATCAAGAACAGAACAAACTGGTAAGACAACCTAATGCTTATAGATTTAATGGGAAAAGTTTCAATTGCAACAAATATGGTCATAGAGAAAATTAGTGTAGATTTAGAAATAATCAGAATACAAACTTACCCACTGGTCAATGTTCCAAATGCAACAAAGTTGGTCATAATTCAGAAAATTATAGAATGAATGTGAAATGCTATGTTTGTGGTAGATTTGGGAATTTATCTAATCAATGTAGATCACAAACTGGTCAAGGATATGGAAAAGCTATTCAGAGGAATAATGTAACCTATTATGCATGTAACAAGATTGGACATATTGCAAAATTTTGTAGAAGCAAGACTATACCAGCAAACAAGAAAGGATCTAGTTTGAAGGACAAAGAAAAGGTAGATGAAGTAAAGCAAGAATTTTCAAAACAATGGATTAAGAAGAGTGATTAGAAAGTTGATGAATCTATCTCTGCACCGGTAGAATAGAGTAACCCTCCACTAGTAGGAGATTCCTCATCCAAATGAGGAATAATCCTTAGGGGGTATTGCAGCAAGTTGAAAATCATGCATTCTACCCTCAGTTGATGATGAGAAGATACATTTCTTCTTTACCAATAGGTGTGTTAAGTTTTCACTTAACCGGCGAGCATTTAATGTGGTTGTTGAAAGATATTTCATTATATAACATCGAAGATCCCTCATTTTTGACTCACTGAGCATTCAAACATCAAAGAGTGCAAAACTGAGCAAGGGCATTCTAAGGCAGAGCTGTGAAGTGTTTTTCAGGCATTTAGAGAATTTCGGTTAAGAGGTATTTATCTTTTGAAATGGAAACCTCATCTTCTGTTCCTGAGTTTATTGCAAAACCTATCATTGTTGAAAATGTCAAATGCCCTAGACCTGTGTTTAAGATTATCCCCAAGATTGCAAAACAAGATGATTCTGTCAGAGCTTTTTTGAAAATTCCGAAGGGTGTAGCATTTGCAGAAGACCTTTGAATCTACATACATTGCAACATAGAAAACCTAGGGACCGAGGATTTAAAGAAAATATTTAATGAGGTTATTACCAATGGAAATGGTGTGATTAAACCTAAACATAAGATTGTGGGAGACTTAGGTTTTGTAGAGATTTTGAACGTTCCTGAATTTCCAAAGGAAGTTGTAAGACTTGCATTAATTAGAGTCCATGGAGAGATCATATGGTTAGATTCAATTTGCAAAATAACTAAGGAAGCCACTAAGGTAGTTACTGGTTTACCTTCAACCGGTAGTAGGCTTGATAAAACCAAGAAAATACCTAACAAGGGAGTTATGGAGTTAATTGGAGCCACATCTGATAACAGGTCACTTAGAGTGAATGATCTTAAGGATATAAATGTGAAATATGTGAGTATGGTACTAGGATATAAAGCAACACATGCAAATAGACTGAATTCTATTTCTAGCCTTTGTATTCATAGTGCATATGAGATGGTGAACAATAATGCTAAGATTGATGTGTGTGAATGGCTTAAAGATGAACTCATTGATAACTTAAAGAAGATTAAGGGAGACAAGAAATGTACTTTCCATTTTAGAAACCTACTAGTATGCTTGATGCTATACTTTACCAAAGAGATACCTGGCATAGGTCACAAAGATTTTGGTTATGGCATCTCGGTAGGAAGATAGATACAGGAAGCTTTCACCGGTATGGGCACTAACTGTGATAAGAACATTACAGACTACTTCAAAATATTTCAAACTAAGATGAGATCAAGAGAGAGACTACTGCAGAGCATAATTGATAAGTATAACAAGCAAATTTGTTTAGTCATTAAGCGAGATGAAACTTGGATGGAAGCAGTAAGCCCTAGAACTATTTGGGTTACTAAGATGGGTTATGAGGTTGACCTATCTATTTTGGAGACATATGCTAAAGCTCTACTTGATGCACCAAGGGATCCATCTGAGAAATTCTTTGGTAGTGCAGAAACCATTGAGAGTAATGTATTGTGAGGCCCTACCCCGACCCATCCTATCTCTTCAGTTATTTTCATTTTGGAACTATTTTGGATACTAGTTTGGACACACTATGGATATAGAACTTTTCATGATTCCGCGATTTTGGTAACATTGATATATGTGGATGCTTCATTTCTATGCCTTGTGGATTATAGAATATTATATGATTCTAGATTAGGGTAATATTGTGATGATGCAGGTTATTATCTGAATTTCAGGAATTGTTATAATGTTAGAAAAATATTTGCATACCTTGTAGATGGATCAAATTTCGAGGATTATGAGGAAATTGCTTTGAATTGTGACAAATTATATTTCATAATGTCAAGTCTTTGTAGAATGAATGTATTGCATTCTGATTTTGTGATTTTATATATTATATGAGGCTATTTGGGAAGTACTAATGTTTAAATTGAGATGTGCAGGAAAATATCCATGTGACCATGGAAATATTAGGGAGAATCAAGCCTAGGCCAATGTGCGTTAGTAAAACCAGGGGTTGTCTATTTGGAGAGACAACACCCCGTATGTACTGTATTTTATTCGTAAATGTAAAATGTTGCATGAGTGTAATTTGTATTTATTGGATTATTTAAATTGTTTAAGGGACAATTGCCATGTGTTTATTGTGATGTGGAATTATGTTGTAGTGTCACTTGACACCTATGTAGTATGTTGTGTTGGCAATTGGTCATGTCACCTTTTTGAAAGTTTTATTTTTGTTAATGGTTATATCCCCTAATTATCCTTGAAGGAACCAAGAAATCTAGGTTAGAGAGCCACAAGGAAGGTCAACTCAGAGTTGACCCGTAGGTTAACTTCAGGTGGACTTTCTGAAGGTCAAATCAACTCCTAGAGTCAATTTTAGAGCTTTCCTATTAGGCCTCATGGGGTACCTATGGGTGAAGGCCAAAATTGGCCATGTGTCTTTCCCTTAGGACTTGTTTAACCACCCAAAAAAGTGGTTTTCCCAAGATGGACGAATTCCATCTATAGGAGTGCCATCCTTGGAAGGAGAACCTTCTTGGAGATAGTAATCCCTCTTCCCCATTCCATTTCCCTTCTCTAGGCACCTAGGTTAGGGAGTGTGTAAGACCTAGGGAAGACCAACCCAATGGGAGATCACTCACTCTATCCAAGAGGTTGGAAGGAGTGAGAGAGGCCTTCTTAGGCTAAGAATGGAAGCTTAGTGAGTTAATCACCCACTCTCCACTTTTGGAGATTTTTGGAAAAATTTGAAAGGAAAAAACCAGATTTAGAAAATTTAGAGGAATTTGGTGGCCAAGATTTGCAGAAAGTTGTGTGGATTGGGCAGCTCATCTTCAACCAAGTTTAGAATACCTATTGGCAGAATAAGGTTGGTTGTTATCTCCTCTTGTTTATGTTGTCTATGTTAGTTATGTTGTTTTGTTGAAGGAAAGATTTGCTTGTAAAGAAAGTGTGTATGTGAATTGTTGTTGAAGAAAATAATGTGTAGTTTTATTTCTATGTTTTTCTGTTTTGTGTTTTTGTTTTGGGAGTGTCCAAGATCTCCTACTCTTGGGAGAGTAGGATGATCTTGGGGTGGAAGAAGCATGACAGCCTTGGGTGAGAGGCTCTCCTTAAGGAGAGTGATCTCAAGGGTGTCCTTTGTGACCCTTGCTGCATAGCCTTGTGTATGCATTTGGGGGTCATAAGGGGAGAGAAATGGCTTTGAGCCTTTGGGGGGGCATAAGGTGGTTGGGATGAATTCTGATTGAGTATTTTGTGTTGCCATGAGGTGGCTTGTGATATATATTTTTTTTTGGCTGCAGTCTCCCCAATGGTACTTGGTCCACTTCCACCCATAGATTGATCTCCACAAATGTGGTGATAGTGTAGCTTGGGATGGGAAAGTGTATGTGTTGTGTGTTTTCCCTATTGTTGTGTTGTATTGCCTGATTGTAACCCGTCTAGGTCTTGGTTCTCCTAGCTCGGGGGTGGCTTCTGGTAAGCCTAGGCTGGGAGGTGAGCATCCCATGGTCACAGTCCTAAAATTTACTTGCAGGTGGCTTGGGAAAAAAACTAGGAGTTGCAGATTTTGTGTTGCAGACTTCTATTTCAGATTTCTGATTTTTATTTGAATGCAGAAAAGAAGAAAGAAATGTAACTTTATGATTTGTAGCAAAAAAAATGAAGAGAAAGTGCAAATGTAAATATAGGACTTAAAGGGATTCTGTTTCTGTTTAAATAAATGTAGTTAATATTTTCTGTGTAAAAGATTAGAGAAAAAGGGGACTGTTAGACTATTTACCCATTTTTCATATTTGGGTTATTGTAACTATCATTCTGGAAAAAAACAATGTAAATATGACTTTTATTATATTTTGACTATTGTGTTTGTTGTAGTCTACATTTAAATCTGGTTTGTAACATGTTATTTACTGCAATATTAAAGAAAAGAAAACAAAAAAAAAGGATGCATTAGGAGTTCTTATTCAATATTTACTAGTTTTATTTACTGCAAATGTTAAAGAAAGAAAAAAAAGAAGAAATGCAGTAGGGTTATTATTTACTTGCATAGTGTAAATTCTGTAATTTTATGACTGTTTTAAAAAGAAAAGAGAGAACTAGTATTGTCTTTATTTCTCACTATTAATTTGCACAATTTAGATTTCTGTTATTTTATGACTGAAAAAAAAAAGATAAAAAGGGGGTAAACAGAATTTGTTTTATTTCTGTAGAAAACTTTAAATAAAAGAAATAAATAAATAGATCTATTCTAAATGCTGTTAGAAGACTAAAAACGGAATGTAGAGGGTTAAAAACCTCAGATCAATATAAGGGTTTTAACCCTATTACTTCAACATCTAGTCATATATATCTTTGTATGTATATAAGTATATATATTGAAAATATATACCTATATAGATATAAAATATATATATATATAAGCTTCCTGTAATGTGCATACCCCTGTAACAACAAAATAAAAGATGCTTTTTGAACTTGTGCATCTCTGTTTCAAACATATAAAATATAATGCAGAATAAACCCTTATATTCATATATATATATATATATATATATATATATATATATATATATATATATATATATATATATATATATATATATATATATATATATATATATATATATATATATATATATATATATTCTGCAATCTAAAATCATACTCTGTGGATGCCTGTAGAAGAAAATATCTTCAAATTCATAACTGATAGTGTGCATATTATATATATATATATATATATATATATATATATATAAAATATACATTGATATTCAAAAATAAACACAACACATAAACTATGCCCCACGAAATATTTAAATGAAAACACAAAAAAAATATATATAAGTTGGCCGAACCACTGTGTGTAAACACAGTGGACGGCTCACGGGCCGCGCCACTGTGTTTACCCACAGTGGACGGCACGGCAGCCGAGCCACTGTGTGTAAACACAGTGGGCGGTGCTCGGGCCGCGCCACTGTGCTTACCCACAGTGGACGGCACGGAGGGTGCCGCCACTGTGTGTAAGCACAGTGGACGGTCCGCGGCCGCCACTGTGCTTATACACAGTGGACGGCAACCGCCGTCACTGTGTATAAACACAGTGGCGACCGGGAGAGCCCGCGCCGCCTCCTCCTCTCAGTCACCCCCTTTGCGAAACCCTCAGCCTCTCCCCGCATGAAACCCTCCGCCTCCGTACCTGCAGTTACATTTCAAAAAAAAAAGAAAGAAAGCAAACAAAGAAAAAGGGGCAATATAAAACCCTAACCCATTCGGGTTAGGGTATAAAATGGTAAAGAGGAAATAAGGTAAGAGGTAAAATATAAAAAAAGAGCAACCCTAACCCAATTTCGGGTTAGGGTTAGCATTTTAGGTAATTAGATATATATATATATATATATATATATATATATATATATATATATATATATATATATATATATATATATATATATATATATATATATATATATATATATATATAGGAGATTTAGATTTGAAACACTAAAATTGATTTTTAATTTATAATGAGGATTAGAATTTAAGAATTTATAATGTGATATATATATATATATATATATATATATATATATATATATATATATATATATATATATATATATATATATATAAAGGGAATTTAAATTGGAAATTTAAAGTTAGATTTTAGTATATAATTTGGGGTTAAGTTTATAATTGAAATATCATGGAATTTTGAACCCTGATTTTAATGTATATATTTGGGGACAAATTTAATAATTGGATTATTATGGGATTTTAGACTTTTGATAATAGGGGTTAATTTAATATTTGAATTATTATATGTCCTCATTCTTTAGAAATTTAATTTTAATTAATTCAAGGGGGTTAATAATAAAGGATTACTATAGTTGGATAAACTATACGTTTAACCCAGCAATATATTTAATTAATCAATGGACTTACCCCCCCCATATCAATGGACGTTAGGAAAATTTATTTAGGAACCTTAAGCCCTTGAGATCGATTTTTGGTCGGATTGAAAATTAATTGACAAAATCAAGGGGTTTAGGGAAAATCAGAATTTGGCCTTAGCTTATTGTCGGTTTTAGTGGGCAAATGACATTGTAGTAAATTGAAACCCTCATCGGGTGGATGCGTATAATAAATTTTATATAAGCATCAAATAATCATTAGCAATATCATTATATGACCTGGAATGATTTAATACGTTAAGATAGCCAATTATCCCTTGGTTTAATTAGCGACAACTTGTCTTAGGTAATTGAGCTAGCTAACTAATCGGCAATGCAAATTAATCTTCACCAAATCAAGTCACTCGCTCGAGTTGGTTATTTAACTTAACCTTAGTAAGTAAGTTTATTTACATCCTAGATAAGACAAAACTTTAGATACAGTTGTTATGTATTAGGATTTATAGCGAGTTCATGACGTCAAAAAAAAATTTGTTGTTCCGTTTTTGTGCCCTAAAGTTTGGGCACGACATGTATCTATGCAGAAGAGGACAAAAAGAAGAGAAAAGTTTATCAGAAATGCCTCCAAGAAGGCCCAATAAATCAAAGAAAGTGTCATGAATATCAGTGGTATATCAGCAAGTGAGCTTGAAGGACTACAACTTGAAGCACATGTTTCACTCGTTGTAACATCTTCTGATACTGATAGTGGCAAGGCTGTTGACTTTAAGAGAGTGGGAAGGAAAAGGAAAACCCCACTGATACCATCTCCTTCACCTAAGAAAACAAGGACACTAAGGAAAAAGCAACAGACAGTTAGGGAATCGTAAGAAGCTTACACCAAAGAAGAAATAGACACCGGTTACCCCCACACTAGATGATCTACTAAATGAGATTACACAGGAAGGTAATCTGGTAAAGGTAAATAACTGGTATAATTCTTTTAAAGTTTTTAACAAACAAACCATTGAAGAAAGCATTATCCTACACTTGGATATATACAAGAAAGTTTTGATAGAAGTGATTGATGAGTTACCTAATGATTTATACTTGAGATTAGAAGCCAAAAAGCTATCTGTGATGGAACTGGACAAGAAGTTGAAAGTTGAAGTACTCTTGGTTGTACATCTAGTAAATTCTAGAGAAGAGATAGATGAGCTTATATCTGAAGCTAACCGGTCAGTATTTGTTAGTGGACACTAGCAAGTGAGCCTGATGGATAGAAGGGTTAAAGAAATTGCTGATGAGACTGGAGATAAATGGGACATATTTTTTGTTGAGAAGGAAAAGAAAGAGGAAAGAAATAGACCGAAAGTGGAGAAAAACTTCAAGGTATATCATAAAGACAAGGGAAAAGGTAAAATAGGTGTTGTAACTTCTATAAAAATAACAGATAACATCCCTCCACTGGCTCAGGACACCCCTCCTTTAACCTCAACATCACTGGTTCATACAGCTAATCCATAGGATATAGCTACTGAAGGTATAACTCATGATGATATTAACCCAAAGTCTGAGATACTTTTTACAATGAATGTGGACACACAAAATATAAACATTATGGTGGACAAAGAGACTGTAGAGGTTAAGGTAGATAGTGTTGAGGACAACCAGATTTCAGAGAAACTGGCACAAACTGTTGACTCTCAGGAAACTGAAATACCGGTTCAAGCAGAGCAACTAGAGACTGAGAAACCAACAAAGGACAAGACAATTAGCATAGGGAAACCAGAATTTGAGAAACCGACAGTGGTACAAACAGAGAAACAATCTGAGATGGAGGTTCATGTTGAGTCTAGGAAACTGGCAATTGCAGAGGAACTTAATCAGACTGAGAAACCATTAAAGGTAGAGGTACAAACATAGACAGATCCACTAGAAGAAAATATAAGTAAAGTAGATGCATCTGATGGAAATAAAGAGGATTTAGTAAAGGTAATTGGTCAAACATCTATTGAAAAGAAACCTACAATAGAACCAAGCACATCTACAGGTGTATTCAAACCCACTAACATCACAAAGATTATATTGGATTCCATTAAAAGGATAATTAATTGCAATGCATTAGCATTTAATTCAATTGACAACACCTTACCTATTCTAAAGATGATTGCCCCTAATTGTAAGATAGATCACATTAATGATTCTTTAGGTAAATTGGACACATTGTCCAAATTCATTGTTGATAATGTAATAACCATAGATAAGGTTAATAAGGATACCATTAAGGAGAGAGTTGACAAAGAGAAAAACACATTCTTTGAGAACACCATAAAGAAATGTACCGATCACTTGGATATACTTTTACCAGTACTTAATTCAACAATTTTGGAGTATAAGGAGTTATATAGAGAAGCATGTAAACCTCACTATTTGACAGAGGAAATTGATGAGGAGATCAAAAAGACACGAAAGGAAATTGATGACATTGCAGGTAATATAATAGGGTCATCTGGACTTATATAAGTTTTTGAGCAAGAAATGGCAGTTTTTGAGGAGAAGTTGGAGAAACTTGAGAAAGAGAAGGCAAGGATAAGGTCCAATGCCTAGGAACTCAAAAGTAAACTTGGTTCAAAATTGGACAATATTATTACTCAGAGAGTTGAATTATCTAAGGCAACAGTTCAAGGAGAGTGATCACCAGAGCAGAAAATGCACTATCTCACCGGTATGGTCCAGCAGACTGAGGCAACTCTAAATGACAACAACAAGTTTATGTAGAGTTTAAACCTAGTTTTGGCAAATATCTTTCAAATAGTAACCAACCAGTTACAGACCTTGAGGTAGCATTTTTGTACTCTTTTGATTATTTATGACATCCTTTGTCATTGATGTCAAAGGGGGAGTAGAGGAGATAAAAATGCATGTACAAAGGAGATCACTTGCTCAAGGGGAGCACATCTTTTTGGATTTCAGTTTTGGGAGAACAATTTTGGATTTTTCTCATGAGTGTTTCCATCAATGCCAAAAGGGGAGATTGTTGGCATTCTACACTCTTATGAGAATAGTTGATGTTGTCATTGATGGAAACCAACTGGCAACCCACCGGAAATAGGTTTCTACATACACTGACATCACAAACTTCATACACCAGCAGGCGCTTACACTACCATTCAGATTACATTGGCAACAAAGCATACTGGCACTCCGCCGACATGGGATAATTTTTTGTTTATATGAATTGTTTTGTAAATGTAATTATCTTTTGTAAGACGATATGGTATATTGTAAAAGACTCATATATGTATAAGATCTTATAGATCATTTTGAAAAAGAAATGAGAGAGAGAGAGAGAGAAAGAGAGGATAGAAGATAGTTGTTTAGTAGCAGTGAAGGTTTTTGGTTATGGTATCTATCTGAGCTTAAACCAGTATTGAACCTAGCATTAGAGATGTTGTTTTGAGCAGTACATTATATTGGATTTAATAATCCATTTTGTAGTCAGAGAGACTCTTCTTTGAGTAGTGAGCTGTAAGCTATTGGCCTCCCTACATGTGCAGGTCCCTATTGTAAGTAGTATTTATTCATTGGCTAGTGATTAAATATTGTGGGTCACAAATCCCACCGAGGATTTTCCCACAATGGGTTTCCTCATTAAAATATCTTGTGTTATGGTGTGTTTCTATGTTGTCTCTATTATTTCTATTTAATGCATTCATTCTTGTTTACCGATACACTATTTTGGGTGGGAAAATTATTAATAAGTTTAAATATTCCAACCACTGGTTAGACACTAGTTCACCCCCCCCTCCCAGTGTCTGTGAGACTGTCATTGAATCTAACAAGAGCATCCCCGGTTCGTGGCAATCATGCATCAACCAAAAATATTTACTTTATGTTTTGTTTTCTATTTTGCAATTTCAGCATTTCATTTTGCAATTTCTGGCATTGGCTCACCAGATCTCGAGGAGTTATATTTTTGCTTGAAGACTTGATCATCTACCTTATTCCCAAACTACGAAGCATTTGGATCACTTTACTATAAGTTATCACTACTGGTTTCGAAGATAGTTTTTTTGGTACCGATTATCTGGACCTATTTGCATTTAGAATCTATTAGATCCCTTTCATAGCTTGTGGAGCCCTGAGCGTTGATTCCGATGTTCCTTGGTATGGGGATGATCTTCCCTTTGATCTACACTTCATCCTTTGGATTTTTCAGAGGAATTTCTTTGGTGGAGGCCGACCTTAATGTTTTTACACATTAGGTCTTGTTCTTTGGCTTTTGATCCCTTTTTGGGCCGAGCATATCCCCTTGGATCATATAAATCATTTTAATTGAGCATTAGAATAGAAATAAGTTAAGATATAGGATATAGAAGATAGATCTGAAGATTTGAGTTCCCGGTTGTGACCTATTATGTAATCAAGCATGTTTTAGAAGGCCAGTGAGCCGGTTTCTGTAACCCGATTGTTATCGGTTGATTGTAATCAATTTTCATGATATAATTCATTCAGTTCTTCATTGCCTCCATCATATCCTTGTTTTTCTGTTGTTTTTACTAATGTTGACTGCTCTGGATTGATCTCTTTGAGGTCCCTCCTAACCAATGACTGCACCAAGTGGTATTAGAGCGAGCTTTCATTCCAAAGATTGCATTGTTCTAAGAATTTTTGTTGTAGGGTGGCAGATTGTGGATCCGACCTACAACTATAGAGGACTGGCATGAAGATGGTGGCACGAAGAGGAAATAGGAATGGTGGAGTGCATGGGAATGCAAACCTTATTGTGATGGAAATGTTTCAAGGAATTGCATCTCGGTTGGAAGTCGTTGACACGACCCAGAGAAGAGGCCAAAACATTGAAGATGTGAGTGAATATGAAGGAGAAGAAGGCCCGATAGAAAATTAAACCCACTGGTGATTGATCCAGATGAAGAAAGGTTTTTGAGGGTTTTGAGTGGGGTGAATAATAAACCTTATTTTACAACACCATAATATGATGGAAAGTTGGATTCGGATAATTTGATGGATTGGATCTCGAATATGAAGAAATATTTTGATTTTAAGAACACCATAGAAGAAAGAAAGGTGAAATATGTCTGTACCCGGTTGAAAGGTCATGTATCTCTTTGGTGGGAGTATTTGCAGGCTAATAGACAGAGAAGAGGTAAAGAGAAGATCAAGACATGGGACCAGATCGTTGCTAAGTTGAAATCAAAATTTATGCCAGCTCATTATTAAGTGAATTTGTTTAAGAAGTTGCAGAATTTGAGGCAGAAGGAATCTAGTGTGAAGGAGTACACTGAAGCATTTTACAAGTTGAATATTAGATCCAGACATGTTGATGATGAAGTTGAACAATTTGCAATATATTTGAATGGATTGCAGATGTCTATACAAGATGAACTCAGTTTGATCAAATTGCAAAGTGTCGAAGAAGCTTACTAGTATGCCCTAAAAGCAGAAGAGAAGCTGAACAAAAGACATGAGAAGAGACAGAGAGGTAGAGGTGGAAGGTTTTCCAGAGGAATATTTCAAGGAGGAAGAGGATATACTAGAGGTAGAGGAACCTATATAGATCTGAACAAAGACAGGGAAGTGAGAAAAGAAGGTAATTCATACCAAAAGGATGATAAAAATTTCTACCAGAGGAGAGAGCTGAATGGCTACCATAATGAGAATTTTGCAAAATATGACAAAAGACAAGATGAGAGAGTGTTTATAGGAACTTTCTATAAGTGTGGAGGAGAAGGAAATCATGGTTTTGAGTGTAAGAAGATAGAGAATACCAGAAGAACAAAAATGGTGGAAGAAAGGCCCATCGGATCAGCTAATAAACCAGAGGATGGAGAAATATTGATGATGAGGAGATCTTTGTGTCATACTGAAGGAGATGAAGAGCCCTTGTAGAGGAAGGATTTTTTCTAGACCAGATGTAAGGTATCCGATAAGTGTTGTAAAGTTGTTATTGATAGTGGTAGTTCAGATAATCTTGGTTTAGAAGAGATGGTGAATAAGTTAAATTTGGAAAGATTGAAACACCCTAAGCCTTATCATATAGCATGGATTTAGGCTGATCATAAGTTGTTAGTAAGTGAGAAATGTTTGGTGAAATTGAAAATTGGGAATTATCATGATGAAGTCTTGTGTGATATTATGCCTATGGATATTTGTCACCTTTTGTTGGGTAGACCTTGGCAATTTGATAGACATGAAATACATGATGGGAGAAATAATACTTACACTATTGTCACCAATGGGATGAAACAAACCTTATTTCCCTTGGAGGAGCCTTTGAAGAGTGAAGTCTATATGAATGCTAGAATCTGTTTGGTGGATGGAAGGAAATTCCTGGATGGGATGAGACATGAGAATGTGTGTTTTGCCCTAGTTCTTAAGAAGACTGAGAATCTAGAGCATGAAGAAGAACAACTGAAAGAGATAAAAGAGTTGCTAACAGAGTATGAAGATATCATTTTAGAAAATGTGCCTGATGGATTACCACATGTGAGAAGTATCAGTCATTGCATGGAACTGGTTCCCAGAGCTAGTTTGCCTAACAAAGCTACACACTGGATTACACTGATAGAGAATGAAGAGTTGAATAGACAAGTGCAGGAGCTGTTAAAGAAAGGTTTGATCAGAGAAAGTTTGAGTCCTTATGCAGTACCAATAGTATTAGCATCTAAGAAGAATGGAGAATGGAGTATGTGTACTGATTCTAGAGCAATAAACAAGATCACAGTTAAATACCAGTTTTCTTTGTTAGCATTATAACAGATAATAAGAGATTGTTGGCATTTCAATTAGGATATTGAGAAGGTTGTTGATGATTATGGATATAACTGATTAAGGATGTTTATTGTCTTAATATTATTATTTTGGCATTGATGTCAAGAAATTGATTTTCTAATTCAGTATGATGTTGCCATATCTTAAGAAGTATGATTTGATGAGTATAAAGATGTCGGTAAAAGACACAGAAAGAATGTGATGAATAAGGGGAGAAATAAGTTATTCAATGGGCAACTATTACCGAGTTAGACAATGATGAGATCATGATGTTTAGATTGTTTTGATATCCTACATATGATATTGTTTGTAAGGTTAATACTATACTATGTTACCAAGCAAAGAACCTAGTCGGTAAACCCTAAGGTTATCGCTATCGGTTAATGAAGGCAGAATGTCTACCGAGTGAAGTTTAGTATTTACCGAGTTGCAACCGAGCTATAACAGAATGCATTAAATGATTAAAAGCATTATTTAATGAAGGAAGCTGATGAGCTGGAGTTGATTAAATGATTGGTATGTCATGTATGAAGTTTGTTAAGGATCTATGGTAAAGGAAAATCAGTAGGAAGATCTACAGTGCAAATTGAATTGCAATAACCTTGTGCAAGTTCCAAGAAAGGACTGCAAGTCCCAAGGCAAGGTAAAATGTTTTCAGATTGAAGGATACATTGAACCTAGTCAAGTTTCAAGATCTGATGGCTATGATTGATCATGGGAAATGTGATCAAGGAGATTCAGCGGTTAGCAAATTGTTTATAAATAAGGAATTGTTGATAAACAATGTATGCGGGCAAGTGTAAGCACAGGGATGCTACATAGTGATTACCGAGCATAGAAGCTTGAAGACCTGTTTGATTAATAGAGTATAGAGCCCAGTAGAGGGACAAGATAAGTCCTATGACTAGATTGTATTGAGAAAATAAGAATCTGCTTTAGCATTTTAGATGTGAAGTTGCAGATAGATTTTTATTACTGTTATTTTGTAAAGTGACAGAAAATCTCTTAACCGAGTGGACTTAACAGTCTTATTTGTAAAACCCTCTAGCAAGGTGACATTCTGAATGAGTGTTTGAAATCCTTTGACAAGGTCACCTCTAACAAAGTGAAGATCCTAACAGATTTGAGGGAAATCCCTTAAACAGGTCACATCTAGCAATGTGTTTGTAATCTTTAACATGATTTCCTTTTAACCAAGCATACTCTAGAAGAGTATATTTCTTAGTGGGTCCGAAATCCCACAATGGTTTTTCCCTATTTGGGTTTCCATGTTAAATCTGGTGTTATGAGTGTTGTGATGTTTATATGCTTATAAGTTTGCATGTTTAGCAGTTTTGGTTATATTGTTGAAGTATATGTTACCGAGGTTGAATCTGTTATTTTTATGGAAGATTAAGTTTGTATGATTCACCCCCCCCTCTCATCTTGTTAGCTTGGCATCTGTACTTAACAATTAGTATCAGAACTATCATTCATTTCCTAGGATGGATGACATAATGGATTGTTTGAGTGGATCCAAATACTTTATAAAGATAGACTTGAAGAGTGGATATCATCAGATCAGGATCAGAGAAGGAGATGAGTGGAAGATAGCGTTCAAGACAAATGAAGGACTATATGAGCGGTTGGTGATGCCTTTTGGGTTAACTAATGCACCGAGTACTTTTATGAGGCTGATGAATGAGGTATTGAAGAAATTATTGGGTAAGTTTGTTATTATATATCTGGATGACATTCTAATTTTTAGTAAGACAAAAGAGGAGCATTTGTTACATTTGAGAAAAGTTTTGTAGAGGTTGAGAGAAGAAAAGTTGCTGATAAATCTTAAGAAGTGTACTTTCATGAAGGAAGAATTAGTCTATTTGGGATTTGTGATATCTGAGGATGGTTTGAAGATGGACCCTATGAAAGTAAAAGCAATTGTTGAATGTCCTACATCAAAAAGCATTGGAGAGGTAAGATCATTTCATGGATTGGCTAGTTTCTACCAGAAGTTTATCAAAAATTTCAGTTCAATTTGTAACCCTATGACTGAGATAATGAGGGGAGATAGGAAGGAGTTTAAGTGGACCACCAAAGCAAATAAAAGTTTTGAACTGTTGAAACTGAAAGTAACTGAGAAGCCCATGTTAGCTTTACCATATTTTAACAAAGTATTTCAAGTAGATTGTGATGCAAGTGGAACAATAATTGGAGTTGTATTGAGTCAGGAAGGGAGAGCAGTAGCTTATTTCAGTGAGAACTTGAATGATGCCTGAAGGAGATATTCAGTGTATGATCAATAATTTTATGCCATAGTTCAAGCCTTAAAGAAGTAGAGACATTACCTATTGCCTAAGGAGTTTGTGTTGTATACAGATCATCAAGCTTTGCAGTATTTGAACAGTCAGAGTAAGTTGAATCACAGACATATGAGATGGGTAGAATTTTTGTAGAGTTACACTTTTGTGTTGAAGTATAGAAGTGGGAAATCTAACAAAGTTGTTGATGCATTGAGTAGAAGGAGAAATTTTCTGATAGAGATGAGAGTGATAGTATTAGGATTTGAGGAGTTGAAGACCTTGTATGATGAGGACCCAGATTTTGTAGAACCTTGGAAAACATGTAGAGAACCGGTTATAGTAGATAGAGGTAAGTGGTTGGATTACTTCATTCAGGATGGGTTGTTATTCAGAGGAGCTTAGTTGTGCATACCTAAGAGTTCTATGAGGGAGAATCTGATAAAGGAGAAACATAGTGGAGGATTAGCCACATGCTTTGGTGTTGATAAAATAGTAGTAGTGGTGAGTGAGCATTACTTTTGGCCCTATATTCATAAGGATGTTAGGAAATATGTGCAAAGTTGTAGAGTTTGTCAAGTTTCAAAGGGTAGTAGTCAGAATGTGGGATTGTATAAGCCTTTGACAGTACCAGAGAAACCTTGGGAAGATATAAGCATGGATTTCATACTTGGATTGCCTAAAACATAGAGAGGGAATGATTCTATATTTGTGGTAGTGGATAGATTCTCGAAGATGGCTCATTTCATACCTTCTAAGAAGACATCAGATGCAATGCATATAGCTGACCTATTTTTCAAGGAAGTCATGAGATTGCATGGATTACCTAAGAGCATAGTTTCCAAGAGAGATACTAAGTTTGTTGGTTATTTTTTTAGAACACTTTGGAAGAAGATGAAGATAGATTTGAAGTTCAATTCTACTTTTCACCCAAAAATTCATGGACATACAGAAGTAGTTAACCGAAGATTGGGAAATTTGTCAAGATGCTTAGTTGGAGACAAAACCGGAAGTTGGGATTTCATTCTTGCACAAGCAGAGTTTACCTACAATAATTCAGTAAACAGGAGTACCAGAAGGACACCTTTTGAGATTATTACTGGAGCACACCCTAGATGTATATCTAAATTAAGAGATATTAGCAGTGAAGACCGGAGAAGTGCAGAAGCAAAAGAATTTGTAGATCACATAAAGGACTTACATATTCAAGTTAAGTAGCATTTGGAGGACATGAACATCAAGTATAAGGAGAAAGCAGATGAGAAAAGAAGACATAAAGAATTTGAAGTTGGTGATGAAGTGATGGTGTATATGAGAAAAGAAAGATTCCCAATTGGAACTTATAACAAGTTACAGATGAGGAAGTTTGGACCTTATAAGATTTTGAGAAAGTTCAGTTCCAAAAATGCATATGAAGTGGAGTTACCAGATAGTCTGAGTATTTCACCTATATTTAACATTGCAGATCTACATCAGTATCATGAACCAAAATTTGTTGGCAAATGCACACTCCAATGAGAAATTGTAGGTGATTGAAGGTATTGTCATTGATGGAAACCTTACAATCATATGATACCAGTAGGCACTGGCACTGGTAGACTCTACACTGGCATATGTTCACCGGCACTGAAAAGATTGATTACTGGTACCTTGGCCGACAGGATTTTATTTATTGCAAAATGTAATTAATTGTAATATCTTTTTGAAAGCTGACAAGGCATATTGTAATAAGGCTCATATATAAGTATGAGATCTTAGAGAAACAATTGAATATAGGATATATGATGGATATTATGTGTGAATATTAAGGCAGAGTTTGGAATAAGGTTTTGAAAGTTGCAGAGCTTAAACTGGTACTGGATCTGGCATAGCAGATGCCCTTTTGTAGTAGTACATGACATTAGATTTTCATAATCCACTTTTGTAAGTTAGTGAGACTTCTCTTTTTGTATTTAAGTAGTGAGCTTTAGGCAATTGGCCTTCCTGTATGTGGAAGCCACTATTATAACAATAATATTCTCTTATTGGCCAGTAAGCGAATATTGTGGGTCACAAATCCCACTGAGGTTTTTCCCACACCGAGTTTCCTTGTTAAAAATACTATGTTATGGTGTGTCTTTCATATTGTGGTTGTTGTTCTTATTTACTGCATTAATTTTGGTTTACCGGTACATAGTTTTGGAATGCTTTTCATTTAATAAGTTAAGAAAATAAATAAACATGTTAGATACTGATTCAACCCCCCTCTTAGTATCTTTGGGGATCCTAACAATTGGTATCAAATCCTAGTCCTCTATTTTCACAAGCCTAATAGCTTGAGGAAGATTCTGACACTGGTACAGATGGATAATCTGAGAAAGCAACTAGAAACATCTCTTGCAGATTATGATGCAAAAAAAGTGAAGAATATAAAAATTGAAGATGATCTGAAGGTTGCACAAGAAATCAATCAAGGACTTCAGAAAAATCTCACTATTTCTAGGAATAAAAGAAGAGAACTTTCTGAGAAGATGTAGAGTGATGATGATGAGAAAGAAACTCTTAATGACCTTGTGAATAAACTAAGACAAGAAAACAGTACAATGAAGAATAAAATGCAAGATATGACCATGAGATTTTGTAAAGACATTGAATATACAAAGAAGAATGAAGATGATCTGGCTAGAAGAATCAATGATGCTGCAAATGAAAATATAAGACTTAGTCATGAGAATGATATGCTAAAGATAGATCTAATACACTTGGACATGATAAAACTGAACTCATGAGACAGAAATATTTCTTGGAAAATGAATTGGCTACCACAAATCAACACAAGGAGAAATTCAAGAAAAGTTTAGAAGAACTTGATGATATGTTGAAGAATCAAAAACCTAATGGAGATACAAATGGACTTGGCTTTGAAGTTGGTGAAAGCTCCGGCATTGCAAACAAACATGATCACAACAAACTGGTAAGACAACCTAATGCTTATAAATTCAATGGAAAATGTTTTAACTATAACAAGTATGGTCATAGAGAAAATTAGTGTAGATCTAGAAACTATCAGAATAATAATGCACCCACTGGTCAATGCTCTAAATGAAATAAAGTTGCTCATAATTTAGAAAATTGCAGAATGAATGTAAGATGTTATATTTGTGGAAGATTTTGACACTTATCTAACCAATGTAGAACACATACCGGCATAGGATATGGGAAAGCTATTTAGAAAAACAATGTGACTTGTTATGCTTGTAACAAGATTGGACATATTGCAAAATTTTATAGAAGTAAAACATCACCGATAAATAACAAAGGGACCAGCTTGAAAGGTAAAGAAAAGGTTGAAGAGGTAAAGCAAGAATTTTCAAAACAATGGATTAGAAAGTCTGACATGAATGTTAGTGAAGCTATTACTTCACCGGTAGAACAGAGTATCACTGCTCCAGCAGGAGATTCTTCATCTAACTGAGAAACAATCCTTTGGGGGTATGGCAACAAATTGAAAAACATACTAGTTTACCCTCGGTTGATGGTGAGAAGTTGGATTACTTCTTTACTGGCACATGAGTTAAGTTTTGACTTAACCGGCAGACATTAAATGTGGTAGTTGAAAGAAATAACATTATAAAGCAAGTGTTTTGGCTCTTTTTCATTCACCGAGCATTCAAATCTCCAGAGAGCGCAAAAATCCCAAGCGAAGGCATCCATAGCAAAAAGTAAAGCAAATCATCTAAGAAAATCATCCCAAAGGCAGATTAAGGTATTTATAACTATGGCTTCTTCATCTGCACCTGAATTCATTGAAAACCCTATAGTGATTGAAGTTATTAAGTTCCCTAGACCTGTGTTCAAACTTATTCCCGAAATTGCAAAGAAAGATGATACCCTAGGAGCATTTTCAAAAATACCTAAGGGAGTAGTTTACGCAGAAGATCCTAGAATGTATATACATTATCATATTGAGGAACTAGGAGTTGAATAAATAATAAAAATGTATAGGACTGTTATTTGTGATGAACAAGGAAATGATAAACCAGAACACAAGATAGTGGAAACCCTAGGCTTTGTGGACATTCTTAGTATCCCTGATTTTCCTAAGGATGTGATAAGGATTGTCTTGAGCAAAGTTCATGGAGAATTCTTTTGGTTGGATTCTATCCATAAGATTACCAAAGAAGCAGTTAGAGTAGTGATAGGCTTACCATCCACTGGTAGTAGGCCTGATAAAACTAAAAAGTTTCCAAATGACACTGTGATGACCCTAACTAGTGCAACATTTGATAAAAGATCCCTAAGAGTCAACGATGTGAAGGACATCAATGTTAGATTTGTCAGTATGATTCTTGGTTATAAGGCTACACATGCAAACAGACTAAACTCAGTCTCTAGCTTATGTATTAAAAGTGCATATGACATGGTGAATAACAATGCTATGATTGATGTATGTGAGTGGCTAAAAGATGAACTGATAGACAATTTGAATAAAATTAAAGGTGATAAGAAAAGAAATTTTAGATTTGGCAACCTACTTGTGTGTTCAATGATGTACATTACCAAGCAAGTTCCCGGTATTGGTAGGAAAGACTTGGTTTTGATATCCCGGTAGGAAAACAACTTCTTGATATACTGAACAACATGGGAGATGATAGAGAGAAAAATATAAATGAATATTTTCAAACCTTGAAAGCAAAGATGAATACAAGAATAAGGCTATCTCAAGCAATTGTTGATAAGTATCAAAAAGAGATATGCTTTGTGATCAAGAAAGATGAAATTTGGATGGAGGTAGTTATCCCTAGAACTGTTTGGGTTACAGAGATGAGATATGCGGCAGATGACAACATAGTTGAAACCTATGCTAAAGCCCTCTTAGAAGAACCTAAGGAACCAACTGAGAAAGTTTTTCGCAATGTGGAGACCATAGAAAGAAAAATCCAATCTGAGAAAAGAATCAAGAAAACTAAACAGATAGTTAGGAGAGGTTCAAGGCAGGCAAAAGCAATAAAAGAGGATGTATTAAACAAAACAGGTATTAAGGAGAGTGAATTGGAAGGACTACAACCGAAAGCACATCTTTCACTGATTGCTACTTCCTCTAACAGTGAAATACCAACATAATTTAAAAGGGTAGTCAGGAAAAGAAAACCTTCACCAACACCTACTCCTACACCAAAAAGAACAAGACAAAAACAACAGGCAGTTAGGGCTTTGGCAAGGAAGTTGACACCAAAGAAAAGGAAAGAAAAACAGGTTATTCCACCCTTGGACAAACTTCTAGATGAGATAACTGAAGATGAGAAATTGACTAACATCAGCAAGCTGTATAACACACTATCAAATGATGAAAAAGAAAGTATAGAAAATAGTGTTATTTTACATCTTGATATTTATAAGAAATTTTTTATGGAAGTGGTTGATGATATACCAAATGACTTGTACAAAAGATTAGAAGCTAGAAGGGTAGCTATTGCAGAATTAGATAAAAAGATAAAAATAGAGAAACTACTTGCAGTTCACCCAGTGAACTCCATTCAAGAGATAGATGAATTAATCAGTGAGGCTAACCGGACAATATTCTCAACCGGTCACTGGCATGTAGCACTAATGGCAGGTAGAGTAAATGAAATAACAGAAGAGATTGTAGATTAGTGGGATATATTTTTTGTTGAAAAAGAGAAACAAGAAGAGCTAAAGAGACCAAAGACCTTTAAAATCTATCAAAAGGAAAAAGGACAAGGATAAGGGGAAAGGTAAAGTAGGTGGACCTCCAAGCCTAAAGATAACTGATAACTTACCCCCACCTCCTTCTGATACTCCACTGGTACAAACTGCTGACACACAACTGACAACATAGAGTATGGAAACACCACATGAGGATACAAATCCTGATTTTGAGGTGCTATACACAATGAACATTAACACACATGAAGTCAATATTGTGGTGGATAAGGAAACAACTGACAAAAGAGATGTGACAACTGAGCCACCAGCAGGAAATATTAGAGTTGAAAACATTCAAATTGGGGAACAACCAAATGAAGGAACAAATGAACCCGTGGACACTGGAAAGGTAGAGACCACAGATATGCATAATGATGCATCTACTGAGCCACCGACAAATACTGAAATTGCAAAACCTACTGAGTCACCGACAGTAGACAATATAGAGGTAAACAAAGAAAAACTGATAGTGGACACTATAGTGAAATCTTCAAAGACACAAACAAAGACACCATCAAAAGAGAAAACTGATAAACCAGTAGAGCAACAAGGTCCTTCACAAACAGTAACATCAGCCTCATCTGACAAGCCCAAGCCTTTGGTAGCAAAAATGGAAACTCAAACTAATCCTCCAGAGAAAGAGGAAAGCAAAGCTATCAAAACCACCGATGGTTTACAGATTATAAAAACAGTTGGACAGTCATCCGGAGCATCCATGACAGATTTTAGACCAACAAATGTAACAGAGGTACTATTAGATTCAAGAAAGAAAATAACAAAGTGTAATGCACTAGCTTATAAGGCTATAAATGACAATTTACCAATTTTGAAAATGATAGCTCAAAAATATAACATAGACAATAAAGATTCCTTGAGCCAATTAGACACATTGTCTAAGTATATAACCGACAACCTAATAACACTGGATTAGATAAATGAAGACACCTTTAGAGAGAAAATGAATAAGGAGAAGGAAAAATTCTTTGAGGAGATAGTAAAGAATAATAAGGAACATATGGAAACCTTATTACTGATATTAGGTAAAGCAATTTTGGACTTCAAGAAATTGTATAGAGATGCATGCAAAACAGACATTTTGACAAAAAACATAGATAAAGAGATCGACGTAGCCCAGAAGGAAATAAATGATATTGCTAACAACTTGATATGTTCATCAGACTCAATATTAGTAATTGAACAGGAAATTGCAGGATTTGAAGAGAAAATAGAAAAGCTTGAGAAAGACAAGGAAAGGATAAAGTTTAAGGCAAAAGAACTTAAATGTAGACTAAGTCCTAAACTGGATATCCTCATCTCTTTGAGAAAACAGATTTCTGAGGCTCTTGTTGCAGGACTTAAGACACCAGAAGAGAAAATGCACTCTCTCATCGGTACAATTCAAAGAACTGAAACAACACTGAAAGACAATGAGAGATTTTACAACAGTCTGAATATTGCCTTAGCAGAAATTTATCAGATTGTAATAAACAAATTACAAGGAACTAGGCAGGAACCACACTCAATTGACATTGAATGACAACCTTTGTCATTGATGCCAAAGGGGGAGTAGTGGAGATGATAAAAATGATCAACATAAGACATCATTAGCTCAGGGGGAGCACGCAGAGCACATAGTTTTGACAGTTTTGGTAAGACATTTTTTTTTGGACAACACTTTTTGGATTTTTCTCATGAGTGTTGCCATCAATGCCAAATGGGGATATTGTTGGCAAATGCACACTCCAATGATAAATTGTAGGTGATTGAAGGTATTGTCATTGATGGAAACCTTACAATCATATGATACTGGTAGGCACCAACACCGACAGACTCTACATTGGTATATGTTCGCCGACACCAAAAAGATTGATTATCGGCACCCTAGCCGACAGGAAATTATTTATTGCAAAATGTAATTAATTGTAATATCTTTTTGAAAGGCGACAAGGCAAATTTTAATAAGGCTCATATATAAGTATGAGATCTTAGAGAAACATTTGAATATAGGATAAATGATGGATATTATGTGCGAATATTAAGGCAGAGTTTGGAATAAGGTTTTGAAAGTTGCAGAGCTTAAACTGGTACTGGATCTGGCATAGCAAATGCCCTTTTGTAGCAGTACATGACATTGGATTTTCATAATCCACTTTTGTAAGTTAGTGAGACTTCTCTTTTTGTATTTAAGCAGTGAGCTTTGGGCAGTTGGCCTTCCTGCATGTGCAAACCCCTATTGTAACAGTAATATTCTCTTATTGGCCAGTAAGCGAATATTGTGGGTCACAAATCCCACCGAGGTTTTTCCAACACTAGGTTTCCTCATTAAAAATATTGTGTTATGGTGTGTCTTTCATGTTGTGGTTGTTGTTCTTATTTACTGCATTAATTTTGGTTTACCGGTACACAATTTTGGAATGCTTTTCATTTAATAAGTTAAGAAAAGCAATAAACTGATTAGATACAGATTCACCCCCCCTCTCAGTATCTTTGGGAATCCTAACAGAATTTAGTGAGAACAATATTGTAGACTTGGAGAAACAGTTACCTCGGAAGAAACCAGATCAGATTGAAGACATTTTGGATAGTAGGATTGGGCGTAGTACTCAAAGCAATTAGTATAAGGAATATCTAGTAAAGTGGAAGGACAGACCAGTTGAATTCATCTTTGATTTCTTAGGAAGAGGTAGACTGCCGTGGTTTTCCTCTAACTCTAGCAAAGTAAGAGACACTTTTTCAACAACCCCGGATGTCCGATGTAGGAGCATCCACGGTTCATGGCAATCTTGCATCAACCAAAAATATTTCCTTTCTATGTTTCTTTTTGTTTCACAAATTCAGCATTTCATTCTGCATTTTCTGGCATTAGCTCACCGGATCTTGAGGAGTTGGAATTTTGCTTGAAGACTTGATCATCTACCTTATTCCCAAACCGAGGAGCATTTGGATCACTTTCCAGCAATTTATCACTACCAGTTTCTAAGACATTTTTTCTGGTACCGGTTTCCTGGACCTATTTGTATTTGTAATCTACCAAAATCTACCAAATCCCTTTCGTAGCTTGCAGAGCCCTGAGTGTTGATTCTGATATTCCTTGGCATGTGGTCGACCTTCCCTTTAATCTACACTTCATCCTCTAGATTTTCCAAAGGAATTTCTTTGGCGGAGGTCAACCATGCTGTTTTTACATGTTAGGTCTTATTCTTCGGCTTTTGATCCCTTTTGGGGCCAACCAGATCCCCTTGGATCATATAAATCATTGAAATTGATCATTAGAATAGAAATAAGTAAATATATAGGACATAGAAGATAGATCTGAACATTTGAGGTCCCGGTTGTGACCTTTTCTGTAATCAAGCATGTTTTAGCAGGCCAGTGAGTCGGGTTTTGTAACTCATTTGTTACTAGTTGATTGTAGTCAGTTTTCATGATATAATTCATTTAGTTTTGCATTGCCTCCATCATATCCTTGTGTTTTTGTTGTGTTTACTCTTGATGACCGGTCCAGATTAATCTCTTTGAGGCCCCTCCTAACTGGTGACTACACCAAATCCTTATGACGAGTTGTTCTTGAGGCCCTTTAAATTTGAAATAGTGTCTTTAGGGCCTACAATAATTTTTAGAAGACCTTTGTTTGAATCCTATGATGCCAAACTCACTTCATGGATCTTAAGAATGAATGAGACGGATCCTAACTATTATAACCCCATGAAGGTTTTAGATAAGGAATATTATAATAGAATAACAATAACAAAACTTCCCCTTGTTATGACTATTTCAACTTTGAATATCCTTTCCATCTCTAAAGAAACATGGAAATAACCTTACTTTCTTAGAAATAACAACAAGAGAGTTGTGAAGATAAAGTAGACCTGAAATGAAGAAGTGCATGGATCATGCATGACTCAATTTTTGACATATTTAACATTCAAATAGAGGTCTCCCATGCTCACTTTTCCTTTGTGATCTTTATTTCACATCTAAGTCCCAAATAATACCTTCCTCACTCCATTAAAACTGAAGATATACAAAATCAACAACCTCTCCTTCAACCAAATGGCTGAAGATAGAATATGATCATGTGACAAATTAGTTCTTAATACCTTGTTAAAAATCATGAAAAATATCTGGCTACCATTTTGAGTTTGCCTAAATGAAGTTTGCAGAAATTAGGGTTTTGCTCCTATATTGGTTCTAACTTTTACACCCAAACCCTAGTTAACTCATACTTTTGTGGACAAATGGTTAAACCATGTGGAAATACAAGATGAGACCCCTTATTTTATTTTATTTTTTATTTTTATCTCCCTCCAAAACATGCAAAGAAATTTAAACAAGATATTATTCATGTGGAAGAAGACTTATTTTGAGCTTTTAAAGGGAAAATAATAGATTCTTTTATTTATTAACTTGAAAAGACAAACTAAAACCTTGAAATAGTTGCAAGTAAAATTTTCCCTTTTTCCTAATATTTTAAATCTTCTTTGAAATTCTTTATACTTGACCCAAGGTTATGTAGGCTATTTTTTTATCTTAAGAGCAAAAAGTAGGTAACGAGATTCACAGATGATCTTTCTCTATCCAAGAGAACTACTTCTTTCTAAATCATAAATAATAGCAAGGGATTCCATAAATTTGTTCGAATATTATCCTTTATACAAAGTAAAGAAGAAATGGACAACACTTGAATTATCTCTTTCAACTCTATCAATCCCCACATGACCAGAATTATCTCTCAAAGAACCATCAATATTTATATTCAACACATCATAAGGAGGGGTGACCAATAAGCACCTCAACAAATATTACTCTTAACCTGGTGAAACTTCCTAGAAGGGGGGTCCTTACACCACATCCTGCCAAAACCAACCTCTAAACTATTGGAATCAATGAACACTGAGAGGGGGGTGAATCAGTATTCTGCAATTAGCAACTTTCTTGAACTAATTCTTAAACCACCAAATTCAAATGAATAAAAGAAAAGTATAGAAACTAAATGCAAACAAGCACAAAACCATACCACCAGAATTTTTATGTGGAAACCCAAAAAAGGAAAAAAACCATGATGTGATTAAGACCCACAATATTATAATATTGTGATCAGGAGTGTAATAATATTACAAGGGGAATTCACATGCATTCAGATACACTTTCTAGAGCTCACTACTCAATTACAAAGAAGAGGGCTACAACCGCCGAAGGACTCACTGTCCTACAAATGATTAAAAATGATAACTGATTGTCTGAACTGATGAATACCATCTACAAATGCCAAAATGAAGTTTTGATTAAGCGCAAAGTGATTTTCTTCCATTGTTCTGACAAACTACTCTATTTTGATGCTCTTTCATATACTAGAGCACTAAATCAAAGATAATGTATGTAAAATTGTGCTCAAACACTCATATACTCTTCACCATCAAAATCCATGCATAAAATGATCAAATCGATCAGCCTTATATATTTGCATCACTTGATTAGGTCACCAATATGTCAGCTTCAAAATATTTGCAAAACATGAAACGTGTAACAATAAGTCAGCTCAATCTGATTACAAATCCATATGTAGACCTAAACAAATTAATAATATGCTTCACAGATGTTGGCTCGACCACCTTGAACTCAAAACTAATCACTGAAATCATCCCAAAGATTCCACATAACATGCTTCACTAAGATAGCTTTGTTCTTCCTAAAATATCGGATACCAGATCTTCAATCTTGCACAAGGATCAATACCGAGGTCTAGGATTGTAAAATAATTTATTTCAAACATCCAATCAACTACCTCTTCCACCACAACCAAAATTGTGCAACCAAAATTAAAATCTGCTCAATGTACCCATACTCTGTATTCCACCTTCCAAACTTAAGCAAAATAGATATCAAAATTTTGGTAGAACAATTCCGCATATACTGGATATGATTTATGATCAGAGTTGCCATCAATGACAACCCCAAAACATTCCTTAAGCATGTAACTCAATCGGTATAGTGTCTCTCGCCAAAAATCTCCCCCTTTGGCATTGATAGGAACACTTGATGAAAAATGACAATGTTAGATCAAAACTGACATACATTGCAAAACTTCAAAACTTCAAAAATGTAACAACTCAACAAGCTCCCCCTGAGAATATACACAATTTTTCATTCCCCTTTTTCCCCCTTTGACATTAATGGCAAAGGTAGGTATCCGCTAAAATTTATGTATAGGGGTATACTCAATAGCTTATAAAAATTTATAAATGTCTGCAAAAATGATTTTTAAAGACAAGTGGTCATCCCAACCTTTGTTCAAGTTCTCCAAAATATTGATGAGGGCACTAAACAAATAAGCATGCATGCCTTCTCCTCTAAGATCTGAAGGAATACTCTTATTCAGAGCATTCATAGCATCCTGCTAATTTCTAAGAAAAGTATCCAACCGAGAAGTGATTAAATTCCTTAGTTCTCCCACTCTACCGACTACTCTATCTTTTTCCTGATTCAGGCTCTTGATTTTATCAAGTAGGGCCATCACCTAAGCTTCATAATTACTGGCAAAAACTAATTGGGAGCATAAGATTGAGATATACTAGCTAATTGACCTTTGCATTCCTTGATGTTCCTATCAATCTTAATTGTGAACTTAAGAAAAAGAAGACATGACTTGTGGATTTTACCTCCTTCGTCCATTGCCTCCTGAATGGCCTTCATACCAAAAATCAAACTAGCCCTATCACCTTCAACCATTCTCAAAACTGTTCTTAACCGCATAGCTTTGAATTGGCTAAGAACTTTACCTTAGGCAACTCTCTCTAAAGATACAAAATGAGAATCTATTGACTTAAGCATGTTCCTCAGCTTACCGGAGGGTGTGTCTACCATATGTTGCTTGAAAGATGGTAGAATTTTCTCAAGCACACTTGTAGCCATAGATATCAACTCTTTATCCTCAAAGCAAGACTTCAATAAGTCTTCACTAGCTTTGGCATGTGCAAGTGCTAGAATCTTGAGTCCTTGGACAAAATATAGTGATTTGAGATCGATATTCCCTTTGGTGAGATTTGTGTCATTGATAATTTGCTTGCCCTTGTCTAATTTCACAATGTCTCTTGCCATCAGATCTGGTTCAATATTATCTACATCCTTCTCCTTCTATGCCTTCTCTACATCTTCTCCTTTCTTTGCATCCTCTCTCTTTTCATCACCAACCTCCTCAGCTACCTTCTCTAATTCAACAGTTGTTACTAGAGGATTCTGATCAGCTTCATCGAAGTCTGCAATCTGTTGATTATCAATAATATCATCTACAACTATAGCTTGTTTGTTTATTTTCTCATCCAAAACTTTGGTCTGTACTTCTAGAATGGAAGTATCATCTCATGTATGCACTTCTGGATGGGTGTCATCTTTCATCAGATTTGTCTCATACTGGTTCTCTTCCAAAAAATGATTCAAAATTGCTTCTGTTTCCTTAGCTACTTCATCAAAATTTCCAAACATGATCCTATTAACTCTGGTTTTATTTCTAAATTTACTCTTTGCAATCTTAAGAATTCTATGTTATTCACTCTTAGAAATTACTGAGCTCAAATTAACCAATACATACTCTTTCACTCTCTCATCTTCTAGACTAGTTGTATGCCTTTTGGCATCCAAAATTTCATATAGACCCTTCAGAATCATTGATGATAATTCTATCAGGGCTTTACTATATACATTCATATATTTTACAATGGCTTCTTCTAATGTTCTTTTGTTGGCATTATACACTTAGATGAGAATATTTGATGTTGTCATTGATGGCAACCAACTGGTAACATGGTTCACAAGTTACACCGGCAACAGACATCATCTACCGACATCGACAGGCACTACAACTTTATTCACACTGACATCTAGTCTACACCGACAACAGATTATACCGACACTCTAAGCTGACTTGAAATAATATTGTTTAGTATTGTAATTATATTTGTATAGCCGACATGATGTATTGTAAAGACTCATATATGTATGGGATCTTGTAGGTCATTTTGAAATGTAATTAGGGGTTGTAAGGAAGTGATATATGAGATGTGATAGGTTATGATAGAAAATGAACTATATATGCATTTTGATGTAATTATCCTATGAAAAAATAAGAGCAGAGCAGAGTGAAGCAAGGTTTATGGTAGAGGTACCTGACATAGCTTAAACCAGTATTGAATCTAGCATTATAGATGCTATTTTGAGCAGTACATTGTTATTGGATTTAACCATCCAATTTTAGTCAGTGTGACTCCATTTTGTGTTGAGCAGTGAGCTCTAGGCTGTTGGCCTTCCTACATGTGCAGGCCCCTATTGTACAAGTAATATTTATTCATATTGGCCAATGAGTAAATATTGTGGGTCACAAATCCCATCGAGGTTTTTCCCGTACTGAGTTTCCTCACCAAAAATATATGTGTTATGGTGTACATTGATGCTTATACTTTTGTTTCTCTTTACTGCATTATTATTTGTTTACTGGTATATTAATTTGGGTTATAAAGTTGCAAATAAGTTTAAATATTTCATCTACCAGTTAGACACTGATTCACACCCCCCCCCTCTCAGTGTCTTTGGGACAGATCAAGTATCTAACAATTGGTATCAGAGCCTAGTCCTCTATTTACAAAATCCTAACAACTTGAGGAAGATTCTGAAACCAGTACTGATGGAAAGTTTGAGACAACAGTTGGAAGGAGCTCTTGAAGATTTTGATGTAGAAAAATTGAAGAATATCAAACTGGAAGATGAACTCGGAACTACTCAGGAATTCATCAAAGCACTTCAAGATAACTTAGTTATAGCAAAGAATAAGAGAAAAGAATTGCATGTGCAATTGCAAAATCAAGATGATGAAGAAAAGGAAACTCTCAAAGATATTGTAGAGAAATTGAGACAAGAGAACAGTAACATGAAGAATGAGATGCAAGATTTAACCATGAGATTATGCAAGGATATTGAAGATAGAAAGAGGAATGAAGAAAATTTGGCCAAAAGACTTAATGAAAGATCAGACGAATCTCTAAGGCTTAGTTATGAAAATAATATGCTTAAACAGATTTGATTCACACGCAACATGATAAAGAGGAACTTATGAGACAAGTTAGCACTTTGGAAAGTGAGTTGGTCACTACAAATGAATACAAAGACAAATTCAAGAATAGTTCAGAGAAGCTTGATGATATGCTGAAAAGTCATAAACCTGATGGAGAAACAATTGGACTTGGATTTGAACATGGAGAAAATTCTGGGACTGCAAACAATCATGATCACAACAAACTGGTAAGGCAACCTAATGCTTATAAATTCAATGGGAAATGTTTTAATTGCAACAAATTTGGTCATAGAGAAAATCAATGCAGATTTAGGAATAATTATAATACAAACTCATCCACCTGTCAATGTTCCAAATGCAATAAAAATGGTCATAACTCAGACAATTGTAGAATGAATGTGAAATGTTATATTTGTGGTAGATTTGGACATTTATCTAATCAGTGTAGAACTCAAACCAGTCAAGGTTATGGAAAAGCTATTCAGAGAAACAATGTAACTTGTTATGCATGTAACAAGATTGGGCATATTGCAAAATTTTATAGAAGCAAGAGTGTACCGGCGAACAACAAAGGCAAAGAAAAGGTAAATGAAATTAAGCAAGAATTCACTAAACAATGGATCGGGAAGAGAGATCAAAGGAATGATGAATCTGTCTCTACACCGACAAAACAAGGCAATCCTGCATTGGTAGGAGATTATTCATCTAACTAAGAAATAATCCTTAGGGGAAAGGAAACTAATTCAAAATCATACATTTACCCTTGACTGGTGGTAAGAAGTTATAATTCTTCTTTACCGACAAACATGTTGAGTTACAATGGAAATTCACTTCACCAGCAAAGCATTTATTGTGGTTGTAAGTTAACTTTTTGGTTATAAAACACCGTAATTTCTCATTTCAACTCACCAAAGAATTCAAGCATTCAAAGAAGAGATAAATTGAGCAAAGGCATCCCAAAGGAGAAGCAACAAAAAAAACTTTAGAGCATTCAAGGATTTCTCAGCTAAAAGGTATTTATCTTATGCAATGGCTTCTTCATCCTCAGTTCCCAAATTCATTGCAAACCCTACCATTATGGAGAACATAAAATGACCTAGGCCCATTTTCAAGATAATCCCTAAGATAGCAAAATTGGATGACTCCATTGGTGCATTTTCTAGAATCTTGAAGCGAGTCGTGTTTGCTAAAGACCCTAGGGCATACATACATTGCTACACTAAAAGTTTAGGGTTTGAATATTTAAAGAATATGTTCATAAATATTATTGTTGACAACCAAGGTATAGTCAAACTGGAACACAAGATTGTTGAGGATTTAGGGTTCATTAACATCTTCCATATACCAGAATTTTCAGATGAAACCATACGTTATGTTCTTAGCAGGGTTCATGGTGAATTCATGTGGTTAGATTTAGTTTTTAAGATTACTAAGGAAGCTATAAGGGTTTTTAGTGGTTTACCCTCCATCGGCACTAGGTGTGACAAGAAAATAAAATTCCAAACAAGGAAGTTATGAGCTTAACCAGAGCTACATTTGACAATAGGCCACTTAGGGTTAATGACATAAAAGATAACAATGTTAAATTTGCAAGTATGGTCTGTTGTTCTCAAAAAAGAGAAACCCAAGTTTACTTGCAATATATCTATGAAATAGCCAACTTCATACAATGAAGAACTTCAAGACTTGGACAACATAACAAGGATTTGAATCCTTCTAGTCTTCAGGCTCTGCAAAACCTAGGTGGGTTTACCTTTGATGAATTGACTCAAACCCATTACACACATATTGCAACATCAATAAAAGCTGATAGATCTCATAAGGCTTAACAAATAGGAGGTTACTGCAGATGGGCTAGATCTACATTGACATCTCAACTAAGTTGAAGCATGAGATAGGTGGAACAAACTAAAACTACAAACATAAAAATAAATGGATATTTGATTCTTTAAATCTTTGAGAATCCCTAGAATCTGCAAGACCAGTGCCTTATCCAAGGGCATGGAGTCATACATCAAACTGTAAATGAAAACCTCTACTGCAAATCCATCTTCATATTGAAATATTCCTGCATTAATGCCTTGCATAAATTCATTACTTAGCTCATTCACAAAATCATCATATAGATATTCCAATATTTATGATTGATTACAGAGTTTAAATTCTTCCTTGAAGAATACCCACAAACAATCACAACAATCTCCTTGAGATGACAAATTCCAGCCTCCCTGAGAATTTAATTTTTAACAAAGAAATATATATCTAGAGATAATCTTGTGTAAATTTATGCATGCCTTACATACATATAAACCTGCAACTAGAAACACCTACAACAAAAAGATATACTCCATTACTTGAAAGAAGACATTACACTATACAAACTCTGGAAGAAAAAATTAGAGCTGGAAACATAGAATATGGAGCTTTGATCACAAAATTTTTGGAACCCCCCTACAAAATGAGAAGGCCCTCGAATAAGATGGAAGAGAGAAGAATTCGAGATTTCATCTCTAACAATGACAAGTGCCAAATCTTCTATATTTATGGCTCAGACACTTGGCCTGCAGAAAATCTTCTCTGACAAACTCACAAAGTTTCAGAAATCTTGAGACAACTGCTCTTGAGATACTTGACATGTGCAACAACTGACTGTAAAAACAAAATCCTTAGATATATAACACGTCTATATTTGGGAAAACAAAATAACCCCTCAACCATCAATCTCTCTGCAAGTCAGTCATTTAAATTTTGGCATTTCTATACTATAGTCCAAAACTATATTTTTAACTTTGACTTTTACCTTGATCCTCCTTCTGTGCTCCACCATGTGGCACCCCTTGATTGGCTCTAGGGTCCCTGTCCTACCACCTCAGCACAACCTAGACTCACCGCCGAAATGAAGCTACTCTTTGTCGCTGATCTATGATGGATATTCATCAAGCCATTTCAAACTACGGATCAGGGACCACCATCGATCTTCCTTAGACTTTCTCGCCCATTAATCACTTTTACCCACTCTCCTATGCCACGTGTCACTTCTAGATTGACTCTGGAGTCCCTGTCCTACCACCTTAGCATGGCCTGGACTCACTGTCGGAATGAAGCTCATCTTTGTTGCTAGGTCATGATGTAAAGTCTAACAAGCAATTTCCCATCATGAGCTAGCGACCACCATTGGATCTTCTTCAGATCTTCTCGCTCATTATGTCTCTAGTTTTCTGGGTGTTAGCATTTTATGCTAGCGAGCTGGACCACTCACCCTTTCTATCGTGCCCACCATGTGTTAGCCTCTGGTTCACCTTTGGATCCAACTAGGTGCCACCCCAGCCGCCACGCCACCCTAGGCCGGACCTTCCATTGGACCTAGGCTCACCTTGTCGCCTAGTCATGATGGATACTCAAACAAGCAGTTTCCCATCATGACCTAGCAACCACCGTTGGATCATTGCGATAACCACCAACCTGCTCAACCTTTAACTCACCTTAGTCGCTCTCCTATCGGGTCCCACCACTTGGTCACCATGTTGCAAGGGTATTCATTTTGGGCACTTCACAACTGCAGTACAGCGACAGCCATTGATAGTCCCAACATTTTACTCCACCATTGATCTTCCTCAAATCTACCCTTGGATCTTCTCGATTTGCACGACCCTTAGCCTCTTCTCGCCAGCCTATCATAAAATTTGGGTTGCTTCAAGATGCACGCATGTGCAGGGTCCACCAATGCTGAGCCTCCACTTTCCAAAAGCCCTTAAGCTTTTGACACTATAGAAGTGTGCAACTTTGCATTTAAATACAAAATATTACCTTCCCACAACCAATCTAGGATAAATGTTCATGCCTAGAAGTTTATCTCTTTTGTAAACCCAATTTGGCACCCAAGTAAAAATGCCTTACACAGGCCGATTGCATTTGCTGAAAGCTTCTTTGCTTCCCATGTTTCACAGGCACATGAGGGGAGGATTGTTGGCTTCATTTTACCTGTCTTCAAACCAGGCAATTCAGGTTGATTCATCAAGTGCCATTTTGAAAGTGCAGAGAAGAATTTTAAAATGGGCCTCTCAAATTGACTCAAATTTTATGAGTCCCAACAGTGGCTCTGATTGGGGATGGTTGATTGCAAGATCAACATAAGAATTCAAAATCTTTGGTAGAGAAGACCACCCAAAAAATAGGATACTTCTCTTATTCTAAAAAAATAGGGGTTCCTTATTGAAAACCACACAACTAAAGCAAAGCAACTGTACAATAGAAATTATTTACATATGGCCTCGGGCCATCAAAATTGAAGTTAATTCTTACCTCTGTCAAACACATGATTCTCATTTCCATAAACTAAAGGTAAGCTTGAAATTTCACTATCATTTGCCTGATCAATCACACTTCCACTTCTAATCAGCATATCATACAAAGAAAAATCAGCATACTGGTAATCACCAAAAAGTTGAAAATCAAACAGATGCTGAAAGTGTTGATCACTATATGACAAAAGAATGTCATACCCTTTAAAATTATTTCCCTATTGAAAAGAAAAGTAATCCAACTCCCTCTGAAAGCTGGGAACATCAGGCACATGTCGATCACTAGTTTGCACAAAAGGCAAAAACTCATCCTTAATATTGTCTTGCAAACTAGAGAGGAACATTTCCTCATAAAATGATTGCATTTCAACATCTTGTTGATCACAAATTCTATCAGCACTTTGCACACATGGAAATACATCATCAAGTAATGGTTCATTAACCACTTGCAAATTTGGGAAAACAACTTCAGATTTGTCTTCCTCTTTAACACCAAGATCAGCATAAGATTTAAATTTTGAATTCATATCAGCATATGAATCCACATCATTACATCTATCAATCTTATATGCATTTTCACCTTATCTACTATTCAAATCAACTGTAGGGAAAGAATCAATAGCATATGTATCATACTTCACACCCTCAAAAATATTATCAGTATCAAAATGTGTATTGGTTGGGTATGAGAGATTGGGGACACTTTTGGATGTATACCTCTGAAGATCAGTAGCTAAGAGTTCTGAGATTTGTTCACTACTTAGTGAACCTTCTCCTTTATTTTGATTTTCCTTGGCTTTACCTTCTATGTTGTAAACATTGTCCCAATCTGATGCAGGCATTAAATCTTTTATGCTCATGTCTTTACGCACATTTATTTCATCATTACAATAACTAGTACTTGCATTATAACCTTTATCATGTTGCTCATAAAGTTTTGCTATATGTTGCAACATAGTTTCAAAACTTTGGTTGCAAACATTTTGTGGATTGAAACTGATAACAAGATGATCTATATTATTGAAATCTGAAACCTCAACAGGCTCATAATTATTTGAACAACAACTTATGCTCTCACAATTTTCTTCTGGCTTTGAATACACATCTACACTGTCATGCTGAGACTAAGAGTCATCTTCAACATCATATGAGACATCTCCACTCACAGATTCATCTCCATCACTGTATTCAATATTATGTGCATTTTTCAGATTTATTCATTTCAATCTCATCTATCCACTCTTTAATATGTGCAACACTTCCTTCTCTCAAGGCTATAGAGAAATTAATTAAGTTGGGCTCATCAAGTTCTAAGAATAACTCAGTCCAAATAGACTCATGGGGTCTAACATCAACTGGAAGCTCATTTAATGCAGCACTAAATCTTTCATAAAAGACATATGATGATTCTTCCTTTCTTTTCCTTAGTTTCTTCTTAAAAACAAGATGAATTTTTCTTGGATCTTTTGAAGATGTATTTCAATCTCCCTATCAATTTCTTTTAGATTTGACAAAGGGTTTCTAGATCTAGGAACCACATCTAGATCCATCAAATCTGAGACGTCTATTGAACTATTACTTGGACAATGCATCCTACTATTTTACAAACACTTTGCAAAACACGTGCAGTCATTAACTTCAAAACTTGACATACTTCTCACAATATTTCTAACTGAAACTTTTCAAAACAAGAAGTATGTAAAGTGTAGATTTCTTTTCCTTTCAAAGGTGACCTTTTCATCTTATAAGAAACAAATAATTATCTAAACAATGAGGAATACTTGGAATAAATTTGTTGTTGTTGTCCACTTCACCTCTGACTGAAAATCTGAAGAGCAGCTCCAAATCTCAAGTTTGTTCTTGCAGAGTCGCCACCTCCCTAAAGAGGAATAAAATTTAACCACTGATCTTAACTTTGAAACACTTTCAGATTTCTGGGTCTCACACAGCAGAGTCACATAATATTTTATTTTTATTTTTCAGCAACAAAATTTCTAGGACACACACTTTCAAATCAAAAAATAACTTTCAGATTCGTAAACTTCTAAGACTCTTCCCCAAATGACTTTGGCCAGACTCATGGTTTCCCCAACATAGTTGCCATTTTTGTTGGTGACTCAGATGGGATAATCTCAACTATATATTAAACAAATTTTTCTTAACAAAGATTCTCAAACAGTTCATTCTTTTCCCAGCAGAGTCACATAATATTTTTTTTTTTAAATTTCAGCAACAAAATTTCCAGGACACACACTTTCAAATCTAAAAATAACTTTCAGATTCGTAAACTTCTGAGACTCTTCCCCAAATGACTTTGGCTAGACTCATGGATTCCCCAACAGAGTCACCATTTTTGTTGTTCTCAAAAAAGAGAAACCCAAGTTCACCTGCAATCTATCTATGAAATAGCCAACTTCATACAATGAAGAACTTCAGGACTTGGACAACATAACAAGGATTTGAATCCTTCTACTCTTTAGGCTCTGCAAAACCTAGGTGAGTGTATCTTCGATGGATTGACTTAGACCCATTAGACACATATGGTAGCATCAACAAAAGTAGATAGATCTCATAATGATTAACAACTAGGAGGTTACTACAGATGGGCTAGATCTACATTGACATCTCAACTAAGTTGAAGCATGAGATAGGTGGAACAAACTTAAACTACAAACATAAAAATAAATGGATATTTGATTCTTTAAATCTCTGAGAATCCCTACAATCTGCAAGACCAGTGCCTTATCCAAGGGCATGGAGTCATACATCAAACTGTAAATAAAAAACTCTACTACAAATCCATCTTCATATTGAAATATTCCTGCATTAATGCCTTGCATAAATGCATTACACAGCTCATTCACAAAATCATCATATCTTGAAAACATATTTCATTATTTATGATTGATTACAGAGTTTAAATTCTTCCTTGAAGAATATCCACAAACAATCACAACAATCTCCTTGAGATGACAAGTTCTAGCCTCCTTAAGGATTTAATTTGTAACAAAGAAATATATCTAGAGACAATCTTGTGTGAATTTATGCATGCCTTACATACATATAAACCTGCAACTAGAAACACCTACAACAAGAAGATATACTCCATTACTTAAAAGAAGACATTACACTATACAAACTCTTGAAGAAAAAATCAAAGCTGGAAACACAGAATATGGAGCTCTACTCACAAATATTCTGGAACCCCCTACAAAATGAGAAGACCCCCGACTAAGAAGGAAGAGAGAAGAATTCAAGATTTCATCTCTGACAATGACAAGTGCCAAATCTTCTGCATTTATGGCTCACACACTTGGCCTATAGAAAATCTTATCTGACAAACTCAAAAAGTTTCTGAAATCCCAAGGCAACTTTTCTTGAGATACTTGACGTGTGCAACAACTGGCTGCAGAAATGAAATGCTCGGATCGAGAGCTTTCTAATGATATATAACATGTCTATATTTGGGCAAAAAAAATAACCCCTCAACCATCAATCTCTCTACAGGTCAGTCATTTAAATTTTGGCATTTCTGTACTATAGTCTGAAACTATATTTTTAGCATTCCACTTTAGCATTCCTGGTAAACCAAAATCCTACCTCTTTAGCATTCCTGGTAAGATTCGAAGAAGAACCCCCAATCCTGTAGCTGTAGAAATCCATCCTTGCAAAAATCCCCAAATCTCCATCCCCATATTTTTTTTTCCTTTTCCAAAAATTCAACAACCCCCAACAATATTTTTCAACCTAGGTTAAATGGGAACCAATTTTGACCTAATTTCTAATTTCAAAATTTAAGCATTTTTTTAAATAAAAAAGGAAATAATAATTCTTTTCAACTATTAAATTAATTTAACTTGATTTTCTAATTAATATACTTCTCTTTTATTTAATCTTAATTTTAATTTCTCAATATTAATTAAGCCAACATTTATATTTCGAACTATTGACAAGGATAAAGTATTTAAATTAAATTAATTTCCAAAATCAATCTTTTACACTATATTAAACTTTACAAATTAAAAATGATTTTCTTTAAATAATTAAAATTAACCTTTCTTTTCCAAAATGCAAAAGAGGTTAAAATTAATTATATTTCCAATAACTTTAAATATTTCCTTTTTTTTTAAAAACACATAAACTAATTAAATTTATTATTTAAAACTAACCATTTAATTAAATTCGCTACAACATAAATAAAGCCATCCTTTTAATTAATGATTAATCACCTAAAAGAAACCTATTTATTTTGATTTCTCAACTACTAATGCGTAAAAGAACACATTAATTCAAATTAAATACTTTAAGCTTGCTACAATTATAAATAAAGCGATCTCTTAAATTAACGATTAATTATATAAAAGAAACCTATCCATTTTAAATTTATCAATTACTAATGTGTAATCGACACATAAATTGAATTAAATACTTAGGATAAAATACTCCATTTATCACACGCAAGGCATGCAAACCAAGAAAGTCCACCAATCACACGACATGCAACCCAAATGACAAAGGAACCCTACGGACCACACACGACGCTCACTTGATCATGGCTAAGGCAAGACAAGAGTTTTATGACCACCTAATCCGAATTCTAAGGATGAAGGAGGTATACCCTACCCTGCGAATTCTGATGGAGACAAACCTCGCACCTAGGCGACACTGTACCTAAAATCTCTTGCAACCATGAGTCACACAAGCATACATATATATACATATTCAATGAAGGCATTAGCTCAAGATTTATAACTAGAATTAGGGAAACAATTACATTTACACAAGAATCGATGCAAAAGTATAATAATAGGTATGCACAATTATTTATATTATCTAATCTACAACATTACATTACAGTTAATCAACCATTCAAGAATGCCACATAGGAAGTCAACCAAGGTCAAACGAGTTTTCCAAGGCCGACTAGGGTAGGGGCATTACAAAAAAACACTTGCTTTATAATGTCTTTTCCTTCAACTACCACAATAAATGTCTATCAGTTAAGTGAAACTTAACACATCTGCTGGTAAAGAAGTAATTCATCTTCTTACCATCAACTGAGGGTAAACTAGCATGATTTTCAATTAGTTTCCATACCCCCAAAAGGTTTCTTTTCAGTTAGATGAAGAATCTCCTGCCGATGGAGTGATACTGTGTTCTACCGGTGAAGGAATAGTCTCATCAACATTCTAATCTCTCTTTCTAATCCATTGTTTTGAAAATTCTTGCTTTACCTCATCAACCTTCTCTTTACCTTTCAAACTGGGTCCTTTATTATTTGTCGGTGATGCCTTACTTCTACAAAATTTTGCAATGTGTCCAATCTTGTTACAAGCATAACAAGTCACATTGTTTTTCTGAATAGCCTTTCCATATCCTATGCCGGTATGTGTTCTGCATTGATTAGATAAGTGTCCAAATCTTCCACAAACATAACATCTTACATTCATTCTGCAATTTTTCTGAATTATGACCAATTTTGTTACATTTGGAACATTGACCGGTGGGTGCATTAGTGTTCTGATAGTTTCTAGATCTACACTAATTTTCTCTATGACCATACTTGTTATAGTTAAAGCATTTCCCATTAAATTTGTAGGCATTAGGTTGTCTTACTGGTTTACTATGATCATGATTGTTTACAGTATCGGAGCTTTCACCAACTTCAAAGCCAAGTCCATTAGTGTCTCCATTAGGTTTCTGATTTTTCAGCATGTTATCAAATTCCTCTGAACTTTTCTTGAATTTCTCTTTGTGTTGATTTGCAGTAGCCAACTCATTTCCAAGAAATCCTTTTGTCTCATAAGTTCAGTTTTATCATTTTCAATGTGGATCAGATCTGTCTTCAACATATCATTTTCATGACTAAGTCTTAGATTTTTAGTTCCAGCATCATTGAGTCTTCTAGTCAAGTCATCTTCATTCTTCTTTCTATCTTCAATGTCTTTGCAAAACCTCATAGTCATATCTTGCATCTCATTCCTCAAGGTCATGTTTTCTTGCCTCATCTTGCTTACAAGATCATTAAGAGTTTCCTTTTCATCATCATCACTTTGTATCTTCTCATGAAGTTCTCTTCCTTTTTTTCTAGCAATAGTGAGATTCTCTTGAAGTCCCTGAATGAATTCCTGTGCAGTCTTCAGATCATCTTCAAGCTTGATATTCTTCAACCTTTCTGCATCATAATCTGAAAGAGTTGTTTCCAATTGCTTTCTCAAACTTTCCATCTGTACCAGTTTCAGAATCTTCCTCAAGCTATTAGGCTTCTGAAAATAGAGGACCAAGCTCTGATACCAATTGTTAGGATTCCCAAAGATACTGAGAGGGGGGGTGAATCAGTATCTAAACGGTTAATAGATTTTTGATCTTATTAAATAAACTGCATTCCAAAATAGTGTACCGGTAAATAAGAATTAATGTAGTAAATATGAACAATAAACACAACATAGAAATAACACCATAACACAAGATTTTTGGCGAGGAAACCTGGTGTGGGAAAAACCTCGGTGGGATTTGTGACCCACAATATTCACTCACTGGCCAATGAATCAATATTACTTACAATAGTGGTGCTTGCACATGTAGGAAGGCCGACTGCCTAGAGCTCACTGCTCAATTACAAAAGGAAGTCTCACTAACTTACAAAATGGATTATGGAAATCCAATGTGATGTACTGCTACAAAAAGCATCTGCTCTGCCAGGTTCAGTACCAGTTTAAGCTCATATAACAACCATAAACCTTACTCCAAAATCTGCCTTAATATTCGCACATTACTTCTACAATAATCTTCCCATGTCCACATCTGAAATGACCTACAAGATCTCATACTTATATATGAGTCTTATTACAATATGCCATGTCGGTTTACAAAAATATATTACAATTAAATACAAAATACAATAATCAAAATCCTATCAGCTGGAGTGTCAGTAATCATCTTTGTCACTACCGGTGAACTATCTGCCGATGTAGAGTCTATTGGTGGTGGTGCCTGCCTGTGCCATAGGATTGCAAGGTTTCCATCAATGAAAATACCTTCAATCATCTACAATTCTCATTGGAGTGTGCAATGCCAATAGAGCCTTCACTCGCCAAAAGCCCTTAAGCTTTTGACACTATAGAAGTGTGCGGCTTTGTATTTAAATACAAAATATTTCCTTCCCACAACCAACGTGGGATAAATGTTCATGCCTAGAAGTTTATTTCTTTTGTAAAGCCAATTTGGTTCTCAAGTATTAATGCCTTACACAAGCCGATTGCATTTGCTAAAAGCTTCTTTGCTTCCCATGTTTCACAGGCACGTGAGGGGAGGATTGCTAGCTTCATTTTACATGTCTTCAAACCAAGCAATTCAGGCTGATTCATCAAGTGCCATTCCTGAAAGTATAGAGTATAATTTTAAAATGGGCCTCTCAAATTGACTCAAATTTTATGAGTCCCAACATGGTCATTGGTTATAAAGTTTCTCATACTAACAGACTAAATTATGTATCTAGTTTATGCATTCATAATGCTCATGAGATGATCTTGAATAATGCTAAAATTGATATCTGTGAATGGTTAAAGAATGAATTGCTAGATAATTTGAGCAAGATAAAAGGAGATAAGAAGGAAACCTTTAAATTTGGAAATCTGATTGTGAGTTTAATGCTTTACTTCTCAAAGGAGATTCTCGGTATTGGACATAAGGATTTTTCCTATGATATTTCTATTGGAAAATAGATAAAGGGGGCAATTACCGGCATGGGATCTGATAGTGACAAACTGGTAAAGAGTATTTCAAGAATTTTCAAGCAAAAATGAGACAAAGGGAAAGGATTCCCCAAAGCATTGTCGATAAGTATGACAAAAAAATATCCTTTGTGATCAAAAGAGATAAAGTATGGATGGAGGCAGTTAGACCTAGAACTATCTAGATTACAGAGATGGGCTATGAGGTGGATTCACACATCTTGGATTCATATGCTAAAAAACTCCTAGATGCTCCACCGGAACCAATAGAGGAAATATTTGTAAATGCTGAAATAATTGAGAAAGGTGTTGAAGTTAAGAAGTAGAAGAAGATAAGAGACAAGATAATGAAAGATGCTTTGAACTTTTTTGAAATTATTAAGAAAAGCTTATTGATACTAGATCTGATAAAAGGTGTTGTTGAACAAGAAATAAGAATAGAACAACAATCGGTAGCACATATCTCTCTTGTGGCTACCTCATCTGATTCTGACAATGATAGGGCAGTTGAATTCAAAAGAGTGGAAACAAAGAAAAGAAAACCCTCACCAGCACCTGCTCCACCTCCTAAGAAATCAAGGGCACTCAGAAAGAAGCAATGGGTTGTAAGAGAGCCTATTGGTCCTAAGAAGAAAGTTACTCCAAAGAAGAAATTTGAACCAAAGAAATCAGATACTCATTCACTGGAAGAGTTAGTCAATGAAATCACTCAAGATGGTAATCTTAGTAATGTAAATAAATTTTATCATTCTTTTAAGGATTCAGATAAGGATACTATAGAGGAAAGCATTATTTTGTATCTAGACATATACAAGAAGGCTCTTATTGAATTTCTAGATGTTCTACCTAATGATTTGTACTTAAGATTAGAAGCAAAGAGAATGTTTGTTATGGAACTGGATAAGAAATTGAAGATAGAAGCTTTATTAGATGTGCATCCTGTTAATTCCAAGAAGGAAATTGATGACCTTATATGTGAATCCAATAGAACTATTTTTGTGTGTGGTCACCAACAAATTAGTCTTATGGTCGACAGAGTGAAACAAATTGCAGATAAAACGGTTGATAAATGGGACATATTTTTTGTTGAGAGAGAGAAGAAATAAGAGAAAGATAGACAAAAGATGGATAAGTCATTTACTAAGGTATATCAGAAGACAGATAAGGGTAAGAGTAATATTGGCAATATACCAAATATTACAATTAAGGATAATCTACCTCCACTGGCACAGGTCACCCCACCAATAATCTCAGAGGCACCAGCATAGGTCACCCCACCAATAATCTCAGAGGCACTGGCACAAACGGATAGTCTGCCTTAAGAAGAGAAGTCAAAGAAAGTAATAAAAGATTACATTAATCTGGAGTTAGATATTCTTTTTACCATGAATGTGGACACTCAGGATATCAATATCGTATTGGATAAGGAAACTACAGAGGTAAAGAAAGTTGAAGCTACAAATGATGTGATCTCTGAGTCATTAGTGAACACTGTTGACTCTTAACTCAACACTGAAATATCGGCAGAAGCATAAGTAGAAGCAGAAAAGGGACATGAACAAAATATACCCTGAACCGACAGATAGTAAGACAGAAAGTAAGATTGAAAATAAGAATGAGGATAAGAATGAAGATAAGAAGGAAGAAAAAGTGGATAAAGAAGAGGTTAAGGATGGAAGTGGAAGTGGTTAAGATAGTTGTGCAGACATCTAGAGAACAAAAGAAACCAATTTCAAAACCAAGCATTCCGCCTAGCACCTCTACTATGGATTATAGACCAACGACTGTTACATAAGTACTTTTAGATTCAATAAAGAGGATTACAGAATGCAATACCTTAGCATTTAAGGCCATTGATGATACTTTACCAATTTTGCAAATGATTGCACCGACATGTAAAGTTGATCATATTGATGGATCTATATGTAAATTGGACACATTGTCCAAATTCATTGCTTCTAACATTCAAACTGTGGATAAAATAAATGAAGAGACTGTTAAGGAAAGAGTGAATAAGGAGAAAGATGAATTCTTTGATAGGACAATTATTAAAGACTATACAAGACAGATTGATTCTTTGTTACCAACACTAAATTCCACCATTTTCGAATACAAAGAGTTGTATAGGGAAGCATGTGAGCCTCACCATTTAATAGAGGATATTGATAAGGAAATAAGGAAAACACAGAAGGAAATGGATGATATAGCTGATAATATGATTGGTTCTTTGAAACTTACTTCAGTTTTGGATCAAGAAATGGCAACCTATGAAGAGAAGATTGAGAAATTAGAAAGAGAGAAGGCAAGGTTGAGAATGAAAACCCAGGAGTTGAAGAACAAGCTTGGTCCTAGATTGGACAACTTATTAACACACCAGAATGAGTTGTCTAAAGTATCTATTCAAGGTGACATATCACCAAAGAAACAAATGCATTATCTCACTAGTATGATCCGACAGATTGAGACCATAATTTTTTACTGTACTAAGTTTTTGCAAGGTCTTAACTTAGTTTTGGCAGACATTTTTCAGATTGTACATAACCAGTTATAGGTTTCTAGGTAAATTTTGAATTCTTTGATTCTTTTAAAATCCTTTGTCATTGATGTCAAAGGGGGAGTAGTGGTGTATGATAAAAATATAGAGAAGGAGATCATTTTCTCAGGGGGAGCACACTAAGTTTTTGGACTTCAAATTTTGGATATCAGTTTTTGGATTTTTCTGATGAGTGTTGCCATCAATGCCAAAGGGGGAGATTGTTGGCATAATACACTTAGATGAGAATAGTTGATGTTGTCATTGATGGAAACTAACTGGTAACATGGTTCACAGGTTACACCGGCAACATACATCATCTACCGGCACCGGTAGGCACTACAAGTTTATTCACACTGACATCCAATCTACACTGGTAGTTGATTATACTGGCACTCTAAGACGACTTGAAATAATATTGTTTTGTATTGTAATTATATTTGTATAGCTGACATGATGTATTGTAAAGACTCATATATGTATGAGATCTTGTAGGTCATTTTGAAATGTAATTAAGGAAAGTAAGGAAGTGATATATGAGATGTGATAGGTTATGATAGCAAATGAACTGTATATGAATTTTGATGTAATTATCCTATGAGTGAATAAGAGTAGAGCAGAGCGAAGCAAGATTTATGGAAGAGGTATCTAATAGAGCTTAAACTGGTACTGAATCTAGCATTGTAGATGCTATTTTGAGCAGTACATTGTTATTGGATTTAACCATCCAATTGTAGTTAGTGTGACTCCATTTTGTGTTGAGCAGTGAGCTCTAGGCTATTGGCCTTCTTGCATGTGCAGGCCCCTATTGTAAAAGTAATATTTATTCATATTGGCTAGTGAGTAAATATTATGGGTCACAAATCCCATTGAGGTTTTTCCCCTACCAGGTTTCCTAGCCAAAAATATCTGTGTTATGGTGTGCATTGATGCTTATACTTTTGTTTCTCTTTACTACATTATTATTTGTTTACTGGTATATTAATTTGGGTTATAAAGTTGCAAACAAGTTAAAATATTTCATCTACCAGTTAGACACTAATTCACCCCCCCCTCAATGTCTTTGGGACTGATCAAGTATCTAACATCTTTTACCATTCTCATCACAATTTTCATACCATTCTGATACATGCTTCAAATTCCCTTCCTTTACTACTATATCAATTATCTGACTTAGTGAAATGGGTGGCACAATAGTGTATTTACCTTATAGTTTATGAGACTTAAAAGCTTCATCAAGCTCAGACTTGGTCTTCTTGTTTGATCGAGGCCTTCTGAATTGCTCAGCTTCAACTCTTGACTTTTTGGTTGGCTGACCTTCACTGGATGGTTGCTTTTTGACTACCCTGGTAGAAGTAGCGACCTTCTTCACTTCTCTCACTGCTTCATTTGATTCGATCTCTTCTTCTAGTGGTTGCCACAATAACCTCTTTATCAATTCTCTTTCTTCCTCTTCTTTACTCCACTGGATGATTTGGACTAAGTCCTAGGTGGGGAATAGGATTTTGAGCACTAGGGGAAGGTGTTGACCTAGTTTGCCTTGGCTTAGGAGGAGTAACCAGTTTAGTCTTATTGGGTTTGACCATGTCCTCCTCTTTTAATATTTTTTTCTCTTGGGCTCTGTAGACTACTTCCTTTGTAATGCCCATCTCCTCTAGAAATTTCTCCACTTCCTTCCTTATCTTCCTCTATTTTCTGGGCCTGGTGAATTGGGAGTACAAGCTCAAGATTTTCTCCTTGTAAGTCCCAAATCTTTCTTCCTTTTCATCCATTGGCTTACTTAAAGGATGTTGTGCATATGCATCAAGAGTATTTGCATCAACTTCATACCCCATGGGCATGATCCACACTGTCCTTGGTTCAACGACTTCCATTAAGAATTGGTCAATTTTTAACATGAATCACATGGTGTCCTCATACTAATTTTCTTTGGAATCCTTGTTTTGCATCATTCCTTGGAAGGATTTGAAGTAGCCCCACAAGATATCTTTTTGTGCTTGTGCATCTCTTAATCCTTGTAAGGCTTCTTGGATCTACACTACCACCGGTTTTTCATATGCCCATTGTACTTTGCCTACACTAGGGATCTCTCTCATGAAATAGAAGGGTAAAAAGATAATCAAAGTACCAAACTTAAAAACATTCTTCTTATCCTAGTTTATCTTCTTTAGATTGCTCACAAATTCACTCTACATTACTCCACATAGATCATACAATCTGTCCTCCTTAATAATTTGATAAGAAACATATACTATCCTACCGGATATTGAGTTTTACCTGCTAGATTGATAGACCTTATAGCCCATCACCATGGATGCAAATTTGACATCATACTCAGCAATGTCATTGATTGTCATCGATCTGCTATCATGTTGGGAACTGGTTACATCTATCACTGTCTAGTTCTTCACATTAGAACTTCACTAGTTGCATTTAAATATGTCACTGCTTGGATTTCTTGCTTGGTGATCTTGTATGGTTTATCAAGCCATATGAATTTTTCATGAACCCTGCTCAAAATGTATTTAACCCATTTAGGTTCATAAAAAATTAGAAAGTTCATGAATTGAATGAAACACTTTTCCTATAGAGATTTGAAATCGAGTTTAAGGTTTCCCATACCATCCATCATGTGTTTGTTGTATAATGTTAGCATTTCAGCATTCCCAATCTCCTCAATATTTCAATGGATATATGTCCTAATTTCTTCAACATGCAACACACCATACGCCAAGGATAAAAATGATCCATTTGGATCATCTTCCATCAATTTGAATGGATGTTTCTTGAACTTAGGCCTTGCCCTATCAGTTACCTCAACAACCAATGGATTCGCCACATTAGATGTTGCCATTATTAAATTATAGGTTATGAACAAATATCTCAAACTCAGAAAATACCTTTTCGCTATCAACTGGATGCAAGAAATCTTCATTGAATCTTTTCAAGCTCTTGTTTAGTTGCACAATCTTCTTCACCACTCTCCTATTTTTTTGCTTCGAATACAATGTGAGAAATGAATGTTAAAATGCCTTTTTATCTTCTGCATAACTAACTTTAAGGCACAATCAATGCTCAACCTTAAATATTTCCAAATGTGTTGTTGCTTAAGAATACTTCATCGGAATCTTAGACTGGCATGAAGTCTTTCAAAGATCTTCTAGGATCAACTGCAAAACCATTTAGAATCATCTAAAACCTTCTGCAACTGGTTATAGATCTCAAAAAGGGGGTTTTAAGGATTTGCATGAAAGCTTCCCCCTAAGGCCAAATGCCTTAGTTATTGGATGAGGTTCCAACACTGGAATCAAGTGTGGACCTATTTACTGTATTTGAACCATCCTTTTTAACCCACATCTTCTTGTGATGCTCTTTGATCTCTTCAACCTTCACTTTTCCCTTATCATCTGCTTTGTTCTTATCCGCCGAAACATTCCTACTCATATTCTCACTTCTACAAAATTTTCCAATGTGACCGAATTTGTTGCAATCATTGAAAACAATGTTGTTTCTCTGATTAGGCTTGGAATAACCTTGATTTCCTCTAGATTTGCATTGGTTAGCAATATGTCCAAATCTTCCACAAGCATAACATCTAGATTTCTCCTATTTACCATACTTATGCATTCAATGACCATATTTATTGCAGTTGAAACATTGTTCAGAGAATGATGAATTATTTTGATTAGCTCTATTTCTACATTGACTTTCCATATGACCAAATTTATTGCAAACAAATAATTTAGTATTGAATTTATAAGCATTATAATTTCTTACTAGAGATCTCTTGTTCTTCTGGTGATGAGGTTTAGCATTGCTTTGTCCAGATCTGAAGCTCTCTCCTTCCTCAAATCCAAGTCCTCCCATATCACCTTTATTCTTCTAACTTTGTAGCATCTCATCCATCTTAGTTGAGATAGCATTGAATTTCTCTTTGTACTTATTAGCAATGGTAAGCTCATCTCTCAAAATTATGATCTCTCTTTCAAGCTCTTGCTCATTATTCTTGGATTGTATCAATTCAAGATTTAGCAAGTCATTTTAATGATTCAATCTGCAACATTCATCAGATCTATCCTTCAATGAATGAGTCAACATTTTCTCATTCTTCTTCTTGTCTTCAATCTCCTTTGTCAACTTCATCATAATGGATTGCATTTCATTCTTTAGGACTCCATTATCTCTGGCAAGTTTTCCACATTCATCTGTCTTGTCTTTTAGGACTTGATTATCAATGCTTTGCTCTTCTTTCTCCTTGAGTTTTTCCATCATCTCCTTTCTCTTCTCTCTGGATGTGTTCACTTGTTCTTTCAATCAATGAAATTTTCAGCATCACTTAGATTTCTTCTTAGGCTACTTGCTTCTTTCCTTGCTTCATCTAGGTCTTCAAGTGCCACAATAAGTTATTTCTGCAAACCGGAGTCCATTGATTCAATCTCCTAGAACTTCCATAAGTTGTTAGGCTTCCTTGGAGGAACTATTCTTTGATACCAATTGTTAGAGTCAATTAACACTAAGAGAGGGATGAATCAATGTTTTGCAATTAACAATTTTTTTAAACTAATTCTTAAACCACTAGATGCAAATGAATAAAAGCAAAGTGGAGAAACTAAATGCAAACAAGCATAAAACCATAACACTAGAATTTTTACATGGAAACCTAGAAAGGGAAAAAACCATGGTGGGATTAAGACCCACAATATTATAATATTGTGATCAGGAGTTTAATAATATTACAAGGGGAATGCACGTGCATTCAGATACATTGCATAGAGCTCACTACTCAATTACAAAGAAGAGGGCTACAACCCCCAGAGGACTCGCTGTCCTAAAAATGATTACATATGATAATTGATTGTCTTAATTGATGAATAGCATCTATAAATGCCAAAATGCAATTTTGGCTAAGTGCAAAGTGACTCTCTTCCACTATTCTGACAAACTGCTCAGTTCTACTGCTATGTCATACAGTCTTCGTGCATCTAAATCAAAGATAGCACATGTGAAACTATGCTAAGATGCTCATACAGTCTTCGTACATCAAAATCCATGCATAAAATTATCAAATAGCTCAGCCTTATATGTCCGCATCACCTGATTAGGTCACCAATATGTCGGCTTCAAAATATTTACAAAACATGAAATGTGAATAAGTCGGCTCAATCCAATTACAAATCCATATGGGAACATAAATAAATTGATAATATGCTTAACACATGTTGGCTCAACCACCTCAAACTCAAAACCAATCACCAAAAATATCCCAAAGATTCTTCATAACATGCTTCACTAAAATAGCTCTATTCTTCCTAAAATACCGGATACCGGATCTTCAATCTTGCACGAGAATCAATACTAGAGACTAGGACTATGAAATAAGTGTTTCGAACATCCAATCAACTACCTCTTCCACCGCAACCAAAATTGAGTTTTGCTCAATGTACCCATACTATGTATTCCACCTTCCAAACTTAAGCAAAATGGATATCAAACTTTCAATAGAACAATTCTGCATATATCGGATATAATTTTTTATCAGAGTTTCCATCAATGACAACCCCAAAATATTTCTTAAACACTTAACTCAATCGTTATAGAGTTTCTTACCAACATAAACAACATAAAAATCCCTTGGGTCCATAGTAGTAGAAAAATCACATTAAGCCGATAAGGTTTCCTGTAATAAACTAATAATTATTATCCATAATTGATGACTCATCATTTTCCTATCCTAAAATATCCTTCTATTCCTTTCCAACCATATTTACTAGAGAATTAAAGAAGGGCCTATATTCCAAGCAATGTGCGAGAAAAGAGTCTTGGCTAGGGGATTCTCCAAAAAATCACATAATTCACTTAAGGAGGTAGCATGGAAAAATGACTTATTCTACAACCCCCTCTAGCAATGCCATATCTCTCTAGAAAAATGACACAAAAATAAAAAATATGTGAAGAGAACTCCTCATTTTTATTACACAAAACACACCTAGATGGACCCTAAAACTCTCTCTTTTGCAGATTGTCCCAAGTAAGGCATCTATTTTGGACAACCAACCACATAAAGAAGTTACACTTGGGTCAATAATACTTGTTGCAAACATGTTTCTGTCAAGGAACATCAGCTCTCCCATAGATCTATTTGTCCAACTCCTAATACCATGAAGCAACCAAGAATTTTAATCTTAAATTAGGACCCCAAGAAAGAATATATCTCCCCACGAAGGAATTAAAAACTTTGCTAGCCAAGATATTTCCCAATTCTTGATAGTCCTCATTTGAGCCCCCTGGTGGCCACTCATAAGGATCTTTCCATCTAAGGACTTCAACTTGACCCACCATCTAGGAAGTTTTATAGGTTCCACCTTAATCCAACCCACCTCAAGAAAAAAGTTACACAAAGAATGCAAATGTGGATACATAGCAATAATAGGAGGGGCACAATCCCAAGAGTCAAACTAGAATAAAGCCTCTAAGCCTCTATTGAAAATCCATAATAGCTCTTTCTTAATCAAATTATCACCCTTTTTGAGAGTGCTCTAGGTCATAGAGTCTTTTCCCTCAAGGCTACACCAAGGGACATCATTACTCTCCACTCCCCCAAGGTATTTCAAAGTATGGATCCTAGCCCAATCTTGGTCCTATGGAAAATGCCACCTCCAATAGAGTTTTGCAACAAAAGCTTGACCATCAATATTTTCCTATCGCAAACTAAGACCACCTTCATGCGTTGGTCTACAAATAGACTCCCACTTAACCAAACTACATTTCTTTTAAATCAAGTTACCGACCCATAATAATTTTTAGGAGAGAGAATCAAACTAAAACACAAAGCTAGAAGGGGCAACCTGTATAAAACACTTGTACAAAGGAAGAGCTTGAATCAACAACTTTAGAAGAGTCGCCCTCCTAGCTAACGAAACTGCAAGTTCAATGAGAGACTATCCTTAGAATCTTATCATAAACATCTTCTCAAAACCTATAGTTCCTATAGTAATGGGAATGCTAAGATAAACTAAAGGAAGAACGCCAATCTAGAATCTAATAATTTGAGCAATCCTTAACTGAATTAATCCTTTGTTCAAAGAATTCCAATTAAGTATCCAATGTCCTTGTATTAATAGCCTCATTTATTCCAGCTAATCTCATCGAAGCAATACCATCCACAAACTATAGATGGGAGTGAGGGGGCACTTTACCACTCCAATTCCAATCGTGTATCAATCCTTACCTCACAAAAAAAATTACAAGCTTCCCCAAACATTCAAACACTATAATAAATAGATAAGGAGATAAAGGATCCCCTTGTCTAAGACCCTAAGAAGCTCAAAAAAACTAATAAGACCCCATTAATAATAACAAAAAAATAAGAGGAAGTAACACAACCCATGACCCATTTCATCCACTCATTGTCAAACCCAAAAGCAACCAAAAACCTTTTGCAAAGAGGTCTGGTTGATCCAGTCATAAGCTTTGGCCATCAAATTTGAAAAACATGTCCTCTTTAGATGTTACCATAGAATGAATGGCCTCTGTTGCAACCACAACCCCATCTAAAATTTGTCTACTAACAATAAAGCCTACATGCTCCTCTAAAATTAATGAGTTAAGCCATGACTTAAGTCTCTTAGAAATAAATTTAGTAATAATATTATAAACAACATTGCACAAGGATATAGGCCTAAATAGGTCCAAATAATCTTCCCCTTCTCTTTCTGGAATAAGAAAAAGGAATGTAGTGTTAGGAACTAGGAAGGACAACTAAGAGGGGGGGTGAATCAGTTGTGAACCAGTTTTCATTAAATTACAAATCAAAACCAATTAATCTATTTTGAAACTTAGGGCTAATAAAACAAACTTTAATGTCGGTAAAATAGTTTAACAGTTATAGCAGTACCGGTATAACTTAATGCATGAAACAGAAAGAGAAACAACATCCACAACACATGAGATAGATATTTTGATGTGGAAACCCTGTAAGGAGAAAAACCACGATGGGAAACCTTACCCACAATTAGATGATACTACTAAAAATAGTAAGTGTATACAAATGGGGTTTGCACACGCAGAAAGGCCAACCGTCTAGAGCTCACTACTCAATCACAAAATAGGAGTCACACTGACTATAATTGGATGGTTAAATCCAATAACAATGTACTGCCTCAGAATAGAATCTGCAATGCTAGATTCAGTACCGGTTTAAGCTCTAACCATGAGTGTCAAACACCTTCATAACCTTTCCTTCAACCTTCAGATAATGTTTGCATGACTCGCACAAGGATCTACTTATTTTCACTCTTCAATATTTGCACACACTCATAGTTATTGATCTTCAATAAGATCTTACAATCATATTGTAGCGTCCTAAAATTGCGACACTTGCAATTTCGACTGCATTTCGGTCTTCACGATGGCGACGCAACACGCAACCTGAATGGAGACCCTGAAACTTGCTCACGACACTGAAAACTGCATTTTTCAAGCACCCTGGCCTGAACCTCCTTGCACCCTGCTGTCCCGGGAGGTGGGACCAGAGCGCCCAGCGCCTTGGTCCTTCAGGACCAGGGCGCCCAGCGCCCTGGTCCCTAGGTCCTATTTTGGGCCCGGTCTCCTAAGGGGTCTCGGGTCTTTTTGTTTGCAATTGGAAATTAACTTTCCTGGTTGGCCTAAGGTCGGGAAAATCAGTCTATCAGCCCTAAATGACAAGTATATGAACTACATTTTCCTCTTTCATTCGACATGATGGAAAAGGCGTGGAAATTATACTCAAGCATTCAAGCATTCCTTCAAGCAATTGATCATTTCAAGTCTCCATTCAAGGCTAAGTGTTGCATTCAAGACAAGGATTCAACCATTGAAGAGGAGATCACATACTACATGCTACAACATACAACATACAACATCTAAACCTTCGCACCTAAGGATACAAACATCCTTAGAACAAGGTATTAGTACTTGTTTTACATACATTTACATTTACAACACTTGCTCATTTCTTGGTTAATTCCAAAACGGGGGTTTGACCTAAAGGCAAACCCCTAATCCCTAACCCCCCAATCGTCTTCGCTTTTCTGTGTGTAGGTTGCAGGTACGCGGCTGAAATTGAAGATCTGGAATCCTTGTGCAGAGACGAACAGATCCCCCTTCGTTTCACGGATTTTTCGGAGGACCGTGGCGCCGGGCGCCATCGTCCTGACAACTTTTGCTCAAATTTGTAGGACAGCACCGTATCGACATTTTACTGCTAATTCTAGGTCCGCAGCTTCATACTGTATTCCTATCTCAGTTTATAAGCGAATCTTTATCACTTTCTATGCATGCTTAGCTTAATTCTCCTATCAACATTCTTTACGAAAGAGGGTAGCCTTGCTGTCTTAACCCTTGAAACACATTTAGCATCCAATCTTGCATTGCGTGGGATTGGATCTTGTGGGTTTCAACCCCTCTTTTGAATGTAAAGTCTCTCCCCTAAGTGAAAACCATCAAATCCTAGCGAACCTCCCTTCTCTCTCCTCGGAGTTGGAAGAGGGGAGAACAACTAGGGTTTGATCGCGATTTTCCGCTTTACATTTTGGTGAACCCGACGTGAACATCCTTTCTGATTTTTCATGCTTAGATCTGAAAAAAAAAATTGATTACATTTTCATCTTTTGCAAAATTTTAGAGGTGATTGCATAAAAACCCTAAATTTTCTTTTTAGTAATTGAACCTGCGAAATGTCTAAATGTTAATGCCTGTTTCAGATCTGCCCTTCTATTACAAATTTTCAATTCATATTTGTGCTTTAATTCTGAAAATTAAGTGGTTAAATGTCAAAACCCTAATTTTTGAAACCCTCTTGATTCAACCTTTGTCCGACAATTTCACTGATCAAAACATCTCCAAATCAGCTGTAACTTTGGATTCCGCAATAAAATCACAATATCTTTCATCCCTGAAAATTTGGAAAAAAGTTGCGAGGACCGTGGCGCCGAGCGCCATCGTCCCCGACATTTTTTCCGAAATTTCGAGAGCGAGATCTTATTGTATTTTCCTGCTAAAATTTCAGAATTTTGGCTGATTTTATCAATGTTAACACCTTCAAAATAACAGTCAAAGTTGGTCTTGTGATTGCTTGGATTAAGGCTTCTAAACATTTAAAAATCATTGAAATTGAAATTTTGTGTCAAAATTGTGTTCTTACTGTCCTAAATCTGAAAAGTGTGTTATCATTCATTAAAAATTTGAGTGCTTTATTCAAATTCTTGCATTTTGTGACTTTTGAAATTAAGTGCTTAATTACAACAACTTTGATTTCCACTTTCAATATTGAATTTTGCGTGAAATTGAGTCAATTTTCAAAATTCAAAATTTGCATTGCTCTGGATATTCCCTCTAAAATCACAAAATTCAAAATTTCAGTTTCCCTCTCTTTTTCAAAATTCAAATTTTTGCATTTTTCGACAATCTTGATAGGGTTCAATTTTGAATTTGCAACTTTAATTTGGCCTATCTACAGATCGTAAAATCACTCAATTTTTTCAGATTAGCTCTAAAATCATCATACATTTCATCCCTGCAAATTTCGGAAAAAGTTGCAAGGACCGTGTTGCACTCCGGGCGCCACGGTCCCAGACATTTTTTCTGAAATTTCGGGAGACTGTTGTGATTGCATTTAATAGCTTAAATCCAGAAGATTGGCTGATTTTACTGAAAATTGCTACCTCTAAATTCAAAATCTTCTCTCTCTTTCTAGTGCATGAGTTTTACAACAATAAGCCCTACTTACACTATTCCCGTTAGACGAAGCCGTAGAATTAAGTCTTTCCAAGGTTTAACTACTGAGGAGATGGAACCTAATTTGAATAGCCTTTTTAACGAGGACATGGGTAATTCCTCTAATCCTCCTAATGATGAAGAAGCTCTCCATGAGGTTTCTGTAGAACAACTTTTGAAATTGGATAACCAATTTGACGATTTTCGACAATGGATGTCTCAAGAATACCCTGATAGTCAAGCTCTTCCTTTAATTGAGGGTCTAAAACGTATGCTTCAAAGTGATAAGAATGGAATTGATATTTTGCATGGTATTGCACACATTGTGGATTCGAATGTGATGCCTATGAAGAGTTGTGCTGAAAATTTAGGTTATACACAACCTCCTACTCAAGTCAATCATTCTATTCCTTTGACAACTCCTATTGCTAGTATACCTACCTTTACATCAAACATCATGGCTACTTCTATACAAGACATTCCTCCCGTGATTACTAGTCATGGGGGCAACCCTTCTTCTTCAATTACCCCTCTTCCTTCATTCAATACGACTTCTTCATTCATTCCTTCAATGAGTGTCCCTATTATATCTCCACAAATGAACATGACGCAAGGGGGCAATTCATTTAACCATTCTATTCCTCCTTGTAGTATTCCTCTTGTCCAATCATCTCCTATGACTAATTATCATAGAGTCCCACCACCTTACTCTTTACCTTCTTTCAATAACATAACACCTCCATCTCAATCTAACACATCCAATATGAACTCTTCGACTGAAGCGACCATTAACAATCTTGCACAAACTGTCTCTTCTTTACAGCAACAAATTGCCTCTATGAATCAATCTAAGTTTAGTGTGCCCACATTTGATGTTGCGAGCCCACTTTCTCTTGACATTGTTCGAGCTATCCCTCCTAAACATGTTGAAATCCCGCATTTGGAACTTTATAATGGTAAAGGAGATCCTCTAACACATGTTAAGACTTTTCAAACAATATGTACCGATTTTGCTTATGACCAAAGGTTGCTTGCAAAACTATTCACTAGAACATTAAGAGACAAAGCCCTACAATGGTATTGCTCGTTGCCTTCTTATTCTATTACTTCTTTCGAACAACTTGCAAATGCTTTCATTCAACAATTTCAAAACAATATAAGTCCTAAGGTTACTTTGATTGATTTAATGCATTGTAAACAAGGTGTTAAAGAAAAAGTGACTGATTTCATTGGTAGATATAAGCATTTGTATGCTCAAATTTATTTTCCAGTACCTGACAATGATATTCAAAGAATCTTTATTTCTAATTTACAAAAAGATATTCGAGACAAACTTCTGTTTTCTGAGTTTACTTCTTTCCAACAGTTGTGCGCCACTCTTCACAATTATCAACTGACTGTGAGTCAAATGGAACAATCACATCCTATGGCTCCGAGTGATAAGGGTGATAGCAATCAACAACCATTTGGGAAGTTTAAACCGAACAGAGATTCCATCAAATTCAATGAAAACATCATCAACAACAATGTGAATGCAGCATCAGGTGTGCCTCCTATTTCTAAATTTTTCAAGAAAGAAAGAAAGTATACTCCTTTGAATGAATCATTGCATAGTATTATGAATAAGTTATTGGAACAAAATGTGCTTACTCTTCCTCCTATAAGACAAATTGATCCTGCAAAGATTACTTCACCTTATTTTGATAACAAATCTTTTTGTCAATTTCACCGTCAGCCTGGGCATGATACTGAAAAATGTTTTTCTTTAAAGGGTAAAATTCAAGATTTGATTGATAACAATACTATCTCTATTTCTGGAGTGAATGATAAAGGCAACACATCTGTAGCTCCTCCTAACCAAAATCTTCAGATTTTTACTGATCCATTACCTTTTCATACTTCTCATACTTCTAATGCGATTGAGGCTAATGATTCCTCTCTCTCATCTGATGGTCTTGTGTCTATGACTCCGAATGTGATTAACTTTGTAGAGCAGCAAGAAATCCCTAAAGAACCTTCCATCACATTTGATTCCAGTGAAACCATTAGGGCACCTAATGGTCCTTTATACATAGTTGCAAAAGTTAAGAATATACCTTGCCGTGGAGTGCTTATTGATCCTTCATGCATGGTTAATGTTATTACTGAAGAATTTCTTTTTACTTTGCAATTGAATCAAGTGATATATGACAAAACAGATGTGATTGTGAAATTATTTGATGCATTTTCTTCTCCTGCAATTGGTTCTATTACATTGCCTATTGAGGTCCATAACAAATCTCTTGATGTGAAATTTGCTATTATTCCATCTTCCGAACAATTTCGTGTGAAGCTTGGCTATCCCTGGCTATCTTCCATGAAAGCTATTTCTTCTCCTATTCACAAGTGTTTGAAATTTCCCCATAATGATGAAGTTGTTACTGTCAATCATAGTCTCTTTAAACCAGCTGAAAGAACTTCTAGCATTCCTCTTGATTACTTTTGGCCTAAACAATTCCAATCTCTTCCTCCGCGAAGTGATCATCTTTTCAAATCTTATCAAAAGTGGAAAACAGATATGATCCTATCTCTAAGTGAACCTAGAACACCTAAACTTGATATTCCTATCATTCTTGAGAAGGAAGTTCTTCCTTTGAAAGATAAAACTAATGTCTTTCCTCAAGAAGATTCTCAACCCATCCCTATGGATGTGACTATGTCTATGCCTAATAAACTTCCTAAGAGTAGACCTATACCTCCTCGTCATGATGGACTTGGTCTTCTCCCTAAACCAAAAATTCCTCCTTTATATGGAGCAGTTCCTCCTTCTTTTTATAGAGAGAAGAGACCTTCTTCTTCTCCTATTATCCAGCCTAAGAGACCACAACCTAAACACCCAAGTGCTAAGGATGAGAACATTCCTCCTCCTCAGTCTTCTCCACTTCCTACTAAGACTAGACGAAATCGTTCTGCACGTGAACGCCGACGAAAGCGTCATCTTAGGGCTCAAGCAGCCGCTTCTCAAACTTTGCAATCTCCAAAAACACCTTCAACAAGCATGATTCCATTTTCTCCTCAGCCAGACATTGAGCCTAAATCTCCTAAACATAAGATGCATGATGGTCTTGATCCTGTGCGAGTTAAAGATCCTATTTTTATAAATCTTGATGATGATATAGATGAAAATGTTATTCATGATGAAAATATTACTCCTCTTGCTTCTGATAGTGAATATGAACTTGTTGATGTCGATAACCATTTATCTAATGAATTTTCTAAAGCACTTATCCTAGCTCCTAGACAAGAACAACGTGGCTCGGAACATGAACATAGCCCGTGTTTGGATCTTGTGATAGCTCCATCTGCTGTGTTAGATGTTCCTCCTCTAGCGTGTTCCCTGCCTTCCCGAAACATTGATCAGCAAGATTGGGGGGTAGATGACGTGCTAGACTAGTTTCATTAGCATAGCAGATTCTTTCCTCCTCTCTTTCGTTACTTCTTCTATGTGTTATTCTCATTCTTCTATTTGTTGTCCTTGGTGTTGTCTACTTGAGGATGATGCAAAGCATTGAGATCTCTCGATCTCTCTCATGTTGACTCAAAAGACACATGTGTTCCCTTCTTCTAGGTGACCTTCCTTGATTGGGGAATGAAGAACAATTATGCATACATACATATGATATATATACATGAATTATCATACAGTATACTGACCCCGAGGAAAGCGAAGTCACCTCGTGCTTTGTGTTTTGTGTCTATTATCCTTGGGCTTATCTCACACTTGGGGGCTAAATCCTGGCGATAACGTGCTCCTTTCTCATTTCTTATATGTATCACTACCTTAAAGAAATCACCCCCGGTGAGGCGTGTGCGATCGCTTTAACGTAGGGGGGCATACATCCCGTTCATATCTTTTCAAGATGCTTGAAAATTTCTTGGCAAATTTAGCCTTGCCTTGAAAATTTTTGATATCTTTCTTGCATGACTCATAGTGAGGGAGCCTTACTACTGACAGTCATGGTTCTCCCTCGTGATCTTCCCTTTTACTTTGTCAATCGAAGTCGTAAGATCCTTAGTCCACTGGGGGCTTGGTGTATCTTGCCTCCTTGACGTGGTGAAAGTCTTTCAATGTTGTTTCCTTGTACTTTACCGGAAGTATGAGCATACATACTCCCGCTAAAGTGGGGGCTAAATGTAGCATCCTAAAATTGCGACACTTGCAATTTCGACTACATTTCGGTCTTCACGATGGCGACGCAACATGCAACCTGAATGGAGACCCTGAAACTTGCTCACGACACTGAAAACTGCATTTTTCAAGCACCCTGGCCTGAACCTCCTTGCACCCTGCTGTCCCGGGAGGTGGGACCAGAGCGCCCAGCCCCCTGGTCCTTCAAGACCAGGGCGCCCAGCGCCCTGGTCCCCAGGACCATGGCACCCAACGCCCTAGTCCCTGGGTCCTATTTTGGGCCCGGTCTCCTAAGGGGTCTCGGGTCTTTTTGTTTGCAATTGGAAATTAACTTTCCTGGTCGGCCTAAGGTCGGGAAAATCAGTCTATCAGCCCTAAATGACAAGTATATGAACTACATTTTCCTCTTTCATTCGACATGATGGAAAAGGCGTGGAAATTATACTCAAGCATTCAAGCATTCAAGCATTCCTTCAAGCAATTGATCATTTCAAGTCTCCATTCAAGGCTAAGTGTTGCATTCAAGACAAGGATTCAACCATTGAAGAGGAGATCACATACTACATGCTACAACATACAACATACAACATCTAAACCTTCGCACATAAGGATACAAACATCCTTAGAACAAGGTATTAGTACTTGTTTTACATACATTTACATTTACAGCACTTGCTCATTTCTTGGTTAATTCCAAAACCGGGGTTTGACCTAAAGGCAAACCCCTAATCCCTAACCCCCCAATTGTCTTTGCTTTTCTGTGTGTAGGTTGTAGGTACGTGGCTGAAATTGAAGATCTGGAATCCTTGTGCAGAGACGAACAGATCCCCCTTCGTTTCGCGGATTTTTCGGAGGACCGTGGCACCGGGCGCCATTGTCCCAACAACTTTTGCTCAAATTTGCAGGACAGTGCCATATCGACATTTTACTGCTAATTCCAAGTCCGCAGCTTCATACTGTATTCCTATCTTAGATTATAAGAGAATCTTTATCACTTTCTATGCATGCTTAGCTTAATTCTCCCATCAACATTCTTTACGAAAGAGGGTAGCCTTGCTGTCTTAACCCTTGAAACACATTTAGCATCCAATCTTGCATTGCGTGGGATTGGATCTTGTGGGTTTCAACCCCTCTTTTGAATGTAAAGTCTCTCCCCTAAGTGAAAACCATCGAATCCTAGCGAACCTCCCTTCTCTCTCCTCGGAGTTGGAAGAGGGGAGAACAACTAGGGTTTGATCGCGATTTTCCGCTTTACACATATATACAAAACCTAAGACCAAATGTTAAGGTCATCTCACTAAAGATATTATAATTAAATCAAATACAAATAAGTCTTGATGCGATACAATATGTCGGCTCAATACATTTACCAAATTATCCAATCAAGAAACCATTACCAAGACGTGTTGTGTTGATCTGGAATAGATATCATGTATCGGTCCTGTTGGGTCTCAAATCAATAGATCGGATAGGTTCTAAGGAAATGCCAACTCCTATGATCAAACCCTCCAATTGACTTGGCCAACATGTAGAGTGAACCTGTTTGGTTGCTAACTCTCTCACTTTAGGCTCTGCAGGACCTAGGCGGGTATGCCTATTCACTGAATGTCTCCAATTACCAGTGCTTTTTATAGAAGATTTATTATCCTAATCTGATATATCCTGATCTTGAAATGGCATGAGTTCCTTGAATGGAGATATAGCAGATGAGTTCAAGATTGTTGTTTGTAATAACTGTTTGCTTTATGTTTCTTAATTACTTCTATTGCTTATTAAAATAATCAATTATGAATGAAATGATGAGTGCAACTTGTAATTTAGCCAGTGCCTTCTTCACTGTTTGGGTTACAGAGTCATTACACTTTTCTTTAGGACTTATGGTGCGAACCTGTGAGATAGTTTTTTAATTCATCCCTTTATGAACCTGTTAGTTATTATTTCTTTTGGAACCAAATGAATTCTTATATCATATGTTGATTGAGTGAATTTAACCCTACCCTTAAGGGACCAGTCAATTAAGCTTTGCAAGGAACAATCACAATCCGCAAGAAAAACTTTTGTTGCAACATTATAATATAAAACATAGATCTGATCTTAAGAACATGAATAACCTTATCTTATCAGACAATATCATAGACGATTGCCAAAAGAAAATGAAATGATCCACAACACATATGCAGAGAAATAGTTGATCAAAATTTGTATTCCATTATAGTTTGTATACAGAAGACTTACAGGCTGTCATCTATCGCTATCTTCATCTTATCTAATCCCTATCCCCTTACATTACAAAAATCATTCTCATATATATATGAGGATGAAGGCCTTTCATGAAGAGACATGACCTTTCAAAATATTAATCGTTAATTTGAGTATTTCTAAACTTAAGCAAAAAGAGATTTAGGAGTCCCAAATGATGAATGTAATCATCGTCTTTGAAGGTTTTGATTCGAGGAGTCTGTTTCTTCAATTCATCTCCCAGCGATAGATACTTGAATATTATCTGGTTGACAGTAGGGGCCATATCCTTACTTCGATCTATCTCTGACAAGGCCCAATCCTTGACGCTGGTGAGCTCTTTTCGCAAATCCTCCAGGGATATCACTTCTCCTTCTTTGTAAACGGAGGGCATTCCAACAGGTTTCTCATCATCCAACTCCTTCAGATCTCTTCTCAGCGTATCTTCAAGTTTGACATGATTCTCCATATACGCAGTCCCCTCAGCTTTTTCCTCTGGCATCAAGGCATCGACATTATTTAGTACTTCATGCATTCGTGCTTTTAACCTCTCATGCTCTGTTAATGCTTTTATCGTTCCATTATATACTTTCCAATATGGTTCAACCTGCAAGAGCATGGTGTTAAATCGATGTCCTATGATGTCATTGACCAGTTTGTCCATCCTTTGTTGGATACCTTCTGCGCATTTATTGGCCTTCTCTGCTTGATACTTCTAGTACAAAGCATCAGAGACATCGTCCAAGCTACGTCCCGCGGGGTATGAGGTGTATTCACTGATAGGAGTCCCTGTCTCTAGTTGCAATACTTTTGCCTGCAACTTTTGGTTCTCCTCTTTAGATTTTTCATATAACCCCTTATATGTGACGTTCTCTCTGACCAAAAACTCTGTCTGGTCTAGGTTCAATCTAGCAACATCCAAGTTGAGTTTAGCAGTGACCCTTGGGTCAGTCTTACCAACCTGATGAACCATGAGGTGCCCAAAGGTTTCTTCAATATCCATGATGATAGGCCTCTTCCCCTTTGGATATAATGCCCATTGTAGGAGAGCTTTCTTGTCTGGATCATATCCAAAGCCTAAGAACAATTTGTCTATCTCTTGAGGCAACACCTGTTGATTCAAATCTTATTTCTTCAGGAAGCCATCAAATAAAAGTGCTGAGTTTATATCCCAACCAGAGAAGATGATTACACCGGCCTCTTTTAGTAGTTTCCTCCCTTTCTCAGGAGTCATATCTTTCATGAGGACATCAATCTCATCCTGCAACCTCTTCATCTATTCCTCCTCTGGTCTTCCAGCCATGCTTCGTTTTACATGAGCTCCTTTGTATTGGTACAAAAATGAGAGGAACTCCCTAGAAGAAGCGAATCCATCATCAGCAACGAAATCTTCATGCTCAGTCATTCTTATATCAACAACATCCTTGATGTTAATTTCACAGGTGTCCATATTCATCTCTGCTTCGAAACCAGGAGGATAATCTTCTCTAGGAGAATCAGCTGGGATACTACTGGCAGTCGATTTTGGTGACATGTGGGCTAGGGGCTGACTATCCTTCTCAGTATTGATGAAATGAAGGAATTGCAAAGGCACTCTATGCATGATTTCTGCTTCATGTTGAAGCAGCCTTTTAGCCACTTCCAGAGGATCTTGGAGATTTCCAATTAGGTCTCCATCTATCATTCCCCTTGCCCTTTTCCATTTGTAAGCCTCCCAAACTAGCTCACTCTTTTCTCTCAAAGCTTTGGCCTCTTCTCTTTCAAGATTCTTAATCAGGTCATCTGGCATTTTGGCCACATGTATTCCAGCTTTGAGTTTCTGTGAGGCTCTGGCAGCTCTTATATATCCTTCAGGATCGAAGTTCTCTCTAGGCTCACCCAGAGTCATGCCATAGTAGTCCAACTTATTCTGCAATAAATGATAACTTTTTGAACTTTTAACAATGAAATCAGAAAAAACCAATAAACCTGGAACAATGGATTGTTTACCGGAATCTGTAAGGTGTTTAGCACTGACAATAGACAATTGTCTTATAATCTCTAGGCTAGCCACCCTGTTTGGCACTGTAATTGGGAGCATGTGGGGTTTTCCTTCATATCCAAATACCCTGATTTCTGTGTGATTGTTATGGCAATACCAATCACCCCAATTATGATCAATCTGTGACTCTGGAGAGAAGTCCTTTGGTCTGAGGAATCTCTTGATTTCAGGGGACAAAGTGTAATCCCTGTGTTGCCCAAAAGCTGCACTAAGAGGTTTCACAAAATATTCTTGAAAGTGCCAGTACTGGTTGTTCATGAACCTCTGGTCCCATGCAGATACCCATAATTGAACTGGCTTCTTCAAACCATTTTTATCATAGGATCGAATGCAGAAATCATCTGACCAGAAATTAATCTCTTGTCCACAATAAAGAATGATATGCATTAACAAGGAATACAATGAAAAATGAACATTCACAAGGTCCCCTTTCAATTTTTCCAACCCATGATTTAAGGCATCTGCAACATAAGTGGCAAAATCAAATGACCTAGGGTCTTTTGACTGTAAGTCAGCACACAGAACCATAACCCCAATATCCATGAGTGGATGAGCCTCTAGGCCTAGTACTTGGGCTGCAGCATAATATGTATATTTGAAATATGGATGGAAGTGGTTGACATCAAATGACACCTTGTCATCTTTGCTGAACGGAACAAATGACCCACCCACTTTTAGCCTGTGAATAGGTAGTCTCCAAGTTCTGTAGATATTTTCCAAACTAAAGAATTCTTGTGAAAGTTTCTTCATATCGATACTCTCCTCTACTTCCCAGTCCAAATCAAAAACCATATCAATAGTCTATTTGTTAATCACTACTAATGTATTCCCTCTGTAATCACATATGGTTTTGGTTCTTGGATTGTAGCAATCTACCAGAGCTTTCATCAATTCTACATCTACAAACACATTTGGGACTACCAATTTGCCTAAGTTCTTCTTCCATAGATTACTTATGGGTTCAGGAGCATCCCTTCTTTTGTAGCTAAACAAAAACAACTCATGTCCTCTGATTTCAGTCCAAATGTCTCCTAGATTTTCGAATCTATCCTCTAATCCTTCTTCTTCATTTTTGATCTTTTTGGACCTTACACTAGATGAGGGACACTGGTCTAACAAATCCTGAGTCAGAGCTCTCCCTTCTTTCTTTTGTCTCTTGGGTTTCTCTTCAGGGTTCAGCTCTTTTCCTTTCCTACTCTTTTTAGAAGAAGAAGATGAAGGCTCCAATATTTAAGCAAACACAAGAGACAACACTTACTTGGAGGAATGCTCGGCTCTTCTGATTATCGTTCGCAAGTTTCCGCAGGTTCTTCGCGATTTTCAGTCTTTTAGCATCGATCTGGTTCTTATGAAAATTCAATCAGTTCAACTGTAATCGTATGGGCAACTTGTGCACAGTTAATGTTCTGCGTCTACAACGGCTACTCAAGTGTTTAAACTTAATTGCAGATGTGACATTCTTCAATTGGGCCTTTAACTCTTTCAGAGGAAGTACAGTTCACTCAAAGTGACCATATTTCAAGTTATCGATGAAACCCTTGTCTTCGGCCGAGTGTTTAAATCTTTCATCGAAAGCCCATTTTCTTCGATACTATTGTTTCGGTGAATAGCCCATGTCGAGAAGCCACTTTCAAGACTCATCAAAACCATTCTTTCATCAATAGACCTCCTTTTCGATAAGTCACTCGCAAGTTTCATCGAAATCATTCTTTCGATGAGTTTCTTTCTTCGGTGAGGGCCCATGTATGTTCATCGACATTCCTTTTTCATCAATATCCTCCTTTATCGATGAAACACCTTTGCTTTTGTTTGACATTATGTCATCGATGAAAACTTGCGTTTCGATGAATGCTTTATGAGTTTCTTCGGTAATGATATTCCTTCGAAATTACTTTTGCCTTTCTGCCTTTCGATGAAACTTAGAGTATCGATGAGTGATTTTCTACATTCATCGAAAGTGACTTTTTGCCAAAATACTTTTGTTCCGTGCTTTACATGCCTCATTTCGATGAAAATACTCTTTCGATGAAACTCTTTTTGCAGTGCTTGATACAATTTGCTGGCCGAAAACATCTTTCAGTCTTCACGCCTATGGGAATATACATTTTTTATATATTTTTTATTTTCAAATATAGTGTTCAACAGCGGCTCTGACTGAGGATGGAGGCATATTGAATATGTCTTCAAGAATTCAGAATCTCTGGTTAGCGCAGATTTATGATGGTATTTACAATGGAAATGGATCCTAATCTATTGTACATGTGATACAGAATGTTCAAGAAAAGAAGCTTTTTAAGAATTGCCCATGCACCGGCAATTCTTGGACCTCTCCTATTGCGTTTTGAAGCAAATAGGAATCCTCCCCTTTTTTGTCTATAATCACATATGGGCCGATCCACAAGGCTTCAAATTTACCATGCTTGCCTTTGTCTTGACTCCTAGCATTCCACATTAAAACCCAATCACCTACACAAAATTTTCTGTTTGATGTCCTCTTGTCATATAATCTCTTCATTTGATTTTGAATCCTGATATTCTGCTTTTGAGCTTCTGCCCTAACTTCATCAAGTTCTACCAACTGCATTATTCTTTCTTGTGATGGATCTTCAACATCTATCTCTTCTTGAATCATAAATCTGTGTACAGGCAAGAGGTTATCCAAAGGTAGTTTGGCCCTTTTGCCATAAACTAGTTCAAATGGAGACTTTCCTGTAGATTTTTTCACAGTTATCCTGTCTGCCCATAGTGCAAGATTCAACTTTGAATCCCATGCTTTTTTGTTCTGTCCCAGCATCTTTTTAATGATCTTTAGGATGTTCTTGTTGCTTGATTCAGCTTGCCCATTCCCCTGGGGGTGGTAAGGAGAAGAATGTGATATCTTAATGCCATATTCCTCACAAAAAGTGTTGAATTCCTCTGATCTAAAGGACATGCCATTATCTAAGATGATCCTTGCAGGGACACCGAATCTAGTAATAATGTTCTCCATTAAGAATTTTATCACCACCTTGCTAGTGGCCTGTTTGGTAGGTATTGCCTCCACCCATTTGGTAAAATAGTCTGTAGCAACCAATATCCATCTATGTCCTCCACTGGATTTTTCTGATATTTCCCCTATAAAGTCTATTCCCCATTGTTGAAATGGTTCCTCAGCCAACATTGGTCTCAATGGGAGTGATCCTTGATACTTTGTTTTGTTTGAGAACTTTTGACAAGCTTCGCACTTTCTGACATATCTATAAGAATCATTGAAGATGCATGGCCAATAATATCCAGCTCTCAATATTTTATGTGTTGTAGTCTTGGCCGAGAAATGGCCACCATAAACCCCATCATGCATCTCATGAAGAACTTTGTCTGCCTGGTAGTTGTCTAGACATAATAACAATATCCCATCTCTATTTTTCCAATATAGGTCCCCATTGATAATTAGATATCTTGCTGATTTTAGCTTCAGAGCTCTCTTCTGATTATCAGTCATGCCATCTGGACATTTCAAATGCTTGAGATAGTATATGATATCAGTGTACCATGTTGTTCTTTCAATACTGAAGTTAGCTTCTTCCCATCCAACCTGATTCACACCAGATTCCTCAATTTCAGTTCCTGTCATGAGTTTAGCCAGCCCTTGTCCTTTGATAACCTGTGAAATTTTGAGTTCAATGTTAAATTCTTGTATCTGATTGATCCATTTGCATCTTTTGCCCGTGACCTCAGTCTGTCTGAAGATATCTTTTACTGCTGCATTTGGGACATAAGCTATAACTTCAGCCCCCACTAAGTATGGTCTAAATTGTTTCACTGCTTTGACCAAAGCATAGGCTTGCTTTTCATTCAGTTCATATTTTACTTCTGAAGGGCTCAAAGACTTGCTAAAGTATGCAATGGGCTGCTCATACCCTTCTGAATTTTTCTGTAACAACACTGCTGCTATAGTGTGACAAGAGGCGAATGAGAATATCATAAATGGTTTACCAAAATCTGGGGAAATTAGTACTGGTGCTTCAGAAATTGCTCTTTTGATTGCCACAAAAGAATCAATTGCCTCTTCAGTCCAGTCAATTTGGGCCTCTTTCTTTAACATCCTTACTATAGGTTTTACTATGTCTGCAAAATTCAAAATGAACCTTCTCACAAAATTAATTTGTCCCAAGAATGATTGAATGGCTTTGATAGTTCGAGGGATGGGAACCTCATTGATAGCTGCTACTCTTTCAGGGTCAATTCTCACCCCCTCCTTGGATACTATGTGTCCAAGTAGTTTTCCCTCTTCAACACCAAAGTGGTATTTCTTGGGATTCAAGGAAATTCCATATTCTAAGGCTCTTTTAAATATCTTCTCAAGGTGTTCACAGTGATCATCAGCTTTTTTTGAGTATGCAGTCAGATCGTCTTAGTATACCACCATGATTACATCAATCAATTCTGCAAAAGCCACATCCATTGCCCTTTGAAAAGTAGCTCCAGCATTGGTCAATCCAAATGGCATTCGTGCATAAACATAAGTGCCCCATGGAGTTGTGAAGGTTGTCTTATATTTCTCAGTTTCTCTAACTTTCACTTGATTGTAACCTGAAAATCCATCCATCATAGACAACAGCTCACACCCTGTTACCCTCTGCAGCATGTTATCCATATTTGGCAATGGATAGTTATCCTTTAGAGATGATATATTCAAATTTCTAAAGTCTACACATAATCTAATATCCCCATTTTTCTTCCTGACTGGTACCAAGTTAGAAACCCATGTGGAATATCTGCATGGCTCAATTATTCCTGCGTCTTTCATCTTTATAATTTCTTCCCTCATTTTTGGTAACAATGTAGGATTAATAGGTCTCTGCTTTTGTCTGAATGGTTTAGCTTCTGGTTTAAGTGGTATCTCATGTTGAAAGAGATCTTCCTTGTAAGCTTTGAGATCTTCATAAGACCATGCAAACACATGTTTGTATCTTTTTAGCAATATTATCAGTTGTTGCCTCATAGTAGGAGTTAATTTTTTTCCAATAAAAACATTTTTGGGGGCTTCTTTGCTTCCTAGATTGATTTGTTCAATATCATTCTCTTTAACAGCTGACCCTTTGGTTTCAATCACATCTTGAGCATTAAAAGTTCTTTCTAATGCTACTAGGCCTCTTGGTAATTTATTTGATTTTAGTTGTATAATTTCATGTCCAAATAAAGTTTCCTTACCTTCAGTTTTCTCCACAAAGTCATTAAAATTTATAGCTTGAGTCTGATAATGATCAACACACTGTAAGAAGTTCAACAGATCTGCATCATCTTGAAATACTTTCCAATTATACAAGTTGTCAGGAACAGATGGTCTTACTTTCACTTCCACTTTAGATATCCCAGTTAGTGTTATATCATTGCCTTTTAATGCAATATTTGCTAAAAAATCTGCCATGATGTTTTTTGACCTATCTATCCAGGTTATCTGAAAAGCATCAAAAAGCTCCATGGTATCCCACACATCATTCCTGTATTGTTTCAGTCTTAAGTGTTTTGAGGCATATCTTTCCTTTACTTGTGAGACTATTAATTCTGAATCACCAAAGACACTTAGCAATTTGATCCCATGTTTGACTGCTATGTTAAGACCAGTGAGTAGAGCTTCATATTCAGCAATGTTATTTGTACATTCAAATAACAACTTGAAAGAATATTTGTAAGTTTCCCCTGTGGGTGAGATAAAAAGGATTCCAGCCCCACTCCCTTCTTTTCTACAAGACCCATCAAAGAACATTTTCCATATCTGACCATCCTTTTTAGTTAGACATGACTCAATGGGGACCCACTCTTTAATTTTAGGTCTTGTTAACTGTACCTGGAAGTTGTCCATGTCAGTTTGTAAAAAACATACTTGGTTCACTGTTTCTTCCATGTCTTCTATGATATATGTGGACCGAGGTTCCCTGTCAATTTTTATTTCCTGTCCATTTATTGGAATCGTAGCATATGACAAATCCAGCTGCACATATCCACCAATCATATTCGACCATTGTCTAGACAACAACATTCCATAATTTGGAGGAACATCTACCACTGTGATATCTGTTTTATATGATGCTTCTGGACAGGCTGCTAATCTGAACTCTACATCCTTCATGATACCAACCACTAGGACTGATCTATTGTCCATGGCATAGCATTTCCCAAAGGTAGTATCAACTTCCAATCCTAGTTCTTTCATCACCCCAATAGGCATGACATTTATGGCTGCTCCTAAATCGATCATACAATTCTTCACCTTTTTGTTGTTTATCACCAAAGTGAGATAAAATGGGTCTACTTGTGTTGGGTTTTTAGTTATAGTGGACCCTAAGTATATAACTGGAGCCATTTGTTCATTGTTGTCACCTGTTGGGACCTCTTGTTTTTGTTCATTAATCTTTTCTTCTTGGACACCTGAAATCATCTCAAAAGTTTTTTCTCTATACTCAGGGAACCTCATTATTTCCATCAATGAAACAGAAACTTTTAATTGTGTTAATGCAGTTGAGATATCAAATGAGGTAGAGTGTTGTGATGAAGGGAGTTTTACTGTTTCTTCCTTTTGAACATTAGGACCCTTCTTATTATTCTTTGGTACAACCTCCTTAGTCATAGCTCCTTTGTTTATTCGCTTGAGTGTCTCATCAGTTTCTTTCATAAAAAGACTAGTAGGTTTACCTTGCTCTGGATTCACCACCCTATTCCTTAAATCATAAGTCCTTTTTGCTTGTGCAACGGCATAAGCTGTAATTCTTCTTTTTTCTTCTTCAGTAGGGATTCTGAGCTTAACACTTTCATTTTTGCTGGTGGTCACAGGTAAGACAGAGCATTGATCAATATTCATGGAATCTGACCTTCCTTCCTGACTAAATGATATCATATTAACAGTTGAATCATCCACATGTTCTTCATAGCTATCCTCCTCCTCTTGCAATCCTTTTGCTACTGCACACAAAGAAGAAGCGTGTGGCATATTGCAAGCATAACACCACATGTCATCGTCTTGAGTATAATTTATTGTTCCTTTTAAAGGATCTGGAATTTGTTGATTATCTCTGTGGTTCCTGTCTACTGGTTTTCCATCCTTCCATGTGGTGTTATAAGGCATGTCATGTAGTCTAGGTCTCTCAAGACGGTAGTATTGTTGCTTCTCTGTTTTGTTTACTCTTATAGATAAATCTTTCAGGGCATTTAAAACTTTGTCAAGCTTATCTTCATCTCTATTAGCCTTGGGTGCTCTAGGATTGTATAACCTTGCATCCTCTCTCTTTCCCACTTTACTAGCAGCCTTTCTGTTGTTTTCTATAACAATGGCATCTTTCATAACATCTCGGAGGTCTCTAGGATTTCTGGTTCTCAGCTCATAGTTTGTTTTACTGTCATAAGCATTGATATAATACAGAATGCTCACCTCAGGTACTGGTTTCATCCTATTGGGGATTTTGTTTAAAACCCTGTTAAATCTTTTGTTAAAATCTATCACCGATTCATTTTGCTCCTTCTTTATACTAATGATTTCGTGCAAAGAAAACTCAGGGCTGTTATGGTCTCCATACTGCTCAAGGAACAAATCTTTGAATCCTGCAAGATCTCTAATGGATGCGTCAGGCAACGTCCTAAACCAATCTATTGCATCTTCTATTAATGATTGCATAAACAACCTGATCTTGACATCTTCATATGGTAACCCAAAATCCTCAATTACTGCATCAAAGGCTTTACAATGAGCCTCACCTGAAACTGCATTACTTCCTATGAACCTTGGTATCGCTGTCCTGATTTCATTTGGGATAGGATATGGGTACACTATCATTCCTGAAAAATCAAACTGCCTCATTTGCTCCATATTTATTAGTCCATGCCCTCCATGAGGATTCCCAAAGTTTTGGTTCACATTACCATATAAGGGTATTTGATTTTGATAAGGAAGAGGGTATTGATTCTGGTGTTGATATTGAAACTGATTAGGGGGTGGATGTTGGTTATAAAATTGACCAGGGGGTGGGTACTGATTATGAGTATGTGAACTTTGCTGGACTGGTGGTGCACTTGAATGCACATGATCATCCCTTTTGCTACCAAACAAGGGATTCTCATAAGCTTTGAAATCATTACCCTTTGTTTTACCCACTCCTTGAGCATATGTTTTCTTGTAGTTGTTTACATCTTTATTAAAGTCATCCTCACCAACATTTATGCCCAACTTAGCACATAGCTCCAAACATTCCTGAGTCCTTCCTGAATCTCTCATCTCAGCAGCTGCCTCCATCATTTGTCTAGTTAAATCTGTAAATCTATCTGCAGGGTCTGCCATACTTGATCCTGATGGAGGTGGTGTGTATTGTTTGGACCGTGCTTCGTGATTTTCAAAACCAGGGGGAATTTGGCACTGCCCCTTTTGAGCTTTATATGCTGCAACCAAATCCTCATTCACCGAGCTTGAAGTTGTTGTTCTATCTTGTTCTCTTAAGGGCAAATGTTGGCTACTTTCATGTTTATACTGGTTGTATCTTTCTCTCATGGAATCATTCATGGGTTCTTTATTTTTGTTCTTTCGTTGAGAGAAATCTAATTGGGATAAAGATTGTCCTTTTGTAACCGATCTTGTTCCGTGCATTGATATTCTTATTTTAGAGTCGCCACCTCTTTCCTAGAGGATATGTGTTATTTATTTTTTCTGAGTTCTTTCCCACAGTAGAGTCTTAATTCTTCTTCCCCAGCAGAGTCGCCAATCTGTTGGGTCTCAAATCAACAGATTGGATAGGTTCTAAGGAAATGCCAACTCCTATGATCAAACCCTCCAATTGACTTGGCCAACATGTAGAGTGAACCTGTTTGGTTGCTAACTCTCTCACTTTAGGCTCTACAAGACCTAGGCGGGTATACCTATTCATTGAATGTCTCCAATTACCAGTGCTTTTTATAGCAGATTTATTACCCTAATCTGATATATCCTGATCTTGAAATGGCATGAGTTCCTTGAATGGAGATATAGCAGATGAGTTCAAGATTGTTGTTTGTAATAACTGTTTGCTTTATGTTTCTTAATTACTTCTATTGCTTATTAAAATAATCAATTATGAATGAAATGATGAGTGCAACTTGTAATTTAGCCAGTGCCTTCTTCGCTGTTTGGGTTACAGAGTCATTACACTTTTCTTTAGGACTTATGGTGTGAACCTCTGAGACAGTTTTTTAATTCATCCCTTTATGAACTTGTCAGTTATTATTTCTTTTGGAACCAAATGAATGCTTATATCATATGCTGATTGAGTGAATTTAACCCTACCCTTAAGGGACCAGTCAATTAAGCTTTGCAAGGAACAATCACAATCCGCAAGCAAAACATTTGTTGCAACATTATAATATAAAACATAGATCTGATCTTAAGAACATGAATAACCTTATCTTATCAGACAATATCACAGACGGTTGCCAAAAGAAAATGAAATGATCCACAACACATATGCAGAGAAATAGTTGATCAAAATTTGTATTCCATTATAGTTTGTATACAGAAGACTTACAGGTTGTCATCTATCGCTATCTTCATCTTATCTAATCCCTATCCCCTTACATTAAAAAAATCATTCTCATATATATATGAGGATGAAGGCCTTTCATGAAGAGACACGACCTTTCAAAATATTAATCGTTAATTTGAGTATTTCTAAACTTAAGCAAAAAGAGATTTAGGAGTCCCAAATGATGAATGTAATCATCATCTTTGAAGGTTTTGATTCGAGGAGTCTGTTTCTTCAATTCATCTCCCAGCGACAGATACTTGAATATTATCTCGTTGACAGTAGGGGCCATATCCTTACTTCGATCTATCTCTGACAAGGCCCAATCCTTGACGCTGGTGAGCTCTTTTCGCAAATCCTCCAGGGATATCACTTCTCCTTCTTTGTAAATGGAGGGCATTCCACAAGGTTTCTCATCATCCAACTCCTTCAGATCTCTTCTCAGTGTATCTTCAAGTTTGACATGATTCTCCATATACGCAGTCCCCTCAGCTTTTTCCTCTGGCGTCAAGGCATCGACATTATTTAGTACTTCATGCAATCGTGCTTTTAACCTCTCATTCTCTGTTAACGCTTTTATCGTTCCATTATATACTTTCCAATATGGTTCAACCTGCAAGAGCATGGTGTTAAATCGATGTCCTATGATGTCATTGACCAGTTTGTCCATCCTTTGTTGGATACCTTCTGCGCGTTTATTGGCCTTCTCTGCTTGATACTTCCAGTACAGAGCATCAAAGACATCGTCCAAGCTACGTCCCGCGGGGTATGAGGTGTATTCACTGATAGGAGTCCCTGTCTCTAGTTGCAATACTTTTGCCTGCAACTTTTGATTCTCCTCTTTAGATTTTTCATATAACCCCTTATATGTGACGTTCTCTCTGACCAAAAACTCTGTCTGGTCCAGGTTCAATCTAGCAACATCCAAGTTGAGTTTAGCAGTGACCCTTGGGTCAGTCTTACCAACCTGATGAACCATGAGGTGCCCAAAGGTTTCTTCAATATCCATGATGATAGGCCTCTTCCCCTTTGGATATAATGCCCATTGTAGGAGAGCTTTCTTGTCTGGATCATATCCAGAGCCTAAGAACAATTTGTCTATCTCCTGAGGCAACACCTGTTGATTCAAATCTTGTTTCTTCAGGAAGCCATCAAATAAAAGTGCTGAGTTTATATCCCAACCAGAGAAGATGATTACACCGGCCTCTTTTAGTAGTTTCCTCCCTTTCTCAGGAGTCATATCTTTCATGAGGACATCAATCTCATCCTGCAACCTCTTCATCTATTCCTCCTCTGGTCTTCCAGCCATGCTTCGTTTTACATGAGCTCCTTTGTATTGGTACAAAAATGAGAGGAACTCCCTAGAAGAAGCAAATCCATCATCAGCAATGAAATCTTCATCCTCAGTCATTCTTATATCAACAACATCCTTGATGTTAATTTCACCAGTGTCCATATTCATCTCTGCTTCGAAACCAGGAGGATAATCTTCTCTAGGAGAATCAGTTGGGATACTACTGGCGGTCGATTTTGGTGACATGTGGGCTAGGGGCTGACTATCCTTCTCAGTATTGATGAAATGAAGGAATTGCGAAGGCACTCTATGCATGATTTCTGCTTCATGTTGAAGCAACCTTTTAGCCACTTCCAGAGGATCTTGGAGATTTCCAATTAGGTCTCCATCTATCATTCCCCTTGCCCTTTTCCATTTGTAAGCCTCCCAAACTAGCTCACTCTTTTCTCTCAAAGCTTTGGCCTCTTCTCTTTCAAGATTCTTAATCAGGTCATCTGGCATTTTGGCCACATGTATTCCAGCTTTGAGTTTCTGTGAGGCTCTGGTAGCTCTTATATATCCTTCAGGATCGAAGTTCTCTCTAGGCTCACCCAGAGTCATGCCATAGTAGTCCAACTTATTCTGCAATAAATGATAACTTTTTGAACTTTTAACAATGAAATCAGAAAAAACCAATAAACCTGGAACAATGGATTGTTTACCAGAATCTGTAAGCTGTTTAGCACTGACAATAGACAATTGTCTTATAATCTCCAGGCTAGCCACCCTGTTTGGCACTGTAATTGGGAGCATGTGGGGTTTTCCTTCATATCCAAATAGCCTGATTTCTGTGTGATTGTTATGGCAATACCAATCACCCCAATGATGATCAATCTATGACTCTGGAGAGAAGTCCTTTGGTCTGAGGAATCTCTTGATTTCAGGGGACAAAGTGTAATCCCTGTGTTGTCCAAAAGCTGGACTAAGAGGTTTCACAAAATATTCTTGAAAGTGCCAGTACTGGTTGTTCATGAACCTCTGGTCCCATGCAGATACCCATAACTGAACTGGCTTCTTCAAACCATTTTTATCATAGGATCGAATGCAGAAATCATCTGACCAGAAATTAATCTCTTGTCCACAATAAAGAATGATATGCATTAACAAGGAATACAATGAAAAATGAACATTCACAAGTTCCCCTTTCAATTTTTCCAACCCATGATTTAAGGCATCTGCAACATAAGTGGCAAAATCAAATGACCTAGGGTCTTTTGACTGTAAGTCAGCACACAGAACCATAACCCCAATATCCATGAGTGGATGAGCCTCTAGGCCTAGTACTTGGGCTGCAGCATAATATGTATATTTGAAATATGGATGGAAGTGGTTGACATCAAACGGCACCTTGTCATCTTTGCTGAACAGAACAAATGACCCACCCACTTTTGGCCTGTGAATAGGTAGTCTCCAAGTTCTGTAGATATTTTCCAAACTAAAGAATTCTTGTGAAAGTTTCTTCATATCGATACTCTCCTCTACTTCCCAGTCCAAATCAAAAACCATATCAATAGTTTGTTTGTTAATCACTACTAATGTATTCCCTCTATAATCACATATGGTTTTGGTTCTTGGATTGTAGCAATCTACCAGAGCTTTCATCAATTCTACATCTACAAACACATTTGGGACTACCAATTTGCCTAAGTTCTTCTTCCATAGATTACTTATGGGTTCAGGAGCATCCCTTCTTTTGTAGCTAAACAAAAACAACTCATGTCCTCTGATTTCAGTCCAAATGTCTCCTAGATTTTCGAATCTATCCTCTAATCCTTCTTCTTCACTTTTGATCTTTTTGGACCTTACACTAGATGAGGGACACTGGTCTAACAAATCCTGAGTCAGAGCTCTCCCTTCTTTCTTTTGTCTCTTGGGTTTCTCTTCAGGGTTCAGCTCTTTTCCTTTCCTACTCTTTTTAGAAGAAGAAGATGAAGTCTCCATGATTTAAGAAAACACGAGAGACAACACTTACTTGGAGGAATGCTCAGCTCTTCTGGTTATCGTTCGCAATTTTCCGCAGGTTCTTTGCGATTTTCAGTCTTTTAGCATCGATCTGGTTCTTATGAAAATTCAATCAGTTCAACTGTAATCGTATGGGCAACTTGTGCACAGTTAATGTTCTGCATCTACAACAGCTACTCAAGTGTTTAAACTTAATTGCAGATGTGACATTCTTCAATTGGGCCTTTAACTCTTTCACGGGAAGTACAGTTCACTCAAAGTGATCATATTTCAAGTTATCGATGAAACCCTTGTCTTCGGCCGAGTGTTTAAATCTTTCATCGAAAGCCCATTTTCTTCGATACTATTGTTTCGGTGAATAGCCCATGTCGAGAAGCCACTTTCAAGACTCATCGAAACCATTCTTTCATCGATAGACCTCCTTTTCGATAAGTCACTCACAAGTTTCATCGAAATCATTCTTTCGATGAGTTTCTTTCTTCGGTGAGGGCCCATGTATGTTCATCGACATTCCTTTTTCATCGATATCCTCCTTTATCGATGAAACACCTTTGCTTTTGTTCTACATTATGTCATCGATGAAAACTTGCATTTCGATGAATGCTTTATGAGTTTCTTCGGTAATGATATTCCTTCGAAATTACTTTTGCCTTTCTGCCTTTCGATGAAACTTAGAGTATCGATGAGTGATTTTCTACATTCATCGAAAGTGACTTTTTGCCGAAATACTTTTGTTCGGTGCTTTACATGCCTCATTTCGATGAAAATACTCTTTCGATGAAACTCTTTTTGCAGTGCTTGATACAATTTGCTGGCCGAAAACATCTTTCAGTCTTCACGCCTATGGGAATATACATTTTTTATATATTTTTTATTTTCAAATATAGTGTTCAACAGGTCCATAACCTAGACTTATCTGCCAATAAAGGCAAATTTGTCAACCCGTTTAGACCAATAAGAAAAACACCAAATCCAAACATCCAATCCATGTCTTTGACATAACCAAATGATCTCCAGATGATAACAAGTTATCATCACTGTCGGTGAACAATATAACCTGTCAGTGAAGCATTTATCGGTCATTATGCATAAGCCACTAACCATGTCGGTTCAACAATAAACCAATATAACAATAGTGCTAAATCAACAATGTAGACCTCCAAGAAGATAAGTGTTGACATCAATGACAAAACCAATGCAATACATGATGAAGTCATCCATAATACCAACAATCTCCCCCTTTGGCATTGATGGCAACACTAGATGGAAAAACATCTAAGTGCCAAAAATAGGATGCCAAAAACCAATAAACCAACAATGTCCCAAAATAGATCAATACAAAGTTTTGTGCCAAAACAAAAACCATATAACCAAAAATATATCTCTCCCCAAAGTACATGGTTAGTACAAAGTTTTTCCATAGATATCTCTCCCCCTTTGACATCAAATGCCAAAGCAATTAAGAGTCAAAGATCTTAGCAAACAGCCAACTACTCCCCCTGAGAAGTAGCTCTCCTTCATCAAATCCAGAAAAAGATATTTATGTTAGTTCCTACTAGTTTGATGCCAATATTCATCATTCAAGTTTCTACTAGTGGCTAAATTACCCCAAGCTACTCTCTAAGATATTCAAATGTTTCCTTAGGCAAAGGCTTTGTAAAGATATCTACAATCTGCTCTTTAGTATTCACATAAACCAATCTCACTTCATTTGCTTCAACATTCTCTTTCAAAAAATTGTACTTAATAGAAACATGCTTTGTCTTAGAGTGAAATACCGGATTCCTTGATATTTCAATTGCCACTGAATTATCACAATAAATAATTATTGGTTCTTTTCATTTTACCTTTATATCCTTCAACATTTGCTTGATCCATAATACTTGAGTACAATTAGTTGTTGCTGCAACATATTCTAATTCTGTTGTAGATAATGATGTACAAGTTTGCTTCTTGCTTATCCATGAAATCAATCTTCTGTCAAGAAAGAATGCACCACCAGTGGTACTCTTTCTTTCATCTACATCTTTTTTCCAATTTGCATCTGTGTATGCACATAAATCAAAATTTTCATCCTTAGGATACCATAAACTAAGATTTGTTGTGCCTTGTAGGTACCAGAAAATCCTTTTACCTATTGATTCATGATTTTCTTCAGGATTTGTTTGAAATCTTGAAATAATACATACTACATTCATTATATCGGGTCTATTTTGTGTCAAATACAGTAATCCTCCAATCATAGATTTGTACCTTGTCAGATTAATAGGAGTCGAATCATCCTTTAATGTCAATTTATCAATTGTAGTCATAGGAGTTTTTACCGGTTTGGAGTTTTCCATACCAAATTTCTTCAAGAGTTCCTTCAAGTACTTTGTTTGACATATGAATATACCTTTATATGTTTGTTAAATCTGCAAACCTAGAAATTTTTTTATCTCTCCAATCATAGACATTTCAAATTCTTCTTGCATCTTTTCAGCAAAGTCTTTACATAACTGTTCTTCACCTCCAAAAATGATATCATCCACAAATACTTCAATAACCAAAATTTCATCATTGGTAACTTTGTAATACAAATTGTTGTCAGCATTACCTTTTGTGTATCCAAGCATTAAAATATATTTATCCAATCTAGCATACCAAGCTCGGGGAGCTTGCTTTAATCCATATAAAGCTTTCCTTAACCTGCAAACCATATGCTTATCACTTGTCAATGAAAATCCATCAGGTTGTTCAAAGTAAACTTCCTCCTCAAGATATCCATTTAAAAATTCACATTTTACATCCATCTGATAAACTTTATAGTTCTTATGAGCTACGAATGCAAGAAATAGTCTAACTGCCTCAATTTTGGCTACCGGTGCAAAGGTTTCATTATACTCAATTCTTTCTTTCTATGAATAACCTTTACAAACTAATCTTGCTTTGTTTATGATTACTTCACCATCCTCATTAAGTTTATTTCTATATATCCATTTAGTTCCAATTACATTTTTGTCTTTAGGTCGGGGAACTAATGTCCAAGTATTATTATTTTCAATCTGTTCTAATTCATCTTCCATTTCTTTTATACAATTTTCATCTTGACATGCTTCAATAACAAATGTCGGTTCAACTTGAGAAATTAAACATACCTCTTCATTTGCCAATCTTCCTCTTGTCATAACACCTTGATTTTTGTTTCCAATTATCTAATTCTCTGAATGATTCAATCTTACATAACTAGGTTTATTCTGATTTATATTCACATGTTGTTGTTCTTCAGTCACAATTGAGTTTCTGATGATGTCGGCATGACTAGATCTTCACTCTGTACTGGTGCAATCTATGTCGGTTCATTTATAATCATTTCAACTGTTAGTTCTACAGATCTTGAATCTCCTCTAAAATGTTCATCTATCTTCACATTAGTACTCTCAATGATTTTCTGTAACCTTTTATTATAACATCTATATGCCTTACTTCTAGAGGAATAACCAAGAAATATTCTTTCATCACTTCTAGGATCAAATTTACCAATATACTCATCTCTTCTAATATAACATTTGCTTCTAAATATTCTGAAGTATTTAAGAGTAGGAGTATGACCAAACCATAGTTCATAAGGGGTCTTACCGGTTTCACTTTTGATGTAAACTCTATTGAAAGTATAAACTATTGTATTCACTGCTTCTCTCCAGTACATATGAGGTAGATTTGCTTCCATCATCATGGTTCTTTCTACATCCAGAATAGTTTTGTTCTTCCTTTTCACAACTCCATTCTTCTAGGGTGTCCGTGGTGCTGATAGTTGTCTTTTGATTCCATTCACTTCACAGAATGCATTAAATTCTCTAGATGTAAATTCTCCTCCTTGATCTAATCTCAATCATTTGATTTTCTTGCCGATTTCATTCTCTACCATTGCCTTGTATATCTTGAATCTTCCAAAAGCTTCTAATTTCTCCCTAAGAAAAGTAACCCAACACATTCTAGAATAATCATCAATTATTAGCATAAAGCATCTATCTCCCTAAAGACTTCTTGTTCTAGCTAGACCACATATACCAGTATGAATTAAATCAAAAATATTATTGGATTTCTTAGTAATGCTCTTAAATGTTGTTCTAACTTTCTTTCCCATTTTACATTCCTTACATACCGGATTATGAGGTTTTACGATCTTAGGTAAATCCCTTACTGCCTTGGTTGAACTGATCTTTACAATGCAATCAAAATTCACATGACAGAGTCTCTTATGCCATTACCAACTTTCATCAATGTGAGCAATCAAACATGTCTTATCACTGGAATTCAAATGAAAGATATTACCTTTATCATGATTACCGATTGCAATCTCCAATCCAGTTTTGTTTATGATTTTGCATTTTCCATTCTTAAATAGTAACTGAAATCATTTTTCCGCTAACTGACCAACACTCAAAAGATTATGCTTTAAACCTTCTAAATAATAAACATTGTCAGTATTGTGTTTACCATCCAAAGATATAGTACCTCTTCCTTTGATTAAACAAGCTTTATCATCTCCAAATCTTACTAGACCTCCATGAATTTCTTGTAATGATAAGATTTTTCTTTTATCACTAGTCATATGATGCAAGCATCCACTATCTATAATCCATTCATCCTTTTCTTCAATTTTTGCTACCAGTGCCTACTCTATCGGTTTAACAATAGTTGTCGGTTGATCTTCTTTTATTGCAACAAAAGGCCATCCATTATCTATTGGATCTTCATCTCAGACATCTATAACACCTTCATCTACATAGTAACATAGCTTATCTCTGTTTTTCTTAAATCTGTATCTCTGATATTTTGGGTTAGGCTTATATGTTCTTCTTGCTTCCTCCCTTAGTCTTGCATGTCTATCATGACACCTAGAATCCATATGACCAACTTTATTGCAATTAAAACATTTGAAAGGTTTTTTACCTTCATACTTACTTCCTACTGGACCTTTAGGCATCTTCCTTGCAAATAGTGCTTCAAGTTCTTCAAGTTCTTCATTTTCTCATCTCATATCTTCAAGTTTTTTTTGTATAAAGTTCTTTCCAATCAGTTTTGTCAGATGATGAGGATGATGTTGATGATGATGATGCTGATGATGATGATGCTTTGAAAGCTATATCAGTTTTAACTGTAGCAATAGGACCAAACTCTTCAAGTTCAAATGCAGAAATTTTTCCAACCAAAGTATCTCTAGAAACTAATGTATTAGGCATTGTTCTCAACTCATTAATAGTAGTCACTTTCATATTGTAAGCCAATGGCAATTCTCTTAAAACTTTAGAAATAGTTTAATCTTCACTTAAGGATCCTCCATAACATTGTATTCCTAAAACAATTTCATTAACTCTTTCCATAAATGCAAAAATTCTTTCATCTTCTTCCATTTCTAAATTTTCATACCTGACCCGGTAACATTCCAATTTTGCAATCTTGACAGTGGTATCTCCTTCATTCAATGTTTCCATTTTATCCCAAATAGCTTTACCAGTAGATCGACATGATAATCTTGTGATTTGTTGATCTGATAATGTGCTCAGAAGTCCTTCTCTTAGTTTTCAATCATTCTCCAAGTCCTTAGCCAATGTCGGTGGATGAGGTTGATTTGGAGTAGGACCAACATAGCCATTCTTAGTAACATTGCATATGTCTCTTCCAATGTAGTTCAGATGTGTTTCCATTCTGATCTTCCATATACCATAGTTAGTTCCATCAAGTTTTGGACTGTCCTTCCTGAAAATATTTGTTGCCATAGGATCTCCTCAAGTTGTTAGGCTTCCACAATAAAGAGGACTTAGCTCTGATACCAATTGTTAGGAACCGGGAAGGACAACTGAGAGGGGGGGTGAATCAGTTGTGAACCAATTTTCACTAAATTACAAATCAAAACCAATTAATCCAACTTGAAACTTAGTGCTGGTAAAACAGTTTAACAGTTATAGCAGTACTGGTCTAACTTAATGCATGAAATAGAAAGAGAAACAAAATCTACAATACATGACACAGAGATTTTGACGTGGAAACCCTGTAAGGGGAAAACCCACCGTGGGAAACCCTACCCACAATTAGATGATACTACTACATATAGTAAGTGTATACAAATGGGGTTTGCACATGCAAAAAGGCCAACTGCCTAGAGCTCACTGCTCAATCACAAAATAGGAGTCGCGTTGACTACAATTGGATGGTTAAATCCAATAACAATGTACTGCCTCATAATAGCATTTGTAATGTTGGATTCAGTACCGGTTTAAGCTCTGACCATGAGTTTCAAACACCTTCATAACCTTTCCTTCAACCTTCAGATAATGTCTGCATAATTTTCACAAGGATCTGCTTATTTTCTCTCTTCAATATTCACACACACCCATAGTTATTGATCTTCAATAAGATATTACAATCATATATACAAAACCTAAGACCAAATGTTAAGGTCAGCTCACTAAAGATATTATAATTAAATCAATTACAAAAAAGTCTTGATGTGATACAATATGTCGGCTCAATACATTTACCACATTATCCAATCAAGAAACCATTTCCAAGACGTGTCATGCTGATCTGGAATAGATATCATGTACTGGTCCATAACCTAGACTTATCTACCGGTAAAGGCAAGTCTGTCAACTCGTTTAGACCAATATACAAAACACTAGATCCAAACATCCAATCCATATCTTCTACATAACCAAATGATCTCCAGATGATAACAAGTTATCATCACTACCGGTGAACAATATAACCTGCCGATGAAGCATATACCGGTGACTATGCATAAGCCACTAACCATGTCGGTTCAACAATAAACTAATATAACCATAGTGCCAAATCAAAAATGTAGACCTCCAAGAAGATAAGTGTTGACATCAATGAAAAAACCAATGTAACACATGACGAATTCATCCATAATACCAACATGTAGCATTCAAGGATTTCAACATCTATTTATTCCTTTGAGATTCCAAATCCACCTCCATAAGGTCCAATTTGATAATATCCCAAAAATCCTAATAAAACTATGTTGGAGAAACATAAAGCCCAAGAGATTTCCCTTTTCTCATCTGTAAGACAATACCTTATAATTCATCCAAAGTGATGATCTTGTTCAAAACATCATTCATCTCATTAGAAACTAGCAACATAGTACACCCCAATATTAGATCTCCCTCCTCCCTAGTTAGGGGACTATCCTTACTAAACAAAGTGGAATAATACTGAGTGATCTTTCTTGCAATCATACTAAAATAAGGGATTTGATTCTCTTCAGAAGACCTAACAGAGGTAATGGGATTTCCATGTCTCCTATCTTGGACAAAGTTATGAAAGAAAGCATTGTTTTTTATCTCTCCTACAAGTAGTCAATGTGAGACTTCTGCTTCCTGACTATTTCTTATTATAGCTTCCATTCCTCTAGTTCATTCACAAAAATATCTTCTAAATAAAATAATTCCTTAGGTAAACCATGGTCCCTTATTTCATGAGTTATTTCATCCAAACAAGATTGAGCAACCACTATAGTAGTGAAAACATTACCAAAGTGACGCGGGGAAATCTTGAATGCACCCTTTAAGTCAAATTATTGTCATTTATCCAATTTTGGTTTCTTTTGGTTTTATTGAGTCAATAAATTCATATAAGACCATTGTGGGTCATTTAGTATCATTATCAAAATATTTGGGTGATTAGATGTAAAAAATGCAAAAATTGTCAATGTTGCTCAAATAGTTGTCAAGCAACTTTGTCATATTTGTCAAATTTGTTGTATTTATTAAAAATATGATTATATGGTGGTTGTAATAGTTGTTAATAGTTAAAAATATATTAATATGTACTCACAACTCTAATTTGAGGGTTGGAGAAAGATGGAATGATAAAAAACTTCATTTTAGCATATTTTAACTTACATTTTCTGTGTGTTACAGTCAGTAAAAACCTTTGGTACAGCCTTGTACTATATAGTAAGACCCTAAAACTGATGGAAAAATATGAATACATGAAAATAGTTTCATTTTATTTTCTTTTTTATCAAATTTCATTAAGATTTGAATAAGTTATGTCATTTTTGGTGAGAGTAGGTCTGTTTTTTTGTGTTTTCTTTTTGATGTTATACTCTGAAATTTTTGGTTTGTATAGCCTGTATGTCATTGGTACAGAATTTAACCCATATGGTAAAGATATATCTATTTCTTACATTTCATTTACAATTGGTTTCACAATATTTCATTGATAATTGAAAGAGTTATAGCATTTTTGGCAAAAAAAATGTCCTCAACCCTACCTAGGGTTTCCAACAACACTAAAAAAATCATTTCTCTTGTTTGGCATGGTAAAAAATTCTGAAAATTTTAATAAATCTCTATTTTTGCATCCTCTAATGGATTCAAAAATCTTGTCTTGATATCTTTTGGCCACAAGAACTTATGGGTGATTGTTATAAAGAACACTATCAAAAAAAGGAAAAAAAGCCTATTGTTAGAGGGTTTGACAAAATCTTTACATAGTTTGGTCATGGTTGGGTGTAGAGTCCATGAGATATGTTATGAAATAATTTAAGTGTTCAAGAACTCATAATTATGTTGTCCTTAATTTTTTAATGCCTATTAGGCCACTATAGCAATGTTCCCAAGTTGAATTAGGGTGCACCAAGTCATGGTTCGCAATGAGTCTTTGTATGAAAAGTGTAAAACCACTCAAGTTGATCTAATTTGATTTTTTCTCTGCATTAAAAAACATTGCATATTCCATCCTTTCAACATGTACTTAACAAACTAAATCCTTTTAAAAAATGATAACATTGTTGTCTCGAATGCATGCTTCTCTTTAGACCACCATTCAAATATAGCCTCCTATAGTGATGAATCTTGAAGCCACATGAGTTGGAAATTCAAAAAAGGATTTTTATAGGATCTAAAAAAATGTAGCTGAAAGTTTTATTGGCCAATGATCTGATCCTTTCCAATCAAGAATCTTTGAACTAGTTGTCCAATTACCCTTGACCTAAAAGTTAGACACAAGGAACCTATCCAACCTCTTTGAAATAGCCTCAACACCCCACCTTCTATTATTCTAAGTAAACATTCCATTGGATGGCTTTGTGTCCACCAAGTTCAAAAGATCAATATTATCTCTTAGAAGCATGGAGGACTCTTCAAGACTACTAGCAACTCCTCTCTTTTCCTCTAGACTAATGACAACATTGAATTTTGTTGCAAGAAGCCACAGGGATATGGAGCAATAGATCTAATTATTCTGATGTAAGACCAAAGTAAATATTTTCTTCAGAGATATTTCATATCATAAACATTGGTGAGAAGATTACCTTTTCTAGTTTCCAAACTTGAGGCAACCAATGACATCATACATCTACTTGATATCCACCACATAGGGACAACCTTATGAGGGTCCCTAGAGAATCCACATCACTTGAATTGCCTTGAACCCTGATACACTGCCATTGTCCCCTAGGCCATATTCTAGGAACAAGACTTGAAGTACCTTCCACCGACAACTTAGTGGATAAAAACAACATCAGGAGAATGAAATTGAATCAAATCTCAAAATAGCCTTTTGTCTAGGGATATTATTCATACCCCTTACATTCCAAGGAAGGACAATCATCTTAGAGATGGAGAAAAATGGGAATCAATGGTTTTCAGTAAACAAAACTCAACTAGTGTCTCACCAGTTAATTATACTTTTTCCTGATCCTTCTTCTTTCCCACCTAGGGAGGCTTTTTTGGAATGCCTTTTTCTGATGTTTTTTGGCTGAAGCCCAAGTGCAAGTGAGGTTTACTTGCACTTAAAAATAACTTGAGGGTCCTTCTCCAAATTATCCATAGAACTAGCTAGTCTAGAGTAACCCTTCCCCTCTTTACACAAAGTAGATTCTGGAAAACTTGAAGTCAACAGATGAATATTTGTATCCATCTAGGAATCATGACCTTTGTCCTATGAATCATTAGGAAGAATTCTCTCCTTCTCACCAATGATTTGATATGTACTCATAATTTGTTTACCAATGGGCAAGTTTGTTAGAAACCTCATCAATTTTCCTATCCTTTAAAGTTCTCTACTACCCTCTATCCTTATAGTTGGCTTGAATAAGATAAATCCCTCTTTATCTTCCACCATAGGAGATTTTCCTTTATCTTGGTTAGATGGTGAATGAGATGGTTCATTGTTTGAAATCCCTACATAATTAGATTTTGGATCTATATATGTTGCAAATGACTATATTCATAATAGACTCGGCAGTGAAAAGGGATGGTTTCATAATCAATCTGTTGAATCTAAGAGGTGGAACTAAAATGAATTTCCATAAAATCCAGTAGAGATTTTGTTAAATAAATTTTAATGTAAACATGAGCATAAGTTTGTAGCATCCTAAATTGTACTTACCTACAATTTTGTCTGCACTTATGCCTCACTTTGGCATTTTGTCATCTAAGGCCTAACTAAAGCACCGATTCTTCTCACACCAACTATCAAACACAACTTTTCATTGTCTACACTATCTCCCTTGATCCTAGAGCCTTGATTTCAAGGACCATGGTGCTCTAAAAAAGGGCTCATTTTGGGGCCTCATAACGGTCACCTAATTTGGGCAGGGAGTTAAATCTCGTTTTGGCTCATGTCATAAATTTAATTTTTTTATTGACCATCAAGTATAAAATGAGGTCTACCTCTCTAATTTCAAACCTAATCGATCAATTTATCATCCTACACTCTAGGAAATTCAAGTGAGAAAGCAATCAGTCTTCTATTAAGTAGTGGAGTAGAAGTGAAGTCAAGATTCAAGCATTGGAGATGACTTTCATGTTCTATGTTTTATGAAGACTATCTACATGAAACCCTAATTCATTGTGAAGACAAACAAAACTTCATTAAAGGTATATCATTAGGTTTCCATTCATTCTCAGCCTTTCCCTCAAAAGGAAAGTATTTTATTACAATACTTCATTTACATTTCAATTTAATTTCATGGTTAATTCCTAACAATTTCCCCCTTATTTCTACCATTACATTTTGGTGAACCTAACTTTTACACCTTAATTTCTCATTTGTGATCTCAAATTTGATTGTTTATGGATTTTCAAATTCAAATTTACACTTACAATTTTCATTTTCAATTGAATTACATAAATTTAGAGGTTAAATTCACACAAACCCTAATTTATAATTTTAAATTTCAACTTGCGGGTTGCCTAATTTGGATTCATTGTCTCAGATCTGATTGTTTATGCATTTCAAAATTAAAATTTGTACTCATAGATCTCATTTTCAATTGAACTACATAAATTTAGAGGTTAAATTCATACAAACCCTAATTTATAATTCTAGAATTTACTTGTGGGTTGCATAATTTTTCAATTCCATTTTTAGATCTAATCTTTATATATGCTATGCTATGATTTATAGGCATTTATCTTTCAAATTCACAAATCAATTTGCTTAATTAACTGGTTAATCAATCACTTTTACAAAAAAAATTGCATTGTTTAATCACAATCTTCAATTTGTGCATTCAAATTTATGTCCTTTGTGCATTAGTTTTGTTACCATTAGCCCTGCCTACAATATTCCCATGAGAATAAGTTGTAGATTTAAGGCTTCCCAAGTTTTAATTACCAAGGATATCGAGCCTAATTTGGATAACTCATTTCATGAGAATGTTGGTGCTTCCTCCAACCCAACAAATGATGTTATTTATCCCCATTCTTTTCATAATAAGTTCATGATGAGGATGATTCACTAACTAGGGTTACCATTGACCAATTGGAGAAGATTGAGAATGAATTTAAAAATATTCAATAGTGGATGAGTCAACAATACCAAGAAAGTGAGGCAATCCAATTGATTGAAGGATTAAAAAGAATGACGCAAAGTGATAAAATTGCTTTTGATTTGTTGCATGGTATTGCTCATATTGTTGACACTAATATCATGCCTATCAAAAGTTGTACCTAAGTCCTTGGTTACTCTCAATCCAATATTCAAGTCAATCATTATATTCCTATGCCTACATCCTTTCCTAGTGTGCCTTCATTTGCATCTTCTATCATGACTACTTCTACAAAAAATGTTAATCCTACACATGTTATTCATGGGGGTAATCCCATTAATCATAATTCTTATATACCTCCTTTTGTGAGTCTTCCATTTGTATCCCAATAATCTCCCATACCCTCATATCATATTTTTTCACCTCCTTACTCTCAACCTATGCTTGTTTACAATAATGTTACTCCTCCATCACAATCCAATATGTTCAATTTCCATCCTTCCACTAAAACAACCATCAATAGCTTAGCCCAAATGGTTTCATCCCTATAATAAAAATTGCCTTTCATTACCCAATCCAAGTTTAATGTGCCCTTATTTGATATAGTGAGCCCATTATATGATGACATTATCCATTTTGTCCCTCCTAAACATATGAAATTCCCTCAATTGGAGCTTTACAATAAAAAAAAGTGATCCATTAACTCATGTGAAAACATTTTAAACTTTATGTAGTGAAATTTCTCATGATCAAAGACTTTTGGCTAAATTGTTTACTCAAATCTTTAGGGATAAATCTTTGCAATGGTATTGTCATTTACCTCCTTATTCTATTACATCATTTCAAAAATTAGCTAATGCTTTCATTCAACAATTTCACAATAATATAAGTCCTAAGATTTCTTTGACTAATTTGATTCATTGTAAGAAAGGAGTTAAAGAGAAAAAGACAAATTTTATTGGTAGATATAAACATTTGTATTCTGAAATCTCTCATCCTATGCTTGATCATGATGTTCAAAGAATTTTTATTGCTAATTTACAAAAAGATATTAGGGATAAGCTTCTCTTTTTTGAGTTTACTTCCTTTACGCAGTTGCATGCAGTGCTTCATAATTATCAGCTTCAAGTGAGTCAATTTGAATCCTCTACTTCAATGGCTCTGGTTGATAAGAATGAGAGTGCTCAAAAAAAAATTGTGAAGTTTAAACCGAACAAGGGATACATCAAAATAAACAACAACATCAATACTCAAGTGGCAACCACGACATCAGGTGTGGCCCCTTAATGCAAATACTTTGAAAAAAGAATTTACTCCTCTTTCTGAGTCTTTGCATAGAATAATATCAAAATTGATAAAAAATAATATGTTGAAACTTCCTCCCATCAAGACAATTGATACCTCCAAACCTTTTCCATATTATCTTGATCCCAAAGCCTTTGGCCAATATCACTGTCAACTTGGTCATGATACTAATAAGTGCTATACCTTAAGTAGTAAGATTCAATATTTTATTGATAACAATAAGATATTTGCAGCTGGTGTGAATGACAAAGGAAACAAATCCATTGCTCCTCCTAATCAAAACCTCCAAAATTTTACTAATCCTTTGCCTTCCCATTCTACTAATGTGGTTGAGTCTGAGCCTCTTGCATATTCTCTCGATGACCTTGGTGTTGAGTCCAACAATGTTGTGAATCTTGTTGATAAATCTACACCTCCTAAAGAACTATGTACCTTTGATCCTAGTGAGATTATTATTGCACCTAATGGCCTACTTGTTAGATAGCTCAGATAACTGGAGGACAACTAAGAGGGGGGGGTGAATCAGTTGTCAATAGAATATAGAACTTTAAGCATTAAAACCTTATTACCAAAATACATAAACCAAATACCAGAATAACATATATAACAGTTAAGCACAAATATAAACCACAAAACATTTACCAACCATCCACAAAAGATAAAACTAAGATTTGTACGTGGAAAACCTGGTAAAGGGAAAAACCACGGTGGGAAGCCTACCCATAGTCAAATAATACTTTTGCAGTAAGTATGTGATTACAATAAGAGGGGCCTGCACATGAAGGAAGGCCAATAGCCTAAAGCACACTGCTCATCACAAAAGGAGCCTCGCTGACTACAAAATAAATCCAAACTACAATCTGGAAGAAGAATGAATTGCAAGAATAGCATCCCCTATGCCTGACTATAGTTTCGGTTAAGCTTAGTACCAGAGGTCTTAAACCTCTTTCACCAACTCAATTCTATCACCTATGATCGACCAAAAACCTCTACATATGATTACAACTTTATTCGCACATAAATAATCTATAACCACATTAATCCCATGAAATCCCCATGATCTACAAAGAGATCTTACATCATATTTATACCAACCTAGGACCTAAACAATTAGGTTGGCCACCTAAAAGATAATACAATAAATTCATAACTTAAACTCACAATCTAATGATCAACCAAGTCGGCCTGAGACCGAAACATCATCCAATAAATAAACCCAACCGGTAACACATCGGGATCATCCACATACACGTTACATAAACGGGTCCATAACCTAGCCGAATAAGATAGCATTAGGTCGGGACCCAAATCCAACACCACCGTTCAAAAAGAACATGAACAAGATAGCCAACAACATCCTGAAAGCCATCTAGAAGCCATGCCAACACCATGTATCATGTGCATCAAAATGTCTTCAACAAATCTCTGTCGTCTTACCAGTGACAAAAAGGCTTACTAGAACAGATGATAGCTCCCGAGTTATCAAATCTTGAACCAATTGATCATGATACCCATCTGAATAGAATTTGTAGACACCTAAAATTGTCATGTCTAATTAAATAAATATTTTATTTATTTAATTACTTTAGCCTAATTCTTCTATTAATTAAATAAATCTTTATTTATTTAATTAATTCATTTATCCTCTTCTAGCCTTATTTCTTATTTAAATAAATACATTTATTTATTTAAATTATCCTTTTCCTAAATTAAATAAATATCTTATTTATTTAATTGATACCACTTCCTCTATTAATTAAATAAATCTTTATTTATTTAATTAATTCATTAACCTTTTCTACCTATGACACATGTCATTCATCTCTTAATCTATACACCACCTACCCTCTCATTATTTTATTAATTTCTTTACTTACCCTCTAATCATTGCCGACCATTTATCTTTTACACCTCTCAATCTTATCCTTCCATTTCTTATAGTGTCTTCTATATAAGAGGATGCTTCCTTCATTATCAACCCTAACTCACTATGCATTCAGCCCCGACTATGCTTTCGAACTTGCATATGCAATCAAGCCTACTTGCAACCACATTTCCATTCTTTGTTGAGCTCTTGTGCACATATAAAATCTGAGAGAAAATATATCAAGAAAGATTAATGGAGATAGGAAGAATGGAGATCCAAACCCTATTAGACATGTGATGGTATAATCATTGTGATTTCATTTGATTTGCATTGTCTTAGGTAATCTTCATATGTTATGGTGGATCTTTGTTGTTGTTAGGCTAGGGTTTTGTGGTTGAATTCATTTCGTCTTTCAATATTGTTGTTATCCATTTTCACCATATACATTTTGGCACGCTCGGTGGGACTCTTGTCCCTTTTGCATTTAACATCTTTTGTTGCAGATTTTGTTTTGAAGTTGCAGATCTGACATTTCTAACAACATTTTGATTTTTCGCGTCTGCACACTTTCGGATCACATTTTTTATTTTCTGTCACGTCTATGACATCTGGAACCGCGTCTGCGTCTTCGACAATATTTTATTTTATTTTATGCAGATTTTGGGAAACACCTCTGTGTTCCTCAGTCGCGTCTGTGAAGTCTTCAACCATGTCTGCATTTGGGAGCCGCGTCTGTGTCAAATCTAGGCGTTTTTGTGTGTTCTAGCAGCGTTCGTGTCTGTGACAACTGCGTTTGTGTTTGGTTGTTGCATTTTTGGTTTCATTGATTCAGTTTTTTCGTCATTCAAATTTCAGATCTAGTTTATTTCGAGCTAACATTTTCAGATCTAGCTAACGAAATTGGTGCAGCTTGTCTTGGAAAGCAAAATCATTTTGTTGAAGGCCCCTATTTCACAAAGTCTTTTGGATCTAAAATTTACCTAACTTGTGTGCTTGCAGGAAGGGGTGATTATTTGAAACAATCCAAACTACTAATAGATCTTTGTTGCAGGACCTTGGCAAGGGTTTTTGATCTTTATTGTGTGCCTTGTTTTCATAGACTAGCAAACACTTCAATTGGTGCACTAAAATTAAACCATTGTCTTTTGTGTCTTGAGCAATAGGCTCTTTTTGTTTAATCTTTAGAGGGCCTGTCTCCCCATGTGGTCATTAGGACTACTAGTGAGGAGAGAACGACTCAAGTGGTAGCAAAAGAAAAGCCATCTTCTTCCAAACCACTATAAATACCTATATCCATGGTGAAAACTATGGATAACATGTGCAGATTAGTTCATACCGATACTATGTCTCCCCATAAACTCGTTTGATCAAATTTATTTGATTAGTTGTAGGGCGTAACCCCTACCGACTGGGAGCCTTCTGTATTTACAGAGCTGAAAGTGCCGCATGTATGGCCACATGAGCAGATGCCCTTACTAGCACCTTTTTTTTAGAAGCCAAAATCCTTCTAGTTGTTGGGGTAGGAGGTCGGACCTCTGGTAGCGACCCACACACATACGGTTCTTAGTAGAGATACAAAATTCTCCATGAGGAGTTTTCGTGGGGACTAATGCTTGGTTGCCTTGAGAAGTGAGTGCCGAGGGTGGAGCCAGTGGGGTCAAGCATCGAAGTATCCACTCTGAATAGTGTAGCCTCAGGGGAAACTCCATGTGGGATCAACAACTATTGTCTTGGCCAGCCATAAGAATTGTGCTTGACTTATTTTGAATAATCAAACATTCAAGACCAAACATCAAAACATTGTGTCTTTTATGTCTTCAAGTGTATACAAAACAATTTTACATCAAACAACACACTTGTCTTTGAGTCATTTTGGAGTCTAAACACTTGCAAACATTGAGTCCTCATCAACACTATGTCCTCTTGTCACGAAAAATAGTCAAACATTTAGATTTGGTTACAACAAGCAACTTCACAGATTGGAAAAATTACTCAAATTTTGTAGAAATGCGTCTATGTCTGACAGACCCGCATCTATGTCATCTAACCGCGTCTGTGAAGAGCAGAAACGTGTCTGTGTCTTTTGAGCAACATTGCATTTACAACATCTCAGAAACGCATCTGTGTCTGATAGAACCACATCTATTTCATTTAAGTGCATCTGTGTCTAACAGAATAGCATATGTGTCCTTTAGGCACGTCTGTGAAGTATACAGGCACGTCTGTGTTCAGGATTGAAAACTTTCATAATTTAGCAAACAAGAACAGTCAGTTTCAGACTTATTGAGCTTCCTAGGTTATCTCTTTGGGGTTTTCATCTAGCATTCAACCTATTTCTGGGTCTCACAAAGTCCATCATTTCTTTACACCTTACATTACATACACATTTGTCTAAACTTGAGTCAAAAGGTCACTTGCTTGTCCTCATCATACTTTGTCAACATATTACATACAACAACATTTTGCTAAGTGGTCCCTCATCAAGGTCTATCACCTTTGGGTCTCATTTGGTCTTACTTAGAGTCAAGGTCAACTTACCTCATCAAGAGAAACTATCATCTCTTTGGAAGCCACACCTACTCTCCTACATACATACTTGGTCTTACACTTTGGACATTGCAAGTACACCTCAGATTCATTTACATTCCATCCAACTCTTGGTCTTCCATACTCTTTTCCATTTTCATCTAGTCTCACACATCTTGGTCAATACCTAGGTCATGGTTGAAACCCGTTCCCAAAAATCTAGGAGAGAAACTAAAGAGGCTCAAGAGTCAGTAAACATGAATTCCTATGAGTATGACAGTGATATCTTTTTCAATTATGATCATACTACATTACCTAACATGGATGCTTATAGAAACGTTCCAAATGTTGAGAACATGGACACTACAAACAACAATGATACACACAATGACAATATGGACAAATTTTCCATACATTTAGTAGAAGTGGAAGACACCATTATGAATCCCCATTTCAATCGATTGGTTGAGGAAATAATGAGGAGAGATAGACAATACTTTCTACAAGTGATGGCACAAAGTGGAACCAAGATACCTCATGATTTTGACATGTCTCAAATAATGGAAAATCAACCTTTGCAACAATCTCACTCCAACATGGATCAAAGGAGGCCTAATAGTGGAGGCAATAGAGGACCACATATGGTGCCTGAATCACCATCATCTTTGTTTCAAAAACCAGAGGTACCATACACACATGGTCAAGCATATGATACTCACCTTTGAAGACCATTATGGAAGTCTTATGCAAAAAAATATGCTCAATCACATACCAATGCTAAGGATCAACCACCAAAGCAATTGGATATTCAAAGGCATGCTCAAAATTTGGACACAAGGAAACCCCACGTCAAATTTGGGGGAAACACACTAGAACAAACTCATGACATGCCTATAGAGTATGGTATACATGGACAAAGTAGATATTCCATTCCTCATCATGACTCTATACCAAGTGGTCCTTATACGCAGCATCATTATAGACCTCCTCCATATGAACATGTGTATGATCAATATCATCCATATATGCAACATGCTCCTCCTCCAATTGGTGCCTCAAGCATGGGGTATGGTCCAAGAAGTCGATCTCCACCTAAGAGCAATTTGGAACAACAAATCAAGGATTTACAAAAGAAAATGGAGGGCATAAATACACCGAAGCCAACTTACACAATGAGAGACATATGTCCTTATCCATTTGACAAAAGCATTCCAATGCCTCCATTTCATACACACTTTGTGACACCTAAGTTTGATAAGTATAGAGGAAAAGGGGATCTTAAGGCACACATAAGACACTTTTTCACAGCTTGCATTGAGGTAGCAGCAGAAGAGACATATTTGATGAGATTATTCCCACAAAGCTTAGGTGATCAAGCTATGGAATGGTTCTCACAACTTCCACCTGGAATTAAGTCTTGGGGTGATCTAGCAAAGGAATTTATCCAACATTTCTCATACAACATAGAGACAAACATATCAATCACTACTTTGTGCAACACCAAGCAAAAAGATGGAGAGTCTTTTTCATCATTTTTACAAAGATGGAGGAATCTAGCCAGCAGATGCTCTTGTGAAATTACACAAAAACAAATGGTAGAAATGTTCACCCAGAATGTTAACAAAGACATTGGTTATGACCTAAGAAAAGCTTGTTTGTCCACCTTCAAAGGCATCATTGAAAAAGGCTTAGCAACAGAGAAGGTCCTAATTGAACAAGGAATCATTAAGATATTCAAAGAAAACAAAGAGGACTTTAAAGGAAAAGATAAACCAAGATTTTGGAACAAAAACAAGAACACAGTTAATGATGGTGTTGTTGATGCCAATACGGTGTGACCTAAAATCATTTTTTCTATATCAAACTCTACAAGCAATCAGGTGAATACTCAAACAACTTCAAAGTCATGAAGGAAGTACACTTCATTGGGAGAACCATTTGAGTCAGTTTTCAAGAAGCTAGTGGCAAACAAAGTAATCACTATTCCAGATTTTCCTCCATATGAACCAAAGGTCAAACCAAATTGGTGGAATGATGCTGAGTATTGCGAATTTCACAAGAGCAAGGGTCATAAAACAAGAAATTGTCATTGACTGAAGAACATCATACAAGATCTTAGTGATAGAGGTGACATTGAGATTGAAGGACACTCATCCAACCAAGAACATGAAATGTTTAAGGAACCATTCCCAAAACATGACAAGGGAAAAGCTATAGCCATAGATGACCAAACCAACTATACAAGAGCATCCTATAACTATGATTCAACTATCAATCACATTTCGACGGACAATTATGTCTCTACCATTACCATCAAGGACAAAGCGCCTGAGAATTCTACCCAAAGACCCAAAATCATCCTAAAAGGAATTGGATCTTCTTCCGAACCTACCTCTGAATGTCATGTTACAACTCATCGAGGTAAATTCACCTTGCAAGGTGCTCCAGCTAAAAACGCTGCTTCCTCATCAACCAAGCCTGAGTATGACCTTGTAGAACAGTTAGGGAAGACACCCGTGCTCATCTCCATTCTTGAGCTCTTACGCATATCCCCGACACATAAAGCCATTCTTGATAAAATCTTGAGAGACACTGTTGTTCCTACTGATCTAAATGTGGACCAATTTCAAGCCATGGTGGGATACCTTTCCATTCCACACTCCCTTACATTCACAGAAGCCGATGACGCCTCTGTAAGTCAGCCACATAATGAACCTTTAGACATTGAAGCCTTCATACACAAACATCGAATAAAATGAGTCCTGATAGATGGAGGAGCAGGTCTAAACATTTGTACATTGAGAACTATTAAACAATTGGGATATTCTAATAAAGCTATGAATTCTACAAACAAAATTACCATCAAGGCATATGATGATGAAGTTCATCTAAAGGCATAGTCACCTTTCCTCTCAAAGTTGGGCTAGTTACAAAGGGTGTGGTTTGTCAAGTCCTAGACCTAGATCTCACATACAATATATTACTAGGACGTCCTTGGATTCATCAAATGAGGGTAGTCCCATCTACATATCACCAATGCATCAAGTTTCCTCATAATGGAGTTGAAATAATAGTTAATGGAGATCCTAATCCATTCATATACTGTAATAACCTAAGACCAAAACCTGAGATGATTATTCCCAGTAATCATGAAGTTGTTCCTTCTTCTGCATACATTGATCTTGAATCATTAAAACCTTTGACCTCAAAACAAGGTGAGCTTAAAGGCAAATTTCAGGACAAGGGCATGGGTGAATACACTTTGAATCAAACCATGTACTTACAACAAGTCATGAGTTCACCATAATAATATGGGAGACCACATCCTAATAAGCAGGTATCCATCATTATACTCAAATGGGACCCTACTATCTTTCAAAGATGGGGTGAATTGGAAGAAGACTTATACAAAATGCTTTACAAAGATCCTGAAAATGATACACAAGGTCATATCAGCATACCATATGAAAAGTATGGCAAAGGGTTCAAGATCCTACAAAAATTTGGGTATGATGGCAAAAGTCCTCTTGGCTTAAGAAAGGAAGGCATCATTGAACCTTTACAACCTGAATTGACATTCAAAAAGGAGCGCTCAAAAGGACTTGGTTTCATGAGTTCCAAGATAAATTCTCAAAAGATAGAAGAAGAATTACAAATCAAAGCTCCCAAAATTCAACAAGAGAATCTCTATTCTACAGACTCCAATGAATGGGAGTGGGGTTCAGATAAATCCTCCAGTGTCTATGAACTCAATGAGACATTCAGAGGATAGGGTGAGCCCATAGAAGAAGAGGAATTTTATAGAAAATTCAAAGTTGGTCAAGAAACAACCCTTGGGGACCCCACACAATCCTTGCCTCTAGGCGCTAGGTTGAAATCACATAGAATGAGAACACATGTCCCAGAATGTGCTACTAGTGATGACAATTTGGAGTCAGTCACGATCGAGACTGATGAGGAGAGTGCCAATGATGACCTTGATAACTACCTTGACATACCTGAATATAACTGCATCTTCACTCTTAGCCCTGCTAACTTTGAAGACATCAAAGGCCTTCCCCTTGTTCACCACCAACTCATTGACTGGGACCACGAAGGAACTACACAGTTTGACACATTCCCAAATAATGAAGCTTTTATTGACTATCTTGGCATACGAGATGATCTTCCCCTTGGGGACCATAAGGCGGGATACACTATAGAACTCAATAGCGTGGCATATTTTGGTGAGGGTGTCGAGCCTTCCAATCGCAAAAATATAAAAATAAAAACAAATAAAGGGTCTTATGGCAAAAACCACATTGTGGCGTTGTCTGACCCCAAAAAAGTAAAAAGAAAGGACGTATTTAAGGGCGAAAACCTCTCTGGGGCACCCGAAGATGGAAGGCTCCACATTCTCCCTGCATCATATGAAGAAAAGTCATCCATGTTGGTAGAGGAGATTATCAAAACAAACATTGGCACCAAAGAAGTTCCACACAACATATTCCTGGCTCAATCTTTGACAGAGTCAGAAAGGTCAAAATTCATAAGTTTCTTCATAGAACAACAAATTAACTTTGCATGGTCATACGTTGATATGCCTGGATTGGATCCGGATTTGGTAATGCATCATTTGACAATTAAACCGAGGGCAAAACCAGTGAAACAGAAATTAAGAAATATGCATCCACAAGTTGCATTTTTAGTCAAAGCAGAGCTTGAGAAATTATTGGATTTCGGATTCATATGCCCAATTGATTATCCTGAATGGATTTCCAACTTAGTGTCTGTTAGTAAACCAGATCGTAGTATCAGAATATGTACAGATTTTAGAGACATCAACAAAGCTTGTCCTAAGGATGATTTTCCATTACCAAATATTGACTTGATTATCGATCTCACGGCAGGTCATGCGATGTTATCTTTGATGGATGGATTCTCTGGTTACAATCAAATAAAAATTGCATCTGAGGACCAGCACAAAATAGCGTTCACTTGTCCGTGGGGAAATTTTTGCTGGAATGTTATGCCCTTTGGGCTAAAAAATGTAGGTGCTATGTATCAAAGGGCCATGACTACTATCTTTCATGATCTCATGCACGTGACTGTGGAAGATTATGTTGACGACCTCTTGGGTAAATCAATAGACAGAGATACACATTTGGACATACTTTCAGTCATCTTTGATCAGTTGGAAAAGTATAAAGTAAGATTAAACCCCATGAAATGTGTCTTTGGAGTAACCTCCGGGAAGCTCCTGGGATTCATTGTATCAAAAAGAGGAATCAAAGCCAATCCAGCAAAAGTCAAGGCCATTCTAGAGATGCAACCACCAAGAAATATTAGTCAACTTTGATCTTTGCAAGGGAGACTCCAGTCCATACAAAGATTCATAGCACAACTTGCAGATAAGTGTAATCCTTTTCAGCACTTGCTACATAAAAACATCAAATTCAAATGGGATGATAATTGTCAATGAGCTTTCTAGACACTCAAAGATTATCTTCTAAATCCACCAGTTTTGATGCCACCAGTTCTAGATCAACCTCTATTACTATACATATCAGCTACTTCAATAGCACTGGGGGCACTCTTAGCACAACAAGTTGCTGAGGGCAAAGAAAAGGCAGTATACTATATCAGTCGCACATTGGTGGGATATGAGCTAAACTACACACCAATTAAGAATGCATGTCTCGCTATGGTCTTTGCTTCGCATAAATTATGACATTACATGCTAACTCATAAGACTAAGTTGGTTGCAAGGATCGATCCATTGAAATACCTTCTCAATAAAGCAACACTTACTGGGCGACTAGCCAAATGGGTGATGCTCCTGAGTGAATTTGACATTGAGTATGTGGATAGAAAATCAATAAAAGGACAAGCTATCATAGATTAGTTAGTAGATGCTCCCATGTTAGATGATGTTCCTCTAATTTTAGAATTTCTAGATGAATCCATTTTAACAGTGTCACATGCAAAGCCTTGGCAACTATACTTTGACGACTTATACACACAGCATGGGGCAGGAGCTGGCATCCTCTTCATAACCCCTCAAGGGGATTCTATACCAAAATCATATCAATTATCATTTTCCTGCACTAATAACATAGCAGAATATGAGGCATTAACAATTGGATTATGGATTGCAGTTCAGTGGAAGATCCAGGAACTTCATGTTTTTGGGGACTCTCAACTTGTAATTCATCAAGCAACTAATGACTACCAAACAAAGGATGAGAAATTAATGCCTTACAAAAGAATGGTGGATGACTTGAAACTACATTTCACGAAGATAGACTTTGAGCAGATACCAAGAGAGCAGAATAGAGCTGCGGATGCCATGGCTACAATTGCTTCACTAATTGATCTACCACCGAATGAGACCCGCTATGAGTTCTTGGTGGATAACCTTTTGGTTCCCTCATATGAAATTACTCCTACTGAGATGATATGTGTTGTTGGTCCTGAATCCCAGTTATACGGTTCCATTTTCCCATACCTTCATGACAATACCCTACCTCCTGATCTATCCAATAACCAACGTCGCACTTTCATTCGCCAATCTTCTCGATACATCATTTTAGTTGATATCCTATACCATCGAGGTCTAGATGGCACTCTTCTTAGATGTTTAGAAAGTGATGAAGCTCAGATTGCGTTACGTGAAGTACATGAAGGGATATGTGGTCCACATTCTAGTGGTCCTACCTTAGCCAAGAAACTCATCAGGACTGGATATTACTGGCCCAATATGGAAAAAGATTCATATCAGTCTGTCAAGAAATGTAAGCAGTGTCAACTTCATGGAGACCTCATCCATGCGCCAGTGCAAGAACTTCAACCAATTGCAACTCCTTGGCCCTTTTGTCAGTGGGGACTCGATCTCATAGGCAAGATTCACCCTCCATCTTCCAACGGTCATAAATTCATCATCATTGCCATAGAGTATTTCACAAAATGGATCAAAGTTGTGCCTCTCACACAAGTCACTAGAAAAAAAATTGCTACATTCATTCTCAACTATATCATTTGTCGATACGATATTCTTGTTTTCCATCATCACTAATAACAGGCGTCCCTTCAAAAATTAGGATGTTCATGAACTCTGTGACCGCTTTCATAGTACCCATCATTTTTCCACACCTTATTATCCCCAAGGTAACAGTCAAGCTGAGGCGTCTAATAAAACAATCCTTAAAATCTTGAAAAAGACAGTCGACGACGCTGGCCGTAATTGGCATATCCAACTTAATCTCATACTTTGGGCTTACCGCACAAGTGTCCGCACACCTACAAGAGCTACACCCTATTCACTTATCTATGACACTAAAGCTATCTTTCCTATTGAGGTTGAGTTACCCTCTTTACGAGTCTCTTTGCAAAACATTATCAGTGATGAAGACTACAGGGTCTCTCACTTATAAGAACTTGAATTATTGGATGAACGAAGACAAACTGCTTTTAATCATCTCAAGGCTTATCAACAGTGAATGAGTCACAACTAAAATCATAAAGTCAAGCCTTGCACATTTGAGGTAGGTGACTTGGTCCTCAAAGAAAATCCTAAAAATCAACAAGACAGAGAGAAGAAGGGCAAGTTTGAACCAAACTAGCTTGGTCCTTACATCATCACAGCAACATATGGATCTGGTGCATATCAGCTCTCAACCACAAAGGGTGAACCTTTAGAGGATCCTATCAATAGCATGCACCTTCACAGGTTTTATACATAGCTCTTCAAAGTATCCTAATTCAAAAATACAAAAAAAATATCAAAATATCAAAAATACAAAAAAATCATTAAAAAAAAAAAAAAATTCAAAAAAGTAAAAATAGAAAAACATTTCATCCAATGGTGAAAACCACTTCGGTGGTGCCCTGGGAAAGTACCATGGTGAAAAATGGGTCACCAGTGCCATGCGTAGAGACATTGCTCCTCCCTGCTTTAGGATTTCATTTCATCCTTCACTTTCCACACACTCACAACCTTTCCATCCATAATAAACTTACCCATTCCCATCATGGCTTGTTATTGATCTACCTAAGATTGGTTAGTCATTCATAATAAACCCCCCTTTCCCCCTCTTTCCATCCATAATAAATCAGCTCCTATCTATGGCTAAGGCAAATCCTACATCTAGTGATGGGTGTGGAACTGAGAGCATCACATGTTTTGAGGAGTACAGTTTCTTCCAGTTTCCTTCAGTCTATCTACGCACAATCCACAATAAAGAAGCATTTGCATCGCCAATCCGCAATAAAGCAACATTTGCATCACCAATCCGCAATAAAGTTCCATCTTCTCTGTAATAAAGTATCAATTTCAAATGAGACAACAGCAACAATGGACTTTCAACAAATCAAATCTTTCAGCAGACTTAGACAACATATGGTTCAGTGTTATCTATCCTTTTTGTGAAAGTAAACATTGTGAACACAATCAAATAAGACTTATACAAGTGAAAAGAGACACTGAACTTGAGGAGTACAGTAGATGTTGGTGTTGAGTCTTGGTTTTCTTTTTATTTTATCTTTTGGTGACATGTCTTTTAGCTTTTCCAGGATGTCTCTGACTAGAGATTCTATCTCCAGGATGTCTTTGACTAGAAAGGCAAGGATGGGGTATCATCACCTATTTTTCTTTGTTGTCTGTGGATTGTCTCTTAGTAACGCTATGACTTGTCCAAGGATATGAGGACACTATGAGTCTAGTGTGAACTGGGGCATTCCTTGTTTGTGACTATCTTATCTCCATGCAAACAGGTACAATGACTTTCTGGGTCAAACATATGCCTCAATTGTCATAACCTATTTTTCCATAATAAAGCTCAATGATGATAATGCACAAGAAACTCTTTTCACTTTCATATATTCTATCTTCCATCCCCATTTCTTGATTGACCTCCATCGTCCTTCTTGAGTCTGCGTAACCTGCTATCACATGACTGAGTATAATGACATGCCAAAAACATTTGCATTTCATGTAGTTGCACCTACATTATCACATGTTAGCATTTCATATATACATATTGATATCATAATCACATCAGATCCTGCACACAACACATGTTAGCACATTCTATATTCTCATCATATTCATCTGCATTTCATACATTTGCATTTGCATAACATTTTAAAAACACAAAAGAACAAAAAACATTGCATTGCATTATATACATATTTGCATCCATATCATAATCATCACATAGCAACATACATCATGGAACATCTCATCACATAGGTACACATACATATAGCTGCTACAAAGAATCATCTTATATATATAATCAAAAGTGTCATGATACAATGATGTCAAAATCATATGGCTACAATCACCCGAAGGTGTCTACATCATACAAAAATGGTACAAAACTGATGCATAGGGAGCCCTCTATGGCTATGATGAACTCCCTCCCTCAGAGCCGCCTGGCCTCGATAGAGTCTGAGCCCTAGAAGGACCCACCCTAGGATCATCTCTCCTACCCCCTCTATCTGGTGGTGGTGGAGGACCCATAACCCCACCACTGGATGCCTGTCTCCTCTGACTCCCTCCCGTAGTTGTCACTATCCATGATGGTTTGCAGAATCTCCTCGCCTGCTGCTCTAGTGGCACTGCCCCATAGTATAGGTCTCGCCAATAGCCTATCTCCTCCCCTGCCCGCAGAACATAGACGTATCCAGCCCCTATGTCCTCTGCCACCTGTCTCCCAGCCCTTAGTGTTGTCTCAACCTCAGTATAGCACTGGATATCCTGATCCCGCTCTCGCTTTGTATCCCTTAGTTGTCTCCCTCTCCAGGTCCTAGATCTCATCTACATGTCCTTGGCAGATCTCCCTCAGCTCAAACAACTCATCCTCCTCCTACTCGCCCCCATGTGCCTCTGCCTGTGGCTCATCCTGTACTGGTGGTTGTGCCTGTACCTGCCTCTTTCCCTGTCCTTGTACCTATCTAGGACCCTATGTTGCTGGAACCTGTAGTGGCAATCCATCGTGACCCCTCACCACCCGAGCCTGTCTCTCCTCCCTACCCTCTCTCCGTGGAGCCACTCTCCTCTCTCCAACAGCACCCCACCTCCTCCGTCGACCTCTCCCCCCACCATCTCCATCACCATCCCCATCCCCACCACCATCTCCATCTATCGGCTCCCCTGGGTCTATCAGTCGTGGAAAGGGATGCTCAGCCCAATATGTAGTGTACTCTGCATCCATGCCTGCATCCTCAATCTCCAGCCACATAACCCATGGCATAGGCACCATCTCTACCAACTGCATCACGACCTGATCATATGACAGCAATGGCCCAAAGTGTGCCTAGTCTCGCACTGTCCACGCATACATACCGGAACCCTATGGCATCCACTGGATCCTGCCAAACTACCTGCATACCCTGTCAATCAATTGTCTCTCTAATACATAGGGTGTCCGCCCAATCAGATTTCTGCTCGGGAAGGTATAGGGTAGATCCACTGCGTCATCCTCCCACTACTTGCACTCATGGTACGGCCTCCATATCATAGTGTCGATCTCATCCAGGACTCAATGCCAATGCTCCAACCTACCAATCTATGGCTGTGATGTAATCATATCGTACAAGTGAACAAAGTTGCATCCATGACCCCTACCCCTGAAATGTATTGGTCGGGTAACAAGCAGATGCTCATATGCCCAAACCTGCAACAATGTAACTTCGCAGCCCAATCCTATGGATCCATGATAAACAAACTGATGAAGCTTATAATATAAGTGTGCCAGCATGCTGGTATGCTATGTAACTAGTGTCTCCAAGGTGCTCCCCTACCCCACAGCCAACCCCCGTGTTGCCCTGTCTGGACACAGGAACCCACTGATCACTCCTCCTAGTACTGCTAGTAATGCTAGTCCTGTTGCGGTCATCATGTCCCATGCCACATGTCCAGCCCTCATCTCTCAACCTGGATCCTAAAACACTCATCTCAGGGCATCCCTATCTCCATCTCGATCATAGGGTATCATCTCCCCATCGATCGCTATCCTCAGAATCCTGTAAACATCCTCCAAGGTGACTATCATCTCACCCATCGACAAATGAAAAGTGCATGTCTCAGAATGCCATCTCTCGGCCAAAGCAGTCAACAACCCCATGTTTGCTTGAAACTCAAGCACATACAAAATGTATCTCAGACCCATAACCTCAATGGCAGCCCTATCCTTGAATGTCAGCTCTGGTTGTAACCTTTGCGTCAACGGGAATCTCTCTCATGACTCCAGCATAGACAAATACTCCTGCAGTCAAGCAAATAAATCATGTCAGTCAAAGTGACACTCATTGTTCATCACAAAGTGTTGCTTCTATCCTAGTGACACTCACTATTCATCACAAAGTGTTGCTATCTATCCTAGTGACACTCACTATTCATCACAAAGTGTTGCTATTTATCCTAGTGGTACTCACTGTTCATCACAAAGTACTACGTGTTTTTGCACTCCCTGTTCATCACAAAGTGCTGCTCATATTTGCACTCCCTGTTCACCACAAAGTGTTGCTCCTATTGGTACTCCTTGTTCATCACAAAGTATTATGTCTTGGTACTCACTGTTCATCACAAAGTGCCTCAATCTATCCTATCCTAGGGCTATACTTGAGTGTATCCTCTTGAGTAGTTTCCTAATTGGCAACGTATGTTCTATCACAGAATTATCAATCCTAGCCCTATCTGCTATCCTAGTCTTCCCTAGAGGACCTACTTGAGTGTATCCTCTTAGCAACTTATTCAATCGACAGTGTATGTTCATCACAGTACTACCGATTTGACCTTGAAGACATAAATGCACTTACAGACTGCACAAACGCGCCTGCTCTGCACAGACGCGCCTGAAATACATAGGCGTGCCTATGCTCTGCACAAACACGCCTATCCTGCACAAACATTCCCACATTTCACAAACGTGCCTGCACAATGCAAACACACTCGCATTTGGCACAGACACTTTTCCTAGCATAGACGCGCCTGGCACCAACGCAGATGCGCCTACATGTTTTTGACATTTTTTGACATTACCCTAAAGCGCATTTATTGTACTACCTAGCATGAATTTATGACAACAATTAATGCGACAAAGTACAAGGAGGTTTTTGAGGTACTTACCGGCTCTCCTACATCTGCTAGCCTCTGATATGGACGAACACGATCAAATCTATGCACCAATGCCATTGTTGTTGATTGTTGCTGCTCAATTTTCTCTCTGCACTCTGATCTCTTGGATGTGTGGATGACAATGAGGATGTGTTCTCTCATGGTCTATCTTATAGACTACCCTAGCCCTAGCCCTAGCCCTCATCTCTTGAGTCAGTCTTCTTTATCCCGTGACTCTGTCACTTTACCCAGTTAGTCCATTCTAGCCTTTATTTCTTATCAAGAGATTGTCTACGATCTTTTCAGATATTTTCATCCAATCTCTCGAGGGGGCATATCATTCCCATCTTGGGGCAACATTGTATCAGTTCATCTTATCTTCTTTGAAACAATGCGACAAGTTGCATTGTCTCAAAGAGGGGCAAAATGTAGACACCTAAAATTGTCATGTCTAATTAAATAAATATTTTATTTATTTAATTACTTTAGCCTAATTCTTCTATTAATTAAATAAATCTTTATTTATTTAATTAATTCATTTATCCTCTTCTAGCCTTATTTCTTATTTAAATAAATACATTTATTTATTTAAATTATCCTTTTCCTAAATTAAATAAATATCTTATTTATTTAATTGATACCACTTCCTCTATTAATTAAATAAATCTTTATTTATTTAATTAATTCATTAACCTTTTCTACCTATGACACATGTCATTTATCTCTTAATTTATACACCACCTACCCTCTCATTATTTTATTATTTTCTTTACCTACCCTCTAATCATAGTCGACCATTTATCTTTTACACCTCTCAATCGTATCCTTCCATTTCTTATAGTGTCTTCTATATAAGAGGATGCTTCCTTCATTATCAACCCTAACTCACTATGCATTCAACCCCGACTATGCTTTCGAACTTGCATATGCAATCAATCCTACTTGCAACCATATTTCCATTCTTTGTTGAGCTCTTGAGCACATATAAAATCTGAGAGCAAATATATCAAGCAAGATCAATGGAGATAGGAAGAATGGAGATTCAAACCCTATTGGACATGTGATGGTATAATCTTTGTGATTTCATTTGATTTGCATTGTCTTAGGTAATCTTCATATGTTATGGTGGATCTTTGTTGTTGTTAGGCTAGGGTTTTGTGGTTGAATTCATTTAGTCTTTCAATATTGTTGTTATCCATTTTCACCGTATACAACATTAATGACATATATAAACCAAATCCACAAGCCAAAGCATACCAGAGCATACCAAATCAATATCATAAACCAACCACTCTACCGAAAGTCGATAAACAATCAAAACAGTCAATGTTGCCATCAATGACAAAACATCAATGCAACACATAATGAATTCCTCCAATTGCCAACAATATCCCCCTTTGGCATTGATGGCAACACTAGATGTGAAAAACATCCAAGTGCCAAGAAATTCCAAACAAGTCTCCCCCAAAGGAAGATTGTCAACAATCTCCCAAAAGATGATATAACAATGAAATAACAAACTCCCCCTATGAATGATATCTCATTTAAGCTTCGATCTCTCCCCTTGACTGATATTTTGTTAAGCTCTCTTTTTCACATGTATCTCTCCCCCTTCGACATCAATGCTAGAAATTTGACATGAACATCAAAGTAAAATCATAAATCCACTAAACCACACAACTGACTACTCCCCTTGAGTAGTAGCACCAACACATCAATCTGGAATGAATAGTGGCTATGTAAGTGCATGCCCGGCTGATGCCAGTCAACATCATTCAGGTCTCTACCGGAGGGGTAGAAACCCCCAATCTATCTCTGAAGTACTCAAATGATTCCTTAGGAAAAGGTTTAGTGAAGATATATGTAATTTGCTCTTTAGTGTTCACATAAACCAAACTGACTTCATTTTCTTCCACCTTCTCCTTCAAAAAGTTATACTTGATAGATATGTGCTTTGTCTTAGAATGAAATACCAGATTCTTTGATATATCAATAGTAGCAGAGTTATCACAATGAATAACTACCAATTCATTACAATCCACCCTTATATCATTCAACACTTGCTTCATTCATAGGACTTGTGTATAGTTAGTAGAAGCAACAATATACTCAGCTTTAGTAGTAGACAAAGATGTACATGACTGCTTCTTGTTGATCCAAGAAACATGTTTTTTTCCAAGAAAGAAAGCTCCACCGAATGTTCTCTTTCGGTCATCACCATCTCCAACCCAATTAGCATCTGTATATGCACATAGTGTAAAGTCATCATTTTTAGGATATCACAAACCAAGTTTAGTTGTTCCCTGCAAATACTTGAAAATCCTTTTCACCGCACTCATGATTCTCTCTAGGATCACTCTGATATCTTGATACAATACAAACTACATTCATAATATCTGGTCTAGTCTAAGTCAAATATAACAAACCTCCAATCATAGACTTATACCTTGTAGGATTTATCGGTGCTGATACATCTTTCTTAGTCAACTTCTCACTTGTAACCATAGGTGTACCAACTGGTTTAGAATCTTCCATACCAAATTTCTTTAACAACTCTCTAGCATACTTAGTTTGACAGATGAAAATACCTTTATCAGTCTAAGTAATCTGCAAACCTAAGAAAAATTTCATCTCCCCAATCATAGACATCTCAAATTCATTCTTTATATTTTTAGAGAATTCCATGCATAACTTATCCTCACCTCCAAAAATGATATCATCAACAAAGACTTCAATAATCAATATGTCATCATCAGTGATCTTATAGTATAAATTACTGTTAGCATTACCTTTAGTGAAACCAAGCTTCAAATGATATTTATCCAATCTTGCATACCAAGCTCTGGGGGCTTGTTTTAATCCATATAAAGCTTTCCTTAACCTGCAAACCATGTTTTTGTCATCTGTAAGTGAAGATCCAGCAGGTTGCTCAATGTAAACTTCCTCATCAAGATCTCCATTTAAAAATGCACACTTAACATCCATTTGATAAACCTTGTAGTTCTTATGGGCAGCATAAGCAAGAAATAATCTCACAGCTTCAATCTTAGCTACCGAAGGAAAATTTTCATCATAATCAATTCTTTTCTTCTGAGAATATCCTTTACCCTCCAATCTAGCTTTATTCCTCACAACTTTTCCTTCTTCATTCAATTTATTCCTAAAAAAACATTTAGTTCCAATAACATTCTTATTTTTAGGCTGGGGAACTAAAGTCCATGTGTTATTCTTTTCTATCTGATCCTATTCCTCTTCCATAGCTTTCATCCAACTTTAATCTTTACATGCTTCAATTACTGATGTTGGTTCAATTTGAGAAATTAAACATACCTCATCAGCTGCCAACCTTCTTCTTGTCATCACTCCTTTGTTCTTGTCTCCAATGATATGATCTTCTGAATGATTCAACCTTACATACCGAGGAGTCTTCTGACTTTCTGTTCCTCTCCTTTGATCTTCATTTATTGTTGAATTTTCTAATACCGTTGGAGTAACTGGTTCAACATTTTGTTCTGGTGGAAGTGCTACCAGTTCAGTTATGATCATCTCCACTACCAGTCCTCTCTCATAAGTTCTGATTTGATTTTTGTTTTGCTCATCCACCTTGACATTAGTGCTCTCCATAATTCTCTGCAATCTTTTGTTATAACATCTATATGCTTTGCTTTCATTAGACTAACCAAGAAATATCCCTTCATCACATCTAGGATCAAACTTTCCAATGGAATTATCTCATTTGATATAGCATTTACTACCAAAGATTCTGAAAATACTTAATTGTGGGTGTATGACCAAACCATAACTCATAAGGTGTCTTATCGGTGTCTCCCTTGATATGAACTCTATTAAATGTGTATACTATCATGCTCACAACTTCTCTCCAGTAGATATGAGGTAGATTAGCTTCTGTATCATAGTTCTAGCTGTATCCAAGATAGTTTTGTTCTTACTTTCCACAACTCAATTCTGCTGAGGTGTCTGTGGTGTAGATAACTGTCTCCTTATCCCATTCTTTTCACAATAACTGTTAAATTCACAGGATGTGAATTCTCCACCTTGATCAAACCTTGAGCTTTTAATCTTCAATCTTGTCTCTGTCTCAATTTTAGCTTCAAAGATTTTAAAATTTTCAAATGCTTCACATTTCTCCCTTAGAAAAGTAACCCACATCATTCTAGAATAGTCATCAATGATTAGCATAAAATATCTATTACCCTGAAAACTTTTTATTTCTAGAAGGACCACACAAATCAGTATGAATAAGATCAAGAACATTATTAGATTTGTCTTGTATACTCTTAAAAGAAGTTTTGACTTACTTTCCCATTTTACATTCCTTACATATCGGATTATAGGGCTTCACAATCTTAGGTATAGCTCTAACTGCCTTAGTAACTGATCTTTACAATGCAATCAAAATTCACATGACACAACCTCTTATGCTATAACCAACTCTCATCAATTTGTGCAATCAAACATGTTTTCTCATCGGAGTTCAAATGAAATATGTTACCTTTAGTCTGAGTACCGGTTGCAATCTCCAATCCAGATCTATTGATAATCTTGCATTTTCCATCCTTGAACTGTAACTGAAATCCCTTATCCACCAACTGTCCTAAACTCAAAAAATTATGCCTTAAACCTTCAACATAATAAATATTATCAGTATCATGCTTACCATCTAGTGATATAGTTCCTCTTCCCTTGATCATGCATTCTTTGTCATCTCAAAATCTAACCAGTCCGCCATCAAATTCTTGCAAATATAGAAACTTCCTTTTATCTCCAATCATATGGTGTGAACATCCATTGTCTATCACCAATTCATCCTTGTCTTTAGATACCAGATCATCTTCCTTGATAGCCAAAAATACCCATTCCTTTTCATTGTCAGATCCACTAGTTGAATCTTGTGTCGATTCATCATCAGAATTAGTCACACCTTCCTCATCAGCATAGTAGCATGATATGTCTTTGTTTCTCCTATACTTATGCTTGTTTTGATAATCATGGTTAGGTCTAAAAGATATTCTAACTCTTTCCTCAAATCTTGAATTCCTTTCAAGACATCTAGATGCAAAATGACCTATCTTATTACATGCAAAACATTTAAAAAGTGATTTTCCTTCATACTGACTTCCTATAGGACCTTTAGGTACTTTTTCTAGCAAATGGGGCTTCAAGTTTCTCAAACTCTTCATCTTCTTTCTTCATTTCCTCCATTTCCTTAGCAGATAAGGCTTTCCAATCACTCTTGCCAGTAGATGATGTAGATGAATGAAAAGCAGGTTCAGATTTTGCAACTCCAGAAGGAACGAATTCCTCAAACTCAAAAGTAGATAACTTCCCAACCAAGGTATCCCTATTAATAGAGATGTTTTCCATAGTTATCAACTCATTAATTGTAGTAGCCTTCATCTTATAATCTGGTGGAAAATCTCTCAATACTTTAAAAACTATTTCATCTTCTCTTAGAGATCCACCACAACACTGAATTGCCATGACAATCTCGTTAACTCTCTCCATAAAAGCAGTAATCCTTTCATCTTCTTCCATATTTAGGTTCTCATATCTCACCCGGTAACCATCAAGTTTATCAATTTTAACATTAGGGTCACCTTCATTCAGAGTCTCCAATTTATTCCATATAGCCTTCGTAGTTGATTTGTCAGATAGTCCCATAATTTGTTGGTCAGAAAGTGCACACAAAAGGGATTCTCTAGCTCTACAATCATTTTCAATGTCCTTATCCAAGTCTGTCAGAGGAGGATTGCCAGATGCCAAATTATGAGGTGTATAGCCATTCTCAATTATCTCCCAAATCTCCTTGCCAAGACATCTCAGATGAGTCTCCATCTAAATCTTCCATACCCTATAATTTGTTCTGTCAAGCTTAGGAATTTCTCTCTGAAAAACAACAGTAGATGAACTTGCACTATTAGACACCATAGGATCTTCCTCAAGTGCTTAAGCTTCTACAAAGAGGACCAGATAACCAAAGGACAACTGAGAGGGGGGGTGAAACAATTGTCAATAGATTATAGCATTGAAACCTTATTATCGGAATACATAAACCAAATACCGAAACAATAGATATAACAATTAATCACAAATATAAACCACAGAACATTTACCAACCATCCACAAAAGATAACACCAAGATTTGTACGTGGAAAACCCAGTAAAGGTCAAAACCATGATGGGAAGCCTACCCACAGTCAAATAATACTTCTGCAATAAGTATTTGATTACAATAAGAGGGGCCTGCACATGTAGGAAGGCCAACAGCCTAGAGCACACTACTCATCACAAAAGGAGCCTCACTGACTACAAAATAAATCCAGACTACAATCTGGAAGAAGAATGAACTACAAGAATAGCATCTCTTATGCTTGAGTATAGTTATGGTTAAGATTAGTACCGAAGGTCTTAAACCTCTTTCACCAACCCAATTTGATCACCTATGATCGACCAAAAACCTATGCATATGATTACAACTTTATTCACACACAAATAATCTATAACTACATTAATCCCATGAAATCCCCGTGATCTACAAAGAGATCTTACATCATATTTATACCAACCCGGGACCTAAACAATTAGGTCATCCACCTAAAAGATAATACAATAAATTCATAACTTGAACCCACAATCTAATGATCTACTAAGTCATCTTGAGACCGAAATAACATAATCCAATCAATAAACCCAACCGGTAATGCATCGGGATCATCCACCAACACATTACATAAACTGGTCCATAACCTAGCCGAATAAGATAGCATTAGGTCCGGACCCAAATACAACACAACTGATCAATAGGAACATGAACAAGATAACCAACAACATCCCAAAATCCATCTAGAAGTTGTGCCAACACCTTTTATCATGTGCATCAAAAGGTCTTCAACAAAGATCTGTCAGCAGAACCCTTACCGATGACAAAAAGGCTTACTAGAACAGATGATAGCTCTTGAGTCATCAAATCCTGAACCAACTGATCATGATACCCATCTGAATAGCATGAATGATAGATCTAAACCAAATCCACAAGCCAAAGCATACCAGAGTATACCGGATCAATATCATAAACCAACCACTGTATCGAAACCTACCAGAAGCTGGTAAACAATCAAAACAGTCGGTGTTGCCATCAATGCAACACATAATCAATTCCTCCAATTCCCAACACCACTATATATCACCGCAAAGATCAAAGAAAAACTATCACAGGGAGTGCTCATCTATCTAATGCGTATGGTGAATATGATCACTGAAGAATATCTCTATACTTTACAATTATATCAAGCAACATATGATAAATCTGATGCAATGGTCAAGGTATGTGATGGTTTCTCTTGTCCTACTATTGGTTCTATTACTCTTCCCATTGAGTTTGGTACTAAGTGCTTAGATGTGAATTTTTCTATCATTCCTACATCAGATCAATTTCATGTGAAGTTGGGATATCCTTGGCTCTCTTCCATGAAAGAAATTATTTCTACCATTCAGAAATGTCTAAAATCCCCTCACAATGGCACTATCATAACAATTAATCATAGCATGTATCAAGCCAAGATGAGGCATGGAAATTTCACCATTGATTACTTTTGACCTAAACAATTTGAGCCTTTTAGGTCTCAAAGTAATGCTCTCTTTCTATCTTATCAAAAGTGGAAAAATGAGATGATATTATTATTGAGTAAGCCTATAAACCAACCTATTTTGTTGGGAAAATGGCGTCTCAACCTTGCATTAACATGAGGTTACTATTTATAGTAAGTTTTCATTTGAGCATGAAATGGTGTGAAATTCTCCCCAAATATTCTAGTTGGCTAGATAAGCATTTCGATAAAGTTACGTCGTAAGATCACAACTAGTTTTGAAGATATTAATATTTTGTGTTTTGGAGGGGTCCAATGAAAGGTTTAAATTTTATTTTGAGGACTTTAGAGGCCCTGAAACATCCTGAAAAGTGGGTGTAAATGGCATAGTGTTTATGAGGCAACAGAGTACTTCGTGAGCTTTCCTACGCTTTAAATTGTTCATCAATCGGACACATGGTTCTCAAGCTATTGCCTTTGGAAGTTTGTACTCATGAAATAGGAAATATGAAATATGTCGAACACATAAATGAGTTGTAAAAGGGAGGGAAACATGTTGATGTGTATTTTAACATGTCATAAGGCATCTAGAAGGGAGATAAGTCGGCTACACCTTATTCGGTGGTTTTAGCCCATGGTTTTGTAATACCGTTTGACGATTTCTTGTATTGTATCTCCTATATATGAGGTGTGTGAGATAGAGGTTGTGTGTGAGATTCTTATGGCTATTGAGTTACCTTTCAATCTCTGATTAGTGGTACTCCTGTGAAGAGATTTCTCTGCAAGTATATTGTAATATGTTTTTGATTGCTGAAAAACATATTGGACGGCTTTTGGAGTGTGGGGTTTTTCTCCCGAAAGGGTTTTCCCCACGCAAATCATTGTATTATGGTTTGAATGTTATTATGTCTATTTTTTGTTAAGTTTTTGTCATTGTTGTAACAATCTGTAAAAATTTTTGTATTACCCTCCTCTCAAGGTTGGTGTAGGAAGTTGTTCTGCTACTTGACTTCCTTAAATATTCCTCCTCCTCATGATGGACCTAGTATCCTTCCTACACCTAATCCTCCTATGTATGTCGCAATATTTCCTCCTACATATTACAAAGGAAAGTTCTTGGCATTTCCTATTTGCCTACCTAGTAGACCTTCTCCCATTCCTCCTCCTTCAAAGGAAGAAAAGCAGCCTATGTCCATTGATCCTCAACCTTCACAACCCTTGGCTAAAACTAAAAGAAACAACTGTGCAAGAGAAAGTTGATGAAGAAGTTGTGCTAAGGCTCATGAACTTTGTTCTCAAACCATTTCCTCCTCGAAGGCACCAAATGTTAACTTGTTCCCATTTGTCCAGCCTTCACCTAACGCTAGGGGGGAAGTTCAATCTAAATCACCAAGATTAAAAATTCTTAAGAAAAATGATATTTCCTACTCTTTTCATGTTAGAGATCCTATTTTTATTAATCTTGATGAAGAAATGGATGATGATGTTGTTCATGCTAACAATGTTGATTCCAATGATATGTATGAGCTTGTTAATGTTGATAATGATTTATCTAAACAATTTTTGAACGCATTAATCACAGCTCCTAGTGACAAACAAAGTGACTCATCATTAAAGCATGGGCCTTGTTTCGAACTTGTAGTAGCTCCATCTACCATGTTTAAAGTTTCTCCTCTTGCATCTTGTCCACCTTCCCAAAACAATGTTTAGCAAGATTGGGAGGCAGATGATTTTCTTGATCAGCTTTGACATTTGTTTCATATATTCTCTCTCCTCTCTTTCTTGTTTGTAATGTGTTTCCCCCATGATATGTTTTTCTATTATGTTAGGTTCTCTTTGGATGACCCTTTTCACTCCATTCATGCAAGGTAATAAAGAGGCCAAAAATATTGTGATATTCTTCTATCTGTATCTCAATTCTTCTATGTGTATCTCAATTCTTCTATTTGTTGTCCCTTGTGTTGTCTACTCAGGGATGATTCAAAGAATTGAGATCTATTTTGGTCTATTCCATGTTGACACAAAAAGAAACATGTTCTCTTCTTCCATTGTGCTTCTTGTGGTTCCACTACCTTTTGGGGATGAGGTCAATTCAATACAAATACTCATGATATACATTATTTATCATAAGAGCGTACTAACTGAAGCAGTCACCGGCTAGGAGAGACCTCAGAGATCACTCTAGACCAGTCAGAAAGAGTAAATACAACAAAAACACAAGGACATGATGGAGGCAATGTAGAATAGATTGAATTATATCATGAAAACGGTTTACAACCAACCGGTAACAACTAGTTTACAGAAATCGCCTCACATGCCTGCTAAAACATGCTCAAAATACAAAACAGGTCAGAACTGAGACCTCAAATCTTAAGATCTATCTTCTATGCTCAGTATAACTTCTTGATTACATTCTAATGCTCTATTACAATGATTTAAACGATCCAAGGGGATCCAGTCAGCCCAAAAAGGGATCAAAACTCAAAGAACAAGACCTAACGTGTAAAACCACCAAGGTCGGCCTCTGCCAAAGAAATTCCTCTAGAAAATCCAAAGGATAAAGTGTAGATCATGACAAAAGGTCATCCATGTGCCAAGGAATATTGGAATGAATGCTCAGGGCTCTGCAAGCTACAGAAGGGGATCTGGTAGATCACCAATGCAAATAGGTCTAGGCAACCGGTAATAGAAAATTATTTCGGAAGCCACTAGTGATAACTTGTTGGAAAATGATCCAAATGCTCCACGGTTTGGGAATAAGGAAGATGATCAAGTCTTCAAGTAAAATTCAAATCCACAGGTTTCGGTGAGCCAAATCCGGGACACATAGAAAGAAATGTTGAAACTACAAACAGAAAGCAAAAAAAAAAGGAAATATTTTTGGTTGATGCAAGATTGCTATTAATCGGGGATGCTCCTGCATCACTAACCCTAGAGTTAGTGGATCTCTTATGTGTTTTTATTTTTTGTGACCATTATCCTTTAAATTGTGCTTTCTTGGGGGCATCTCATTATGGTAACATGCTTGTCTTTCGGATGCATGCTACCTTAAAGAAATTTATCCCGATAAGGCATATACAATTGATTTAACATGGGGGCATACACTCATCTCAATGTTTCACTTTATGCACACACCATGACATGTTTCTATACTCAAGTTACCTTGCAAACTGAGCCTTTTTCTTTGTAATTTGGTATTTTCCTTTTGAATAACTCATAGTAAGTGAACTAGCAGCCATGATTCTCTCTCTCCTTCCTCTTTCTTTTGATGTCCCTTTTATCTTGATATTTAAGTAGTAAGATCCTAAAGTTCATAGGGGCTTAGTGCATCTTGTCTCTTTGATGTCTTAATGAAATTTTTCAATGAAAACCTTAGTAATTTACCATGAATATGATTAGTCTCATACTCCCACTAAGGTGGGGTCTAAATGTAGTGTCCTAAATTGTACTCACCTACAATTTTATCCTCACTTTGGCAATTTTTCCTCTAAGGCCTGACTGAATCACTAATTATCCTTACACCAACTATCAAACACAACTTTTCACTATCTCCCCTTGATCCCAAAGCCCTAATTTCTAGGGCCATGGTTCCCAACACCATGGTCCTCTCAAAAAGTGCTCATTTTGGGGCCTCATAACAATCACCTAATTTGGGCAGGGACCTAGATCTTGTGTCGGCTCATGTCATAATTTTTATTTTTTTTGACTAGCAAGTATAAAACGAGGTCTACCCCTCTCATTTCAAACCTAATTGATCAATTTATCATCCTACACTCTAGAAAATCCAAGTGAGAAAGAAATCAGTCTTCTATCAAGCATTGGAGATGGCATTCATGTTCTATGTCTTATGAAGACTATCTACATGAAACCCTAATTCATTGTGAAGACAAACAAAGCTTCATTAAAGGTATATCATTAGGTTTTCATTCATTCTCGGCATTTCCCTCAAAAGGAAAGTATTTTATTGCAATACTTCATTTACATTTTAATTCAATTTCATGGTCAATTCCAAAATTGAGGTTTGACCTAAGGCAAACCCCTATGCACAACAATTTCCCCCTTCTTTCTATGTAAAAGAAACAAGTATAGAGTTGCATTTGGAAGGATTGATAGGATTCATAAAGACAAATAGGTTCACCTTTTGATGGTGAGAAATTAGAAGGACCAAGCCAAATTGGAGTAGCATGGTCCCAAAAAAATTAGGCCAAACTTCTAGGAACATATCCAAATTATCTTCTTCTACTTAGATCCAAGTTGGTAGCTCCATATGACATATGTAGCTCATTGTTTCTATTAGATTGCTTCAATAATTCATTATTTTTCCCTAATCTTTAACAATTCAAATTCAATTCAAAAGGGAAGAAAGAACCCCATCTAGGAGGCCTAGAATCTGATCAAAATCTTGACTTATCAAGGTCGGATATATTAGATTCCATCTTTCCTCGATGTTTTGGTAAATTGGATCATTTAGAGGTTTTATTGTCTTAATTTGATCCTAACCCTAATTTTTGACCATTACAAAGTGATTACCTTTTTGTCCATAATTGGCTATGATAGACCCACAAGTATGTCAAGTAATAATGCAACTGAGTGAAAAATATCATGTCTCCAAAAATCTAGTGGGAACCATGAAAGACACCCAAATTGGTACTCTAGAAAAAATCTCCTTAAATGGATTGAAGCAAACATGTCATGATTTAATGAAAAGCCCCACCTAATTATAAAAATAAGGCTCTCCCTCAAAGGCCTTATTTTGATCAAAGATGCATGAAAAAACAACCAAGAAATAGTTATTGGAAGCTAGCATAATCTCCATATCACCCTCTGAGTTGGGTTCCAAGTGTGTCGATCCCATGAATTCAAAAATGATACAAAGGCTAAAATTCTCATAAACTTACAAATCAAGGCGTGATTGGAAAGATAGATGACATCTTCTTCTAGTGTATTTGGAGAGATCACTAGTATGGGCCTTTTCTCACTCCTTGTGAGACATTTGTTCACCTTCAGAGTTTGAAAACCTCCATTTTGTGAAGAACTATGATATTCCCATCTTTAACCTTATAATAAGAAGCAATAAATACACCTATGTGATCAAGGGTGGCATCCTTGAAACATCTTCAACTAGATAGTAGTTAGGATAATATAATTTGTGCATAGTATTTAAGTAGTACAAGTAGGTAGCATTACACATTGTATCAATAAAGAATGAAGTATGAATACCTAATGGAGGAAAATCATCTTATTCATAATACTTCATGATTTTACTATCTTGGAGCCAATTAAAGCATAGAGAATAAGATAGAGTAGTGAAGACAAGAAGTTTTATATGTTATTTACACTTCTCATAATCAAGAAATGAAAGCTTACAACATACATAACCTCCATGTCACCCTCTAATTTGGATTACAACTGCGTCGAGCCCATGAATCCAAAAAGGATAAAGAAACTCTTATTCCCATAAACTTACAAATCAAGGTGTGATTGGAAAGATAGATGACATCTTCATCCACTGTGTTTGGAGAGAGCACTAGTACATGCCTTTTCTCACTCCTTGCGATATATTTGTTCACCTTTAAAGGTCAAAAACATCCATTTTGAGAAGAACTATGATATCCCCATCTTTAACCTTATAATAAAAAGCAATAAAAACACCTATGTGATCAAGGGTTGAATCCTCGAAACACCTTCAACTAGTTAGTAGTTAGAAAATAACAATTTGTACATAGTATTTAAGTAGTACAAGTAGGTAGCATTACACATTATATCAATAAAGATTGAGGTATGAATACATAATGGAAGAAAATCATCTTATTCATAAGACTTCATGATTTTCCTATCTAGGAGCCAATTAAAGCATAGAGAATAAGATAGAGTAGTGAAAACAAGAAGTTTGATATTTTATCCATACTTCTCATAATCAAGGAATGAAGGCTTACAACATACTGAAGTTGTGACTATAACAAAGATCACTTATGCAACAATCATGTATGCATCTATATCACTCTATAACATCTATCATGTAGAAGAAAGACAATGGCGAGGATGAGTATGGTATCCCATCATCATCAACAAGATGACATGAAGGCAATTGATTGCATGGATATAGCAATACTCAAATATCAATGCCACATCGATCATACATGGAGACAAATTTTTATCAATTTCACCACTAGAACATCCATTCTTATTCATCACTATCATAAGATAAGAAAAATAATATCAATTGCCTCATGATTATATAATGAGATATAATGACAAACATCATGGATGCAATCAACAAAACAAGATCATGTCAGTCAAGAAACCTATCGATTATTGCAAAGGAGAATCAATATTGCTTAAACTCATTGATTAAGGATAATAATTAATGACCAACAATTAAGTAATGTTTAAAAACTAATCAAATATTGATTGAAAAAAGGGTCGACAGCTAACCATTCCATTAGTAACTAGTCATTAAAATGCTAATCATATAATCAAGAAACTCTGATTACAAATAATCATGTAATGTTACGATTAGAACATCATATCTAATCTTCATGAAGGAGTGCGATTAACCCCTAAAAATAACTTGTGAGGAGACACAATCAAGGAAAGGCATGACTATTCCAAATCAAAGGGATGCAACTGATCAATATTAAAGATATTTAAGGGATACCCATTCCTATCATCATTAGATTTTGTCTTTATTTTTTATTTGTATCCATATTTGGATCTATTCACTTGAGCATTTTCCCTTATCATTAAAAAAGTTGCATGGTTTGAAGGGTGAATCAGAAATAACACCACACACATTACATATTTTCCAAGTCATAATCAAAAGCAACAATCATTGTTCATCGCTATAAGTGAAAGGCAAAGATTATTGACATATTGTTATTGCCATATCCAACACAAAACTTTATAACATTATTGCTATCATCAAGAAGGATTCTTGTAGCATATATCTCACATTGACATATCATTAAGAGAAAATGTTTATCTATACTTTTGTAGATTGGAAAATCTATATCTTACACAATTCCTCAAGTCATATCAGATAAGTGATCTACCATCCAATCCACTTATTGTTATTTGTGGATTATACATATTACTTATATAATCATATACTTCGGAATCAATACATTATCAATCTATTAAGTATTTCTTATTAACATTATCAATATTTCATAATAATTTAGAGTTTTTTTGTAAGAAGTCTCTTTTGAAATTGATTTAAAAGTTAATTGTTCCCTTCTTCCCAAGTACTAACATAAGGGTCCATTACAAGTGGTATTAGAGAAAGCATTCTTGCCAGCTTGTGAATGTTTATGAGTGACGAGGAACTAACAACTTATCAACACAAGAAATAAAGCTAAAAATTTAAGGATAACAAGCAAGAAGGAACAAACATGAGTGATGACGAGTGTATTAGGAAGTGGATCATTTCTTGACCGAGAAAATGGATGCACAACAAAGGATGAATCAACTACTTGATATGCTCACACAAAGGATTATCAAAGTCATAGTGAATCCTAACAACAATAATGGGAACTGAGGAAATTAAGAACAATCCATTAATGGAAGTCCTAACCATAGGACTCCTACAAAGATCTCCAGGCCCATGATACCAACTTTCACAACAAGAGGAAAATGAACCCTCTTTGGTAGATCTTCATGACCAATTAAGGCAAGATTGTATAGACAAAGATCTTTAAGCTGAAATATCCTTAAAGGACTATATGGACTTAAGAATGGGACACATGCCAAAAAGGGGAAATTGTGATAACCATTATGAGTTAAAGAGGTAAGTAGGAAAACTTAGCATACCCTATTTTGATGGATTGGGTAAGACAGCATCACATGCATGGGTGCAGAAGATTGACACCTATTTCTAACTAAACCCTATGTCTGAAGAAGAAGCCATCAAATATGCGGCCTTGCATTTGTATGGGTAGTACATGAATGGTGGTACCACAAAATGACCACCATGGAGCATGCACAAATCACCTCCATTGTCGAATTCACCGAGAGGTTGATCGAAAGATTTGATAACAAAGATCCAAAATTTTACTTCAAAGAGTTGGCACAACTTTAAAAAAAGGATATATTGATTAATATATTATAGATCCAATGATTACATGTCCAAGTTACTGATATATCTGAAATAAGGTTTATATTTCTATTCATGGATGGACTAATGGATCCATTAAGAGGATGGGTAAAGGCTCTCAACCCTAACACCTTGGAAGAGGCCATCATAAAACCAAGGTAAATGGACTCCAGGATAATAAAAACAAGGCACCATTCAAAGAGCCACCAAAACCCAAAGAACAAACCAACCCACCATTTCCAAGAGATGCACCAAGGAGGAACCAATTGGAGAAAGAGACTCAACAATATTTGAGAAGAAGAAAACTATGCTTTACATTCAAAGAGTCATGGGAGCTAGGACATCAATGCATGGGCAAAGGAAAAATTCATTATATAGAGGTGAGACCTAATAGTGAGAGGGAAGAAGATGAGGACCTAAATGTTGCAAGGTGTGCACCCTTGGTCTCCTTGTGTTGTGTAGCACAACGCTCAAGTTTGTGACATGGATTAACCGCCTCTTATGGATTCTATAAGTCTAGCGGTTATATCGAGCATTATAAGGTGATCTTTTGATGCAACGACAACCGCACTTGTAACAAGTGGTATCATAGCTTGGTCATAGGTTCAAACCCCTCACTTGCACTAGGGGAAAATTGTTGCAAGGTGTGTGCCCTTGGTCTCCTTGTGTTGTGCAATGCAGCGCTCAAGTTTGTGACATGGCTTAATCGCCTCCTGTGGATTCTATAAGTCTAGTGATTGTATTGAGCACTAACAAGTCGATCTTTTGTTTCAACGACAACCACACTTAAAACACTAAATATCAGTGAATTGGATGATGAAGCCAACCCACTCTCCTTTCAAAAGAGTGGCATCCTCGCCACCATAATCACATCTTCTGGGCCTACAAATTTTAGAGTCAAAATATTTTTAATAACACATCCCATCACCATTCTCATAGATAGTGGAGCCACCCACAATTTCATAAAATCGCACTCTTATCCACTCCCAAGAAATTTCTAAAGAATACAAATGGACATTGAGAGGGGGGTGAATCAGTGTATTTTAAAACACTTCTAACTATGTGTTCTAATACTGAAAATTAATTGAGAACATGCACACACAAGAGCACATCACATAAGACAAGATGTATGAGGAAAACCCAATGTGGGAAAAACCTTGGTGAGAATAGTTGCTGGAGTCTACTACTCCAATCCAGCCTCACAATGAATAACAGATTACAATGTTTAGGGCACCAACCCAAGGAGCACCAAGAACATACTCAAAGGAGCACCTACCCCTGCTCTAAGCACCCACTCAGAGAAATACAATGATTTTTCAAGTTTACAATGCAATGATAAATCCCTATTATAAATGAATTTTTTAAAACTTACAAAATTCTCATATCTTGAGAATGACTCTCTCTCTTCCTGCTACAATTTTTCCTTTGTTTCCTTCTTCTCCCTCTATCTAATCCTTCTTCTCTTTGCCCCAACTTCACCTTTCTCAGACTACTCTTCTCTTAATCTTCTTCTACTACAACTTCCCTCTCTACTCTATTTTTGCAACTGCTCTCACTCTTACTCTCTCTGTCTATGTTCTCATTTCTTCACAACAGCGACACACCCTCTCAAAATACATCACTCTACATCACCCTCAACTTATGGAGTTGTCTTCCTTTTCACCTTTCTCACTATCTCAACAACTACACCTACCAATGTTGAATTGCATTTTCAGCTACTACTAGATTGGATTGACTCTATACACATCAGATTTTTCTTGTACCACAATCTTGAATATTTTATTCAAGCTGGTTGTCTTAGAGATCTGCAACTCTGTAGCTTCCATTCTCTATCCTAAATATGATCTCATACTTGTCATCTGTAGTAAATGCATCCAACCTTTCTTCTAATCAATCTCTGTACTAAGTTGTTATTTTTAGCAACCCCAATCTGTCTAACAAATTTGTTTTTGCCTCTATTGATTTCCTCGAGCCTATCAACAATCTGCAAATTAGTCACCATTAATGTATCCTCTATCCTCTTTGAAAAGTTTGACAACTACCACACTGAAATCCACTGTCACTGACTTCAGTGTATCAGATATCTTCTTCAACTAGCTAGGGAGTTGTATGTCTCCACATTCTTGGTCCAGATCAGATGGTCAAGGTTGGTTGTCCACCATGTAGATCATTTTACATGTTCTTATTTAGTGTCCAAGTCACTTGTGTTAGGACCCCGAAGGCAACTGAGAGGGGGGGTGAATAAGTTGTTTATGAATTTCAACCCAAATACAACTTAATCAAACTTGATACTTAATACCGGTAACCAAACTTAATATCGGTTAATAGATTAATAGTTAATATCAATACCGGTGAAACTTAATGAATGAAACAGAAAGAGAAACAACGTCCACAACACAAAACACAAATATTTTAACATGGAAACCCTGTAAGGGGAAAAACCACAGTGGTAAACCTTGCCCACAATCAGATGATACTACTGTAGATAGTATGTGTATACAAATGGGGTCTGCACATGCAGAAAGGCCAACCGCCTAGAGCACACTGCTCAAATGGGAGTCGCAATGACTACAGTAGGATGGTTAAATCCTAGAATAATGTACTGCTCAAAATAGCATCTCCAATGTTGGATTCAGTACCCATTAAGATTTGATAATCACCTTCAAACCTTCCTTGAACCTTCTCTATGGTCGGCTCATATGATCTTCAATATTTGCACATACCATGTTACAATACCATAACCTTACATACCATATACTATATCCTCTGTATCTCATCAATTTAGATCTTACATATATACAAAACCTAAGACCAAATGTGTAGGTCAGCTCACTAAGAATATTAAAATAAAATCAATTACAAACAAGTCAAGATGTGATGCATCATGTTGACTTAATACATTTACAACAATATCCAAGCAATAAATTATCTCAATAATGTGTCGTGCTGATCTGGAATAGATAGTGCATACCAGTCCATAACCTAGACCAATTTGTCGGTAATAGCAAATATGTCAACCCGATTAGACCATTAACCAAAATACCAAAACCAAGTATCCAAACCATGTCTTCGACATAACCAAGTGATCTCTAGATTGATAACAAGTTATCCTTAGTGCCAGTGAACAATATACCGATGACTGTGCATAAGTCACTGAACATGCCAGTGAACACAATGTATCGGTTCAACATAACCAAAGATCTCCAGAAGGATAAGTGTTGACATCAATGACAAAACTAATGCAACACATCCATAATACCAACAATATGCCCCTTTGGCATTGATGGCAACACAAGATGCAAAAACATCTAAGTGCCAAAATAGAATGCCAAAAACCAAAAACCAACAATCTTTAGAATAGATCAATACCATAAATCAAAATCAAAATGCAGAGAGTATATATCTCTCCCTCAATGAATAATCTATCCCCCTAGGATAATGTTTCCTAAATTCAATTTTTTTCCATAGATATCTCTCCTCCTTTGACATCAAACACCAAATCAATACAAATATTAGAACACATAACCAACTAATATGACCAATTTATATAACCAACTACTCCCCCTGTGAAGTAGCTCTCCTCCATCAAGGGCGGAAAAAGATATCTCTGTTAGTTTCTATCAGTTTGATGCCAATCATCAATTGTCTAAGTTTCTACTGGTGAGGGTATTACCCCAAGATGCTCTATGAGATATTCAAAAGTTTCCTTAGGCAAAGGCTTAGTTAAGATATCTGCAATCTTCTCTTTAGTATTTACATAAACTAATCTTACTTCTTTTGCTTCAACATTCTCTTTCAAAAAATTGTATTTGATAGAAACATGTTTAGTCTTAGAGTGAAATACTAGATTCTTTGATATATCAATTGTTGTTTAATTATCACAATAAATGATTATAGGTTCTTTGCATTTTACCTATATTTCCTTCAACATTTGCTTAATCCATAATACCCGAGTACAATTAGTTGTTGCTGCAACATATTCTGATTCTGCTATTGATAATGATGTACAACTATGCTTCTTGCTCAACCATGAAATCAATCTGCTACAAAGAAAGAATGCTCTACCAGTGGTGCTCTTTCTGTCATCTACATCTCCTACCCAATTTGCATTGGTGTATGCATATAAATCAAAATTTTCATCTTTAGGATACCATAAACCAAGATTTGTTGTGCCTTGTAGATACCAGAAAATCCTTTTTACTGCTGATTCATGGTTTTCTTTAGGATTACTCTGAAATATTGAAACAATGCATACTGCATTCATTATATCAGGTCTTGTTTGTGTCAAATACAGTAAACCTCCAATCATAGATTTGTATCTTGTCAGTTTAATAGGAGTTGAATCATCCCTCAATGTCAATTTGTCAGTTGTAGTCATAGGAGTACTTACCAGTTTGGAGCTTTCCATACCAAATTTCTTCAATAGTTCCTTCAAGTATTTTGTTTGACATATGAATATACCTTTATCAATTTGTGAAATCTACAATCCTAAAAAGAATTTTATTTCTCCAATCATAGACATTTCAAATTCTTCCTGCATTTTGTTAGCAAAGTGTTTACACAATCCATCTTCTCCTCCAAAAATGATATCATCAACAAAAACTTCAATAACCAAGATGTCATCATTAGTCACTTTGAAATATAAGTTGTTGTTAGCATTACCTTTAGTGTATCCAAGCTTCAAAAGATATTTGTCCAACCTAGCATACCAAGCTCTAGGAGCTTGCTTCAATCCATACAAAGCTTTTCTTAATCTACAAACCATATCTTTATCATTTGTCAATGAAAATCGATCAGGTTGTTGAATGTAAACTTCCTCTTCAAGATCACCATTCAGAAATGCACATTTTACATCCATTTGATATACTTTATAGTTCTTATGAGCTGCAAATGCAAGAAATAATCTAACTACCTCAATTCTAGCTACAGGTGCAAAGGTTTCATTATAATCAATTCCATCTTTTTGTGAATATCCTTTACACACAAATCTTGCTTTGTTCCTGATTACCTTACCATCTTCATTAAGTTTATTTCTGAATACCCATTTAGTTCCAATTACATTTTTGTCTTTAGGTCGGGGAACTAGTGTCCATGTATTGTTCTTTTCAATTTGTTCTAGTTCATCTTACATTGCTTTAATCCAATGTTCATCTTGACAAGCTTCAATAACAGATGTTGATTCAATTTGAGAAATTAAGCATACCTCTTCATTTGCTAGTCTTCCTCTTGTCATAACACCTTGATACTTGTTCACAATTATCTGATTTTCTGAGTGATTCAGTCTTACATACCTGGGTTTATTCACATGTTGCTATTCTTCAGCCACTGTGGAATTCTCTGATGATGCTGGTGTGACTAGATCCACACTCTGTACTAGTACACTTTGTAGAGGTTCATTTATGATCATCTCAACTGTCATTTCTTCATCGGAATCATTAGTAACTCCTTCATCAACATAGTAACAAGATTTGTCTTTATTCTTCTTAAATCTGTATCTTTGATATTCATGGTTAGGCTTATATGTTATTTTAGCTTCCTCTCTCAATATTGCATGATTGTCAGGATATCTAGACGCCATATGACCAACTTTATTTCAATTAAAATATTTAAATGGTGCTTTACCTTCATACTTACTTCCAACTGGACCTTTAGGCATTTTCCTTGCAAATAGTGCTTCAAGTTCTTCCAGTTCTTCATTTTCCCTTATGATATCTTCAATTTCTCTTGCATAAAGTTCTTTCCAATCATATTTTTTAGATGATGATGATGATGCTATAGATGATTATGCTCTGAAGGCTAAATCTACCTTAATTTTAGCAACAGGACCAAATTCCTCAAGCTCAAATGCTGAAAGTTTTCCAACCAAGGTATCTCTAGATACTGATTTATTAGGCATTGTTCTCAACTCATTAATAACAATTACTTTCATTTTGTATGCCAGTGGCAATACTCTTAAAACTTTAGAAACAATTTCATCTTCACTTAATGATCCTCCACAACATTGTATTCTTAAAACAATTTCATTAACTCTTTCCATAAAAGCAGAAATTCTTTCATCTTCTTCCATTTTTAAATTTTTATACCTAACCTGAAAACATTCCAATTTTGCAATTTTGACAGTGGTATCTCCTTCATCCAGTGTCTCCAATTTATCCCAAATAGCTTTAGTAGTAGATCAGTCTGATAATCCCATGATTTGTTGATCTGATAATGTGCTCAAAAGTGCTTCTCTTGCTTTGCAATCATTTTCTTGATCTTTACCCAATGTTGGTGGATTAGGTTGATTCGGTGTAGGACCAACATAGCCATTCTTTGTAACTTCCCATATGTCTCTTCCAATGCAATTTAGATGTGTCTCCATTATGATCTTCCATATACCATAGTTAGTTCCATCAAGTTTCAAACTATCCTTCCTGAAAATGTTTGTTGCCATAGGATCTCCTCAAGCTGTTAGGCTTCCACAAAAAGAGGACTAAGCTATGATACCAATTGTTAGGACCTGGAAAGCAACTGAGAGGGGGGGGTGAATCAGTTGTCTATGAATTTTAACCCAAATAAAACTTAATCAAACTTGATACTTAATATCGGTAAACCAAGCTTAATGGCAGTTAACATATTAACAGTTAATATCAATACCGGTGAAACTTAATGCATGAAACAGAAAGAGAAACAACATCCACAACACATAACACGGAGATTTTAACGTGGAAACCCTATAAGGGGAAAAACCATGGTGGGAAACCTTACCCACAATCAGATGATACTATTGTAGATAGTATGTGTATACAAATGGGGTCTGCACATGCAGAAAGGCCAACTGCCTAGAGCACACTACTCAAATGGGAGTCGCAATGACTACAATAGGATGGTTAAATCCTAGAATAATGTACTACTCAAAATAGCATCTCCAATGCTGGATTTAGTACCGGTTAAGCTTTGATAATCACCTTCAAACCTTCCTTGAACCTTCTCTATGGTTTGCGCATATGATCTTCAATATTCACACATACCATGTTACAATACCATAACCTTACATACCATATACTATATCCTCTGTATCTCATCAATTGAGATCTTACATATATAAAAAACCTAAGACCAAATGTGTAGGTCGGCTCAATAAGAATATTTAAATAAAATCAATTACAAACAAGTCAAGATGTGATGCATCATGTCGGCTTAATACATTTAAAACAATATCCAATCAATAAATCATCTCCATAACGTGTCGTGCTGATCTGGAATAGATAATGCATACCAGTCCATAACCTAGACCAATTTGTTGGTAACAACAAATATGACTACTCAATTAGACCATTAACCAAAATACCAAAACCAAGTATCCAAACCATGTCTTCGACATAGCCAAGTGATTTCCAGATGATAACAATTTATCCTTAGTGTCGGTGAACAATATACCGGTGATTGTGCATAGGTCACTGAACATGCCAGTGAACACAATGTGTCGGTTCGACATAACCAATGATCTCCAGAAGGATAAGTGTTGACATGAATGAGAAAACTAATGCAACACATCCATAATACCAACAACTTGGTCAATCCTAGTCAACCGTCCATGTGGATCTCTAAGTCTATCAAATTTACAGACATGGCCGCAAAGTTGATCACAATCTTCAACTTTGTCGGCAAAATGCCCTTTCATCATTTCAACAGATGTCCTCTGATTCCCTCCGTACATGCCATGTCATCAGGTCATACTTGGTCAACACCGAGATGGACTATCAGGCAACTCAGATCCTTTGAACTTCATATTGTGCATGTGTGTTCTAATCATACGGGATAAGCTTTTTTTTTACCATAGGAAGCCTCTGCTTTACTTTTGTTATCCTGCATCAACTACGTGTAGCTTCTTAACCTACACAGGATAAGCTTTGTCTTTACTTTTTCTTATCCTGCGAGTCCATTGACTTCATCCTCATCTTGTGTGGGATAAGCACCTTCAATTAATCATCCTTTGATTTATTTATCCCGCAAGAGAATTTCTCTCCAAGTTTTACCACACGGGCTAAGGAGGCACCTTTACTTTTGTTATCCCATGAAAACCTTGTGTAGCCTCTTACTTCATGCGGGATAAGGTTTGTCTCTTTTTCCTTCATTTTTCCTTGTCCTTCAAGATCACCGCATAACCATCTATCTCGTGCGGGATAAGGTTTTCTTCACAGTATACTTTCACTTTTTATCCCATGCAATGTTTAATGTGCATCTTAGCCTATGCGGGATAAGGGAATCCGCAAACTTCTTTAATTTCTTGTCCTGCGCGACATTTGTTGGTCACTTTTGACACCACAGGATAAGAGGCACCACTTTGTTCATTGAAGATATGTTATCCCATGTGACAAGCATATGACCTTTTCTGCAACACTCAACCAACATGTTGCGAGATAAGAAGAAACATCATGTGCACTTCACAAGTGTTATCCCACAAGGTCAAAACTTTCTCTCAAGAACGTCACGGGATAAGATGATAGCCCGATTGACCAATCAACAATGGTATTGCGCATTATCATTTATCTTTCATTCGAACACACCACGGAACCCTCAGATGCACGTGAACCAAATAGTTGCTTCCATGTGGAAATCACGACATGTGACTCGATGACTGTTGCCAGTACAACCAATATGTGAAGATGATGAATGTGGTCGACACCTCTACAGAAAATGGTCAAAACCCCTGTAGCATAACATGACATCTAGACACCCCTTGACATCTATCTTCTTTTCTGCAATCATTGGCAACCATTGGACATCCTTTGACATCAATAACAATAATGCCAAAAATCTCCCCCTTTGACATTGATGTCAACACACTTGCAAAATTATTCACAGACCAGTTCTTTGAACATTTCTCCCCCTATGTAAAGGCAAGCTCCCCCTTTGACAATAATGGCAAAGGGTGTTGCAACTAACTGTCAATTATGCATGAACATCCTCTTTGATTTTCTATAGAAATGAATGGAACTTCCAATTTCAATCATGACACATCTGCAGTACATTAGAAATTTCCTTTACAACTTATTGACCTCTGCTGCCTGTAGCTAGATGAACCATTATTACAATATAAAGAGCAGTGCCATTACTGCTTACAAAAAAAAATCTAAATCTCCCCCTGAGATTGTACATAAGTTTCAAGGTGGTAAGTGTAGAAACAATATGCTCATCCTGAACCATGGATCTCAAATCAATACTTTAAGTGCAGAAGGAGGGTGAGACAACACCCAATTTTTTGTCTCAAGTACTCAAAGCTATCTTTGGGTAGTGGCAAAGATATCAGCTATTTTCTCACCAATACAAGCATATTCAACTTTCACTTCTTTCTCTACAGCCTTTTCCCTAAGAAAATGATATTTGATTGCAATGTGCTTTGTCCTGATATATTGATTGCATTTGAGTTGTCACACATGATGGGAATAGGAACCAAAAACTCTACCTGAATTTCCTTGAGAGTTTTCTTCATACATAAAACTTGAGAGCAACATTTGGCAGCAGCAATATACTCTTCTTCAGCAGTTGATAGTGAAATGGACTCTTGCTTCATGCTATACCATGACACCAATCTATCTCCAAGGAAGAAAGCTCCACCACTGGTGATCTTCCTATAATCTATGCATCCTACCCAATCAGCATCAGTATAGGATTGCAAAGTGAAATCTCCTTTCTTTGGATACCATAAACCATGAGTGAGTGTTCCCTGCAAATACTTGATTATCCTCCTTACAACATTGACATGTGATTTCTTAGGAGCTGCTTGAAATCTTGCAACCATGCATACAGATTGAACTATATCAGGCCTTGAAGCTATAAAGATATAATAGGCTTCCAATCATGGATGTTTGATAAATGAATATGCCCTTATTCTGTTGTGATATTTGCAAACCAAGAAAATATGATAACTCTCCAAGCATGGACATCTCAAATTCTGACTGCATCTGAACAACAAATTATTTGCGTAGAATATCTTTGTTTCCTCCAAAGATGATGTCATCTAAATATACCACTACAATGATCATGTGGTCTCCATCTACTTTGATATATAAATTGTTGTCAAAATTTCTTTTTTTGAAACCTTGCTGATAGAGGTACTTATCCAACCTAGAATACCATGTTTTAGGTTCTTGCTTTAGACCATATAATGCTTTGTTCAATCTAGAAAAAAAGTTCTCATCTTCATGCAGCTGAAAACCTTCAAGTTTCTCTATGTAGACCTCTTCTTCAAGATTGCCATTCAAGAATGCAAATTTGAGATCCATTTGATATATTTCATATCCTTCATAGGCTGAGAATGCTAAGAACATTATTAATGCTTCAAGTCTAGAAACTGGTGAAAACATTTCTTCAAAATCTATGCCCTCTACCTGACAATATCCCTTACATACTAACCTTGCCTTGTTCCTTATTACCTTGCCTTCTTCATTCATCTTGTTCCTATAGACCCATTTTGTCCCAATGACATTTTTATTAGATGGTCTGGGAACCAATTTCAATGTTTTGTTCTTTTCTATCTGCTTCAACTCTTCTTCCATTATCTTCATCCACTCTTCACTCTTGTTGGCCTCATGAAATGTCCTGGGTTCCATCTCTATCATAAGGCATAAATTTACTTGCTCAGTGCTCCTAGCTTTCCTTCTAGTTTGCACATCATCATTTTTGTTTCCAATAATTTGATCCTCGGGGTGATTATTTTGCACATATCTATTTGGGGTTTTGCTAGGTGCTTCTTCTTCATGTTCACTCTCAAATTGATCTTTATCTTCAACATATGGTTCTTAAGTCTGAGTAATTGAGTTTTGTCTTCCTTTGTGTATATCTTCATCTACTTTCACACGTACACTCTCAACCAATTTCTTCAATCTTTTATTAAAACACTTATAGGCTTTGTTGTGAGTAGAGTAGCCCAAAAATATACCTTCATCGCTTCTTGAATCAAAACTTCCTAATCCATCTTCATCTCTTTTGATGAAGCACTTGCTACCAAACACCTTGAAATACTTGATTGATGGTTTCCTATCATACCATAACTCATAAGGTGTCATTTTGTTGTTCACTCTCAATTGAACTCTATTTAATGTGAATATAGTAGTATGGACTGCTTCTTTCCCGTATACATCAGGTAGATTAGCTTCATTCAACATTGTCCTTTCCATCTCCTTGACTATCCTATTTTTCCTTTCCACAACACCATTTTGTTGCCGTGTCCTAGGGGCAGAATATTGCCTTCTAATTCCATGTCTCTCACAGTAGTCTTCATACTCATTTGATGTAAACTGACCTCCACGGTCTGACCTTAGGCACTTCAACTTGTATCCACTTTCCTTCTCAACCTTCTTCCTAAAGATTTTGAATCTTCCATAGGCTTGAGAATTGTCTTGCAGAAAGGTGACCTATGTCATCCTAGAGAAATCATCTATGAGCAGCATAAAGTGTCTTTCTCCATTTAGGGCTCTTGTTCTTGTAGGCCCACATAAATCAATATGCACAAGCTCTAGTGGCCTTGTAGTTGAGTATTCTTTAGTCTTGAATCTTACTTTAGTTATCTTTCCTCTTTGAAACTCATCACAAAAGGTGCTTGTTGGTTTGATAATTTGAGGTATGTGCCTAACATACCCTCTCTTTCTTACTTAAAACAAGATTATCAAAATTGATGTGACCTGGTCTTCTATGCCATAGCCAGCTCTCATCAACTTGTCCCATCATAAATTGAGACTCAAATCATTCCTTAAGATTATATATATTGCCATCTGTCCTTTTTCCTTCAGCAACAAGTTGTCCATTTCTTTCTTTTCTGATTTGACATCCTTTTGAATCAAATGTAAACTTATATCCTTTGTCACACATTTGACTTATACTGAGCAGATTGTGTTTCAAACCTTCCACATAATATACATCACGAGCCTTTGGTTTGCCATCAATGTTTAGAGTACCTTTGCCTTTTATTTTGATTGATGAGTTGTCTCCAAACCTCACTGAACCACCATTCATATCTTCAAGCTTAATAAATTTCTTCTTATCACCAGTCATGTGGTTGGAAAAACCACTATCTACTACCCACAAGTTTTTCCTTTAGCATGTAGATCAATTTGAACAAGCAAACTTGACTCGGCCTTGTCTTTTTCTTTTTATACCCAAACTTGATTTGATTTCTCCTTCTTTTGTTGTTGTCCCATTTTGTTCTAGTTTTGCATTAGGTTCAGATCTTGACACTATCTTCTTTTGCTTAATTGTCCTAAGCTTACAATGTTTTGTAATGTGACCCAAGTTTTGAAAATGATAGCATTTTACATTTACATTGAATGATGAATTTGAAAATCTATTATAGGATTGAGATACATTTCTCCTACATTCATAACTTTTATGACCATACCCATTACAATGATAACAAATAACTTTCATATCCCTCAGAGCAACAAATTGCTTTCTACTTTCAAAACTAGGAGGAGACCTATGCATAAGCTTATAATCAACAATTCTATGACCATAATTATTACATTTATAGAAGTAGCGATGGAATTGAGGTACACACCAATCATTATTGAAGTTGTTTCTCATTTTTCTCATTGGAGAAGCATAGTTCGGTATTTTTGAGCTCACCCTTCATGTATCCTTGACATTTGTGAAGCCTCCATTATCAACATTGGATTTTCTTTTAGGATCAGCATGTTGGTTCCTTAACTGATTCTTTATAGTAGTAGCATATGTCTTCTTCTCGTTGGTCTTGCTGACTATGAAGATTTGTTTGAATTCACTTTCACTTGAAGAGGTGAAGAGTATCTCCTTGTCTAATGAATCTTTACTGTTAGAACATTGTCCATTGTCAAATCCAACTCCATTGATGTCCTTGTTGTGCTTATGCTTACTTAACATTTTGTCTAATGCTTCGGTACTGCCATCATACTTAATCATCTAGTTCATTTTTCTTCTTTTCAAGTTCTTTTCTAAGACTCAAAATCTCTTCCTCTAACTTTTGATACTCTTTATCCTTTCTTTCTAAATCTGACTTCATCACCTCATACATCATCTTTGCTTCTTCCAACTGAATCTTCAAATCAGAAATTGTTTTTTTTATTCCTCAAGAGATTTGTTTAATAGCTTTTGTTCTTCAGCAACAACATTCTTGTATTTTTTATACTCTTTTCTTATTTTTCTAAGTTCTTCTAGTGCACTCACAAGTTCACCTTCAAGGTCTACTTCAGCTTCTATTTCCTCTTCTTCATCATCAACAATGCGTTCATCAAATAACTCTCCTTGTTCCATAAAGAGATTAACTTCTCTTTCACCTTCACTGCAACAATCTTGAGAGACACTTTCTTCATCAGGGGCATCATCTTCAAAATGTAAAGACTGCTCTTATTCTTAAGACTTCTTCTCCTTGGCTTATAAGAGTTCTTCATCTTTTCCTTGCCAAAAGACTTCATGGTTTTCTTTCCATCTTCATCATTTTCTCCATAAGGGCATTTAGATGCAAAATGTCCAATCTTGCCACAATTGAAACATTTGAAAGGCAGCTTACCTTTGTACTTTCCAGAGCCTCTTTTGAGTTTCCTAACAAAATTTGCTACAGCAACATCAGAATCATTTTCATACTCATTTGTAGCTTGTTCTTTTCCTTTCTGTGTGGCATGGAAGGCATCTTCTCTCTTTGAAGGTTATTCACTTATTGTTTTCATCTTATAGGAAGTCATAGAGCCAAATAATTCATCCATAGAGAAAGTCTTCAAGTCTTTAGCTTCCTTAATAGCTGAAACCTTTGTATCATACTTTGAGGTTAATGATCTCAAAACCTTCTTGACAATAACTTCAACTTTGACTTCCTCTCCAAGTTCTCTTATAGCACTCATAGTCTCATCCACTCTTTGCAAAAAATTATATATCTTCTCTTCTTCTTTCATTTTTATATTTTCAAACTAAGGTCTTAGATTTTGCAGTTTGGCTTCTTTCACTTTGGTATCTCCTTCATATACACTCTATAGCTTGTCCCACATTTCTTTTTCTAATGTGAAATGCATGACTTTGACAAACTCTATATCTGACAAACCACTTAAGATTGCTTTCTTAGCTTTGGCATTGTTCTCATATTCCCTTTTAGCATTACGGTTGGTAGGAGGAACTTGAGGGATAGTATAACCATTCTTTACTGACATCTAGACATCGAATCTTAGGGAAGACAAGTAGGTTTACATTATTATACTCCAAAAGGAATAGTTGGTAACATTAAATATAGGTTCTTTAGAGGAGGATTCATTCCTAGCTATTGTGTTCACAAAGCAGGATCTATGCAAGCTAGAGAAAGCTTTTACTATAGGGGAACCTTGGCTCTGATACCAATTGAAGAACACAAATGGACACTGAGAGGGGCGTGAATTAGTGTATTTTAAAAAAACTTTTAACTATGTGTGCTAATACTAAAAATTAATTGAGAACTCACACACACAAGATCACATCACATAACACCAGATGTACGAGGAAAACCCAATGTGGGAAAAACCTCGGTGAGAATAGTTGTTGGAGTCTACTACTCCAATCTAGCCTCACAATGAATAACAGATTACAATGTTTAGGGTACCAACCCAAGGAGCACCAATCCCTGAATTTATGAGTACCTACTCAAAGGAACACCTACCCCTTCTCTAAGCACCCACTCAGAGAAAGACAATGATTGTTCAAGTTTACAATGCAATGATAAATCCCTATTACAAATGAATTTTGTAACACTTACAAAATTCTCATATCTTGAGAATGACTCTCTCTCTGCCTACTATAGTTTTTCCTATGTTTCTTCCTTCTCCCTCTATCTAATTCTTCTTCTCTCTACCTCAGCTTCACCTTTCTCAAACTACTCTTCTCTTGATCTTCTTCTACTACAACTTCCCTCTCTACTCTATTTTTGCAACTACTCTCACTCTTACTCTCTCTGTCTATGTTATCATTTCTTCACAGCAATGACACACCTTCTCAAAACACTTCACTCTACATCACCCTCAACTTATGGAGTTGTCTTCCTTTTCACCTTTGTCACTATCTCAACAACTACACCTACCAATGTTGAATCACATTTTCATCTACTACTAGACTGGATTGACGCTGTACACATTAGATTTTTCTTGTACCACAATCTTTAATATTTTATTCAAGTTGGTTGTCTTGGAGATCTACAACTCTGGAAATTTCATTCTCTATCCTGAATATGATCTCATACTTGTTGTCTATAGTAAATGCATCCAACCTTTCTTCTGATCAATCTTTGTATTAAGTTGCTATTTTTAGCAACCCCAATCTGTCTAACAGATTTGATTTTGCTTCTGTCGATTTCCTCAAGCCCATCAACCATCTGCAACTCAGTCACCATTAATGCATCCTCCATCCTCTCTGAAAAGTTTGACAACTACCACACTGAAATCTACCATCACTGACTTCAGTGTATCATATATCTTCTTTGACTAGATAGGGAGTTGTATGTCTCCACATTCTTTGTCTAGATTGGATGGTCAAGGTTAGTCAACCACCATGTAGATTATTTTACCTATTGACATGCAGACATGTTCTTTGATCAACATCCAAGTCGCTTGGTTAATCATGGTCAACCATCCATGTGGATCTCTGATTCTATCAACTTTTAGACATGGCCACAAAGTTGATCACAATCTTCAACTTTGTCGACAAAATACCCTTTCATCATTTCGACATGTGTCCTCTGATTTTCTTTGTACATGCCACATCGTTGGGTCAAACTTGGTCAACACCCAGGTGGACTATCGGGCAGCTCAGATCCTTTGAACTTCATACTGTGCATGTGTGTTCTAATTATGTGGGATAAGATTTTTTTTTACCACAGGAAGCCTCCACTTTACTTTTGTTAGCCTGTGTCAACTGTGTGTAGCTTCTTAACCTACGCGGGATAAGCTTTGTCTTTGCTTTTCCTTATCCTGCAAGTCCACTGACTTCATCCTCGCCTCGTGCGAGATAAGAACCTTCAATTAATCATCCTTTGATTTCTTTATCCCGCAAGAGCATTTCTCTCCATGTTTTGCCACAGGGGCTAAGGAGGTTCCTTTACTTTTGTTATCCTGCGAGAACCTTGTGTAGCCTCTTACTTCATGCGGGATAAGGTTTCTCTCTTTCACCTTCATTTTTCCTTGTCCTACAGGATCATCACATAGCCATCTATCTCATGTGGGATAAGGTTTTCTTCATGGCATTCTTTCACTTGTTAGCCCACACAATGTTTAATGTTCATCTTAGCCTATGTGGGATAAGGGAATCTGCAAACTTCCCTTTAATTTCTTGTCCTGCGCGATATTTGTTGGTCACTTTTGACACCGCTGGATAAGAGGGACCACTTTGTTCATTGAATATATGTTATCCTACATGACAAGCATATGACCTTTTCCACAATGCTCAACCAACATGTTACAGGATAAGAAGAAACATCATGTTCACCTCACAAGTGTTATCCTACAATGTCAAAAGTCTCTCTCAGGAACGCCGTGAGGTAAGATGATAGCCTGATTGACCAGTCAAAAATTTTATCTCACGGGGTCATTTATCCCTCATTCGAACACACCCTGGAACCCTCGGATACACATGAACCAAATAGCTACTACCATGTGGAAATCACAACATGTGATTCGATGACTGTTGCTGACATGACCAATATGTGAAGCTGATGAATGTGGTCGACACCTTTGCAGAAATTGATCAAAAAACCTTGATGATGAAACTGGTTGAAACCCATGCTGCATAACATAACGTCTAGACACCCCTTGGCATCTACCTACTTTTTAGCAACCATTGGCAACCATTGGACATCCTTTGACATCAATGACAATAATGCCAACTTGTAAACAAGAAAGATTGACCATAATATTGGCAAATGGTTCAAGATTAAGTGCCAAAATTTAGCACCAATGCTAGAGGTCACCATTGGAAGTTATGTGCTCTGTGATGATTTTCATGTGTTGGAGTTGAGCCATATAGACATGATATTAGGCTTTCAATTTGTAAACAAGAAAGATTGACCATAATATTGGCAAATGGTTCAAGATTAAGTGCCAAAATTTAGTACCAATGCTAGAGGTCACCATTGGAAGTTATGTGCTCTGTGATGATTTTCATGTGTTGGAGTTGAGCCATATAGACATGATATTAGGCTTATAATGGTTGGAGTCTATTCGCAAGTTCACACAAGACTTTAATACCATGACCTTCAAATTTAAGACTGATGGTAAGAAGATTATTCTTAAGGGACTACATGATGAATCTCCTTAAGAAGTATCATCCAAGGCAATACAAGGCTCACTTAAAAATTGTGAGAAGAGAATACAAGGTTGTAATCAAATGGTAGTCAACAAGATCCTTGAAGGAATACATCAACAACAATCCAAAGAAGTCTCCATCTTCATGACACTTTTCAAACTCATCAAAAGATTCAAGGATGGTATCCAAGGACCTTTCAAAGGATTGTTAAGTCAAAGAGATAGAAGTTCCACACCGAATTGTGTAATGAAGAAAGATGGGACTTCAAATTGTTAGGATAACTAGTGAACAACTGAGAGGGGGGGTGAATCAGTTGTTAACAGATTATAACTTTTAATCCACAATACAACCTTAAACAAATGAAGTATTAGTAAATCATATAAAAATGCCGGTAGGGAAAGATACCGTTAAACAATACAACTTAAAAATTAACTAGATAATCAATGCAAAGAAACCATACCATATAACACCATGATTTGTACGTGGAAAACCCAGAAGGGGAAAAACCACAGTGGGAAGCCTACCCATAGTCAGATGATACTTTTACAAAAAGTATGTGTTACAATGAGGGGCCTGTTGGATCTCAAATCAACAGATTGGATAGATTCTAAGGAAATGCCAACTCCTATGATCAAACCCTCCAATTGACTTGGCCAACTTATAGAGTGAACCTATTTGGTTACTAACTCTCTCACTTTAGGCTCTGCAGGACCTAGGCGGGTATACCTACTCACTAGTTGTTCCTTTAACTAATGCTTTTTATAGCAGATTTAGTTTCTTAATCTGATATCTCCTAGTCTCAGAATGGCATAAGTTCCTAGAATGGAGATACAGTAGATGAGTTCAAGATTGTTGTTGTAGAAGCTATTCGATCTATGTTTCCTAATTACTTATGTTTGCTTTAAATGGTGAAATATAGTGATGAGTGTAATCTATTTTTGACCAGTGCCTTCTTTGCTGTTTGGGCTACAGAGTCATTATACTTTCTTCAGGACTTATTATGCGAGCCTGTGAGACAGTTTTTTAATCCACCCTTTTATAGACCTGTCGGTTATTATTTCTTTTGAGATCAATTTGAATGCTTATATCATATGTTGATTGAATGAATTTAACCCTACCTTTAAGGGACCAATCAATGAAGTACTGCGAGGAACAATTACAATTCGCAAGCAAAACTTTTGTTTCAACCTTATAACATGAAGCACAAATTTGATTTCAAGAATATGAATAACCTTATCACTTTAGATAATATCACAGACGATTTCCAAAACAAAGTGAAATAATCCACAACACATACGCAAAGAAAAACAACAGTTCATAGCATGTATTCCATTGAAGTTTGTAAAACTTACAGGCTCTCATACATCGCCATCTTCTTATTGTGTATTTTTTTTTCGTCACCCCCTTTACTTTACAAAAACCATTCTCATACATATATGGGAATGAAAGCTATTCATGAAAAGACACGTCTTTTCGAAATGCTAATCATTAGTTTAAACGTTTCTAACAAACTTAAGCAAAAAGAGATTAAGAATTCCTAAATGATGAATATAATCATCATCTTTAAAGATTTTGATTTTAGCACTCTGTTTCTTCAATTCTTCTCCTTGCGACAGATATTTGAATATCATCTGGTTGAAGGTAGGGGCCATGTCTTTACTTCGATCCATTTCTGACAAAGCCCAATCTTTGACGCTGATAAGCTCATTCTGCAAGTCCTCCAGGGATATTACATCTCCTTCTTTATAGACCGAAGGCATTCCAATAGGTCTCCCATCATCCAATTCCTTGAGATCTTTCCTTAGCGCATCTTCGAGTTTAACATGATTCTCCATGTACGCTATCCCTTCAGTCTTCTCCTCTGTCGTCATTGTATCGACACTATTCAGTACTTCATGTAGTCGTGCTTTTAATCTCTCATGCTCTGTTAATGCCTTTATAGTTCCATTATATACCTTCCAATATGGTTCGACATGCGAAAGCATGGTGTTAAACCGATGTCCGATGATATCATTGACCAGTTTATCCATCTTTTGTTGGATACTATTTGCATGTTTGGTGGCTTTATCTGCTTGATACTTCTAGTACAGAGCATCGGAAACATCATCCAAGCTACGTCCTGTGGGATATGAGGTGTATTCACTTATGGGAGTCCCTGTCTCAAGTTGCAATATTTTTGCTTGCAACTTTTGATTCTCCTCTTTGGATTTTTCATACAACCCCTTATATGTGATATTTTCTCTGACCAAAAATTCTGTCTGGTCCAGGTTTAATCTGGCAACATCCAAGTTCAATTTAGTAGTGACCCTAGGGTCAGTCTTTCCAATCTGATGAACCATGAGGTGTCCAAAGGTTTCTTCAATATCGACAATGATAGGCCTCTTCCCCTTTGGATATAATGCCCATTGTAGGAGAGCCTTCTTGTCAGGATCATATCCAGAGCCTAGGAATAATTTGTCTATCTCCTGAGGCAACACCTGTTGATTCAAATCTTTCTTTTTCAGGAACCCGTCAAACAGAAGTGCTGAGTTTATATCCCAACCAGAAAAGATGATTACACCGGCCTCTTTTAATAATTTTCTCCCTTTCTCAGGGGTCATATCTTTCATGAGGATATCAATCTCATCCTGCAATTTCTTCATCTGTTCTTCTTCTGGTCTTCCAGCCATGCTTCGTTTAACATGTGCTCCTTTGTATTGGTAAAAAAATGAAAGGAATTCCCTAGAAGAGGCGAATCCATCATCAGCAACAAAATCTTCATGTTCAGTCATCCTTATATCGATGACATCCTTAATATTAATTTCACCAGTGTCCATATTTATCTCTGCTTCAAAACTAGGAGGATAATCTTCTCTAGGAGAATCAGCAGGGATACTACTAGCAGTTGATTTTGGTGACATGTGAGCTAAGGGTTGACTATCCTTCTCAGTATTAATAAAATGAAGGAATTGTGGGGGCACTCTATGCATGATCTCTGCTTCATGTTGAAGCAGCCTTTTAGCCACTTCCAAAGGATCTTGGAGATTTCCAATTAGATCTCCATCTATCATTCCCCTTGCCCTTTTCCATTTGTAGGCCTCCCAAGTCAATCCACTCTTTTCTCTCAAAACCTTGGCCTCTTCTCTTTCAAGATTTTTAATCAGGTCATCTGGCATTTTGGCTACATGTATTCCATCTTTGAGTTTTTGTGACGCTCCGGCAGCTCTTATATACCCTTCAGGATCGAAGTTCTCTCTAGGCTCACCCAGAGTCATGCCATAGTAATCTAACTTATTATGTAGTAAATGATAGCTTTTTGAACTTTTAACAATAAAGTCAGAAAAAACCAATAAACCTGGAATGATGGACTGTTTACCGAAATCTGTTAGGTGTTTAGCACTGACAATAGACAATTGTCTTATAATCTCCAGGCTAGCCACCCTGTTTGGCACTGTAATTGGAAGCATGTGGGGTTTCCCTTCATATCAAAATACCCTGATTTCTATGTGATTATCATGGCAATACCAATCACCCCAATTATGATCAATCTGTGACTCTGGAGAGAAGTCCTTTGGTCTAAGGAATCTCTTGATTTCAGGGGACAAAGTGTAATCCCTGTGTTGCCCAAAAGCTGCACTAAGAGGTTTCACAAAATATTCTTGAAAGTGCCAGTACTGGTTGTTCATGAACCTCTGGTCCCATGCAGAAACCCATAACTGAACTGGCTTCCTCAAACCATTCTTATCATAAGATCTAATGCAGAAATCATCTGACCAGAAGTTAATCTCTTGTCCACAATAAAGAATGATATGCATTAACAAGGAGTACAATGAAAAATGAACATTCACAAGATCCCCTTTCAATTTTTCCAACCCATGATTTAAGGCATCTGCAACATAAGTGGCAAAATCAAATGACCTAGGGTCTTTTGACTGTAAGTCAGCACACAGAACCATAACCCCAATATCCATGAGTGGATGAGCCTCTAGGCCTAATACTTGGGCTGTAGCATAATATGTATATTTGAAATATGGATGGAAGTGGTTGACATCAAACGGCACCTTGTCATCTTTGCTGAACGGAACAAATGACCCACCCACTTTTGGACGGTGAATAGGTAGTCTCCAAGACCTGTAGATGTTTTCCAGACTAAAGAATTCTTGTGAAAGTTTCTTCATATCAATACTCTCCTCCACCTCCCAGTCTAAATCAAATACCATATCAATAGTTTGTTTGTTAATCACTACTAATGGATTCCCTCTGTAATCGCATATGGTTTTGGTTCTCGAATTATAACAATCTACCAGACCTTTCATTAATTCAACATCTACAAACAAGTTCGGGACTACCAATTTCCCTAAGTTCTTCTTCCATAGATTACATATGGGCTCGGGAGCATCCCTTCTTTTGTAGCTAAACAAGAATAATTCATGTTCTCTGATTTCAGTCCAAATGTCTCCTAGATTTTCAAATCTATCCTCCAATCCTTCTTCTTCACTTTTGATTTTTTTAGACCTTACACTAGATGAGGGACACTAGTCTAACAAATCCTGAGTCAGAGCTCTCCCTTCTTTCTTTTGTCTCTTGGGCTTCTCTTCAGGGTTTAGTTCTTTTCCTTTCCTACTCTTTTTAGAAGAAGAAGATGAAGGTTCCATGATTACAGCAAATATGAGAGAGAACACTTACTTGGAGAAATGTCCAGCTCTTCTGACTGTCATTCACAAGTTTCCGCAAGTTCTTCGCAATTTTCAGTCTTTTAGCATTGATCTGGTTCTTATGAAAATTCAATTAGTTCAACTGTAATCATATGGGCAACTTGTGCACAGTTAATGTTCTGCGTCTACAACGGCTACTCAAGTGTTTAAACTTAATTGCAGATGTGACATTCTTCACTTGGGCCTTTAACTCTTTCGCGGGAAGTACAGTTCGACCAAAGTGATCGTATTTCAAGTTATCGATGAAACCCTTATCTTCGGCTGAGTGTTTAAATCTTCCATCGAAAGCCCATTCTCTTCGATACTATTCTTTCGGTGAATAGCCCATGTCGAGAAGCCACCTTCAAGACTCATCGAAATCTTTCTTTCATCGATAGACCTCTTTTTCGATAGGTCACTCGCAAGTTTCATTGAAATCATTCTTTCGATGAGTTCCTTTCTTCGGTGAAGGCTCATGTATGTTCATCGACAGTCCTTTTCCATCGATATCCTCCTTTATCAATGAAACACTTTTGCTTTTGTTTGACATTATGTCATCGATGAGATTTTGCATTTCGATGAATGCTTTATGAGTTTCTTCGGTAGTTATATTTCTTTGAAATCACTTTTTGCCTTTTGCCTGTTGTTTTTCACTTTTTCGATGAAACTTGGAGTATCGATGAGCGGTTTTCTGTATTCATCGAAGGTGACTTTTTGCCAAAGTATTTTTGCTTGGCACTTTATATACTTTATTTCGATGAAAATACTCTTTCGATGAAACTTCTTTCGGAGTGCTCGATACAAGTTGCTGGCCGAAACATCTTTTAGTCTTTACGCCTATGGAAATATACATTTTTTTATATATATTTTTTATTTTCAAATATAGTGTCCAACAGCGGCTCTGACTGAGGATGGAGGCATATTGAATATGTCTTCAAGAATTCAGAATCTCTGGTTAGCGCAGATATATGATGGTATTTACAATGGAAATGGATCCTAATCTACTGTACATGTGATATAGTATGTTCAAAAAAAGAAGTTCTTTAAGAATTGCCCATATACTGGCAATTCTTGGACCTCCCCTGTTGCGTTTTGAAGCAAATAAGAATCCTCCCCTTTTTTATCTATGATCACATATGGGCTGATCCATAAGGCTTCAAATTTACCATGCTTTCCTTTGTCTTGACTCCTGGCATTCCACATTAAAACCCAATCACCTACACAAAATTTTCTATTTGATGTCCTCTTGTCATATAACTTCTTCATTTGATTTTGAATCCTGACATTCTGCTTTTGAGCTTCTGCCCTGACTTCATCAAGTTCTACTAACTGCATTATCCTTTCTTGTGATGGATCTTCAACATCTATCTCTTCTTGAATCATGAATCTATATACAGGCAAGAGATTATCCAAAGGTAGTCTGGCCCTTTTGCCATAAACCAATTCAAATGGAGACTTTCCTGTAGATTTCTTCACAATTATCCTATCTGCCCACAGTGCAAGATTCAACTTTGAATCCCATGCTTTTTTGTTCTGTCCCAACATCTTTTTAATGATCTTTAGGATATTCTTGTTGCTAGATTCAGCTTGTCCATTCCCTTGAGGGTGGTAGGGAGAAGAATGTGATATCTTAATGCCATATTCTCCACAAAAAGTGTTGAATTCTTCTGATCTAAAGGACATGCCATTGTCTGAGATGATCCTTGCAGGGACACCGAATCTAGAAATAATGTTCTCCATTAAGAATTTTATCACCACTTTGCTAGTGGCCTGTCTGGTGGGTATTGCCTCCACCCATTTGGTAAAATAGTCTATAGCGACCAATATCCATCTGTGTCCTCCACTGGATTTTTCTGATATTTCCCCCATAAAGTCTATTCCCCATTGTTGAAATGGTTCCTCAGCCAACATTGGTCTCAATGGGAGTGATCCTTGATACTTTGTTTTGTTTGAAAACTTTTGACAAGCTTCACACTTTCTGACATATCTATAAGAATCATTGAAGACACATGGCCAATAATATCCAGCTCTCAATATTTTATGTGCTGTAGTCTTGGCCGAGAAATGACCACCACAAACCCCATCATGCATTTCATGAAGAACCTTGTCTGCCTGGCAGTTGTCTAGACATAATAATAATATCCCATCTCTATTTTTCCAATATAAGTCCCCATTGATAATTACTTATCTTGCTGATTTTAACTTCAAATCTCTCTTCTGATTATCAGTCATACCATCTAGACATTTCAGGTGCTTAAGGTAGTATATGATATCAGTGTACCATGTTGTTCTCTTAATACTGAAGTTGGCTTCTTCCCATCCAACCTGATTCACACCAGATTCCTCAATTTCAGTTCCTGTCATGAGTTTGGCCAACCCTTGTCCTTTGATGACCTGTGAGATTTTTAGCTCAATGTTGAATTCTTGTATTTGGTTGATCCATTTACACCTTTTACCCGTGACCTCAGTCTATCTGAAGATATCTTTTACTACTGCATTGGTAACATAAGCTATAACTTCAACCCCTACCAAGTATGGTCTAAACTATTTTACTGATTTGACCAAAGCGTAAGCTTGCTTTTCATTCAGTTCATATTTTACTTCTGAAGGGCTCAAAAACTTGCTAAAATATGCAATGGGCTGCTCATACCCTTCTGGATTTTTTTGCAACAATACTGCCGCTATTGTGTGACAGGAGGCGAATGAGAATATTATAAAAGGTCTGCCAAAATCTGGGGAGATTAGTACTGGTGCCTCAGAAATTTTCTTTTTTTATCACCACAAAGGAATCAATTGCTTCCTTAGTCCAATCTATTTGGGCCTCTTTCTTCAACATCCTTACTATAGGTTTTACTATGTCTACAAAATTCAAAATAAACCTTCTTACAAAATTAATTTGTCCTAAGAACGATTGAATGGCCTTGATAGTTCGGGGGATGGGAACCTCATTGATAGCAGCTACCCTTTCAGGATCAATTCTCACCCCATCCTTGGATACTATGTGTCCAAGTAACTTTCCCTCTTCAACACCAAAGTGGCATTTCTTAGGATTCAAGGAAATCCCATATTCTAAGGCCCTTTTAAATATCTTTTCAAGGTGCTCACAATGATCATCAGCTTTCTTTGAGTATGCAGTCAGATCGTCTTGGTATACTACCATGATTACATCAATCAACTCTACAAAAGCCACATCCATTGCCCTTTGAAAAGTAGCTCTAGCATTGGTCAATCCAAATGGCATTCGTGCATAGACATAAGTGCCCCATGGAGTTGTGAAGGCTGTCTTATATTTTTCAGTTTCTCTAACTTTCACCTGATTGTAACCTGAAAATCCATCCATCATAGATAGCAACTCACACCCTGTTACCTTCTGCAGCATGTTATCCATATTTGGCAATGGATAGTTATCCTTTAGAGATGATATGTTTAAATTCCTAAAGTCTACACATAATCTAATATCCCCATTTTTCTTCCTGACTAGTACCAAGTTAGAAACCCATGTGGAATATCTGCATGGTTCAATTATTCCCACGTCTTTCATCTTTATAATCTCTTCCCTCATTTTTGGTAACAATGTTGGATTAATAGGTCTTTGCTTTTGTCTGAATGGTTTAGCTTCTGGTTTAAGTGGTATCTCATGTTGAAAGAGATCTTCCCTGTAAGCTTTGAGATCTTCATAAGACCATGCAAACACATGTTTGTATCTTTTTAGCAACATTATCAGTTGTTGCCTCATAGCAGGAGTTAATTTTTTTCCAATAAAAACATTTCTGGGGGCTCCTTCATTCCCTAGGTTGATGTGTTCAACATCACTCTCTTTAACAGCTGACCCTTTGGTTTCAATCACATCTTGAGCATTAAAAGTTCTTTCTAATGCTACGAGGCCTCTTGGCAATTTATTTGACTTTAGTTGTATAATTTCATGTCCAAATAAAGTTTCCTTACCTTCAGTTTTCTCCACAAAGTCATTAAAATTTATAGCTTGAGTCTGATAATGATCAACACACTGTAAGAAGTTCAGCAGATCTGCATCATCTTGAAACACTTGCCAATTATACAAGTTATCGGGAACAGATGGTCTTACTTTCATCTCTACTTCAGATATCCCAGTTAGCGTTATATCATTGCCTTTTAATGCAATATTTGCTAAAAAATCTGCCATGATGTTCTTCGACCTATCTATCCAGTTTATCTGAAAAGCATCAAAAAGCTCCATGGTATCCCATACAGCATTCCTGTATTGTTCCATTCTTAAGTGTTTTGAGGCATATTTTTCCTTTACTTGTGAGACTATCAATTCTGAATCACCAAAGACACTTATCAATTTGATTCCATGTTTGACTGCTATGTTAAGACCAGTGAGTAGGGCTTCATATTCGGCAATGTTATTTGTACACTCAAATAACAACTTGAAAGAATATTTGTAAGTTTCCCCTGTGGGTGAAATAAAAAGGATTCCAACCCCACTTCCTTCCTTACTACAAGACCCATCAAAGAACATTTTCCATATTTGATCATCCTTTTTAGTTAGACATGACTCAATGGGGATCCACTCTTTAAATTTAGGTTTTGTTAACTGTACCTGGAAGTTGTCCATGTCAGTTTGTAAAAAACATATTTGGTTCACTGTTTCTTCCATGTCTTCTATGATATATGTGGACCGGGGTTCCCTGTCAATCTTTATTTCCTGCCCATTGACTGGAATCGTAGCATATGACAAATCCAATTGTACATATCCACCAATCAGATTTGACCATTGTCTAGACAACAACATTCCATAGTTTGGAGGAACATCTACCACTTTAATATCTGTTTTATATGATGCTTCCGGACAGGCTACTAATCTGAACTCTACATCCTTCATGATACCAACCACTGGGACTGATCTATTGTCCATGGCATAGTATTTCCCAAAGGTAGTATCAACTTCCAATCCCAGTTCTTTCATCACCCCAACAGGCATGACATTTATAGCTTCTCCTGAATCGATCAGACAATTCCTTATTTTCTTGTTGTTTATCACCAAAGTGAGATAAAATGGGTCTACCTGTGTTGGGTTCTTGGTTATAGTGGACCCTAAATATATAACTGGGGCCATCTGTTCATTACTGTCACCTATTTGTTTCTGTTCGTTTACCTTCTCTTCCTGGATACCTGAAATCATCTCCAAATTTTTTTCTCTGTACTCAGGAAACCTCATTATTTCCATCAATGGGACAGAAACTTTTAATTGCGTTAATGCAGTTGAAATATCAAATGAAGTAGAGTGTTGTGCTGAAGGAAGTTTTACTGTTTCTTCCTTTTGAACATCAGGACCCTTCTTATTATTCTTTGGTACAACCTCCTTAGTCTTAGCTCCTTTGTTTATTCGCTTGAGTGTCTCATCAGTTTCTTTCATAAAAAGACTAGTAGGTTTACCTTGCTCTGGATTCACCACCCTATTCCTTAAATCATAAGTCCTTTTTGCTTGTGCAATGGCATAAGCTGTAATTCTTCTTTTTTCTTCTTCAGTAGGGATTCTGAGCTTAACACTTTCATTTTTGCTAGTGGTCACAGGTAAGACAGAGCATTGATCAATATTCATGGAATCTGACCTTCCTTCCTGACTAAATGATATCATGTTAACAGTTGAATCATCCACATGTTCTTCATAACTATCCTCCTCCTCTTGCAATCTTTTTGCTACTGCACACAAAGAAGAAGCATGTGGCATATTGCAAGCGTAACACCACATGTCATCATCTTGAGTATAATTTACTGTTCTTTTTAAAGGATCTGGAATTTGTTGATTATCTCTGTGGTTCCTGTCTACTGGTTTCCCATCCTTCCATGCAGTGTTATAAGGCATATCATGCAGTCTGGGCCTCTCAGGACGGTAGTATTGCTGTTTCTCTGTTTTGTTTACCCTTACAGATAAGTCTTTTAGGGCATTTAAAACTTTTTCAAGCTTATCTTCATCTCTATTAGCCTTGGGCTCTTTTTCCCACTTTACCAGCAGCCTTTCTGTTGTTTTCTATAACAATGGCATCTTTCATAACATCCCAGAGGTCTCTAGGATTTCTGGTTCTCAGCTCATAGTTTGTTTTACTGTCATAAGCATTGATATAATACAGAATGCTCACCTCAGGTACTGGTTTCATCCTATTGGGGATTTTGTTTAGAACCCTATTAAATCTTTTGTTAAAATCTATCATTGATTCATTTTGCTCCTTCTTTATACTAATGATTTCGTGCAAAGCAAACTCAGGGCTGTTATGGTCTCCATACTGCTCAAGGAACAATTCTTTGAATTCTGCAAGATTTCTGATGGATGCATCAGGCAACATTCTAAACCAATCTCTCGCATCTTCTATTAATGACTGCATAAACAGCCTGATCTTGACATCTTCATATGGTAAACCAAAATCCTCAATTACTGCATCAAAGGCTTTACAATGAGCCTCACCTGAAACTGCATTACTTCCTATGAATCTTGGTATTTCTGTCCTGATTTCATTTGGGATAGGATATGGGTACACCATCATTCCTGAAAAATCAAACTGCCTCATTTGCTCCATATTTATTAGTCCATGCCCTCCATGAGGATTCCCAAAGTTTTGGTTCATATTACCATATAAGGGTATTTGATTTTGATAAGGAAGAGGGTATTGATTCTGGTGTTGATATTGAAACTTATTAGGGGGTGGATGTTGGTTATGAAATTGACCAGGAGGTGGGTACTGATTATGAGTAGTGAAGTTTGTATGTGAATTTGGCTGGACTGGTGGTGCACTTGATTGCACATGATCATCCCTTTTGTTACCAAACAGGGGATTCTCATAAGCCTTAAAATCATTACTCTTTGTTTTACCCACTCCCTGAGCATATTTTTTCTTGTAGTTGTTTACATCTTTATTAAAGTCATCCTCACCAACATTTATGCCTAATTTAGCACACAGTTCCAGACATTCCTGAGTCCTTCCTGAATCTCTCATCTCAGCAGCTGCCTCCATCATTTGTCTAGTTAAATCTGTAAATCTGTCTGCAGGATCCGCCATACCTGATCCTGATGAAAGTGGTGTGCTTTGTCTGGACCGTGCTTTGTGACTTTCGAAACCAGGGGGAATTTGGCATCGCCCCTTCTGAGCTTTATATGCTGCAACCAAATCCTCATTCACTGGGCTTGAAGTAGTTGCTCCATCTTGTTCTCTTAAAGGTGAAAGTTGGTTGCCTTCATATTTATACTGACTGTACCATTCTCTCATGGATTCATTCATGGATTCTTTGTTTTTGTTCTTCCATTGAGAGAAGTCTAACTGGGATAAAGATTGTCCTTTCGTGACTGATCTCATTCCATGCATTGATATTTTTAATTCAAAGTCGCCACCTCTTTCTTAGAGGACATAAATTATTTCTTTCTTCTGAGTTCTATCCCGTAACAGAGTCTTAATGATTTTCCCCAGCAGAGTCGCCAATCTGTTGGGTCTCAAATCAACAGATTGGATAGATTCTAAGGAAATGCCAACTCCTATGATCAAACCCTCCAATTGACTTGGCCAACTTATAGAGTGAACCTATTTGGTTACTAACTCTCTCACTTTAGGCTCTGCAGGACCTAGGCGGGTATAACTACTCACTAGTTGTTCCTTTAACTAATGCTTTTTATAGCAGATTTAGTTTCTTAATCTGATATCTCCTAGTCTCAGAATGGCATAAGTTCCTAGAATGGAGATATAGCAGATGAGTTCAAGATTGTTGTTGTAGAAGCTATTCGATCTATGTTTCCTAATTACTTCTATTTGCTTTAAATGGTGAAATATAGTGATGAGTGTAATCTGTTTTTGACCAGTGCTTTCTTTGCTATTTGGGCTACAGAGTCATTATACTTTCTTCAGGACTTATTATGCGAGCCTGTGAGACAGTTTTTTAATCCACCCTTTTATAGACCTGTCGGTTATTATTTCTTTTGAGATCAATTTGAATGCTTATATCATATGTTGATTGAATGAATTTAACCCTACCTTTAACGGACTAATCAATGAAGTACTGCGAGGAACAATTACAATTCGCAAGCAAAACTTTTGTTTCAACCTTATAACATGAAGCACAAATTTGATTTCAAGAATATGAATAACCTTATCACTTTAGATAATATCACAGACGATTGCCAAAACAAAGTGAAATAATCCACAACACATACGCAAAGAAAAACAACAGTTCATAGCATGTATTCCATTGAAGTTTGTAAAACTTACAGGCTGTCATACATCGCCATCTTCTTATTGTGTATTTTTTTTTGTCACCCCCTTTACTTTACAAAAACCATTCTCATATATATATGGGAATGAAAGCTATTCATGAAAAGACACGTCTTTTCGAAATGCTAATCATTAGTTTAAACGTTTCTAACAAACTTAAGCAAAAAGAGATTAAGAATTCCTAAATGATGAATATAATCATCATCTTTAAAGATTTTGATTTTAGCACTCTGTTTCTTCAATTCTTCTCCTTGCGACAGATATTTGAATATCATTTGGTTGACGGTACGGGCCATGTCTTTACTTCGATCCATTTCTGACAAAGCCCAATCTTTGACGCTGATAAGCTCATTCCGCAAGTCCTCCAGGGATATTACGTCTCCTTCTTTATAGACCGAAGGCATTATAATAGGTCTCCCATCATCCAATTCCTTGAGATCTTTCCTTAGCGCATCTTCGACTTTAACATGATTCTCCATGTACGCTATCCCTTCAGTCTTCTCCTCTGCCATCATTGTATCGACACTATTCAGTACTTCATGTAGTCGTGCTTTTAATCTCTCATGCTCTGTTAATGCCTTTATAGTTCCATTATATACCTTCCAATATGGTTCGACATGCGAAAGCATGGTGTTAAACCGATGTCCGATGATATCATTGACCAGTTTATCCATCTTTTGTTGGATACTATTTGCATGTTTGGTGCCTTTATCTACTTGATACTTCCAGTACAGAGCATCAGAAACATCATCCAAGCTACGTCCTGTGGGATATGAGGTGTATTCACTTATGGGAGTCCCTGTCTCAAGTTGCAATATTTTTGCTTGCAACTTTTGATTCTCCTCTTTGGATTTTTCATACAACCCCTTATATGTGATATTTTCTCTGACCAAAAATTCTGTCTGGTCCAGGTTTAATCTGGCAACATCCAAGTTCAATTTAGTAGTGACCCTAGGGTCAGTCTTTCCAACCTGATGAACCATGAGGTGTCCAAAGGTTTCTTCAATATCCACAATGATAGGCCTCTTCCCCTTTGGATATAATGCCCATTGTAGGAGAGCCTTCTTGTCAGGATCATATCCAGAGCCTAGGAATAATTTGTCTATCTCCTGAGGCAACACCTGTTGATTCAAATCTTGCTTTTTCATGAACCCGTCAAACAGAAGTGCTGAGTTTATATCCCAACCAGAAAAGATGATTACACTGGCCTCTTTTAATAATTTTCTCCCTTTCTCAGGGGTCATATCTTTCATGAGGATATCAATCTCATCCTGCAATTTCTTCATCTGTTCTTCTTCTGGTCTTCCAGCCATGCTTCGTTTAACATGTGCTCCTTTGTACTGGTACAAAAATGAAAGGAATTCCCTAGAAGAGGCGAATCCATCATCAGCAACAAAATCTTCATGTTCAATCATCCTTATATCGACGACATCCTTAATATTAATTTCACCAGTGTCCATATTTATCTCTGCTTCAAAACCAGGAGGATAATCTTCTCTAGGAGAATCAGCAGGGATACTACTAGCAGTTGATTTTGGTGACATGTGAGCTAAGGGTTGACTATCCTTCTCAGTATTAATAAAATGAAGGAATTGTGGGGGCACTCTATGCATGATCTCTGCTTCATGTTGAAGCAGCCTTTTAGCCACTTCCAAAGGATCTTGCAGATTTCCAATTAGATCTCCATCTATCATTCCCCTTGCCCTTTTCCATTTGTAGGCCTCCCAAGTCAATCCACTCTTTTCTCTCAAAACCCTGGCCTCTTCTCTTTCAAGATTTTTAATCAGGTCATCTGGCATTTTGGCTACACATATTCCAGCTTTGAGTTTTTGTGACGCTCTGGCAGCTCTTATATACCCTTCAGGATCGAAGTTCTCTCTAGGCTCACCCAGAGTCATGCCATAGTAATCTAACTTATTATGTAGTAAATGATAGCTTTTTGAACTTTTAACAATAAAGTCAGAAAAAACCAATAAACCTAGAATGATGGACTGTTTACCGAAATCTGTTAGGTGTTTAGCACTGACAATAGACAATTGTCTTATAATCTCCAGGCTAGCCACCCTGTTTGGCACTGTAATTGGAAGCATGTGGGGTTTCCCTTCATATCCAAATACCCTGATTTCTGTGTGATTATCACGGCAATACCAATCACCCCAATTATGATCAATCTGTGACTCTGGAGAGAAGTCCTTTGGTCTGAGGAATCTCTTGATTTCAGGGGACAAAGTGTAATCCCTGTGTTGCCCAAAAGCTGCACTAAGAGGTTTCACAAAATATTCTTGAAAGTGCCAGTACTGGTTGTTCATGAACCTCTGGTCCCATGCAGAAACCCATAACTGAACTGGCTTCCTCAAACCATTCTTATCATAAGATCTAATGCAGAAATCATCTGACCAGAGTTAATCTCTTGTCCACAATAAAGAATGATATGCATTAACAAGGAGTACAATGAAAAATGAACATTCACAAGATCCCCTTTCAATTTTTCCAACCCATGATTTAAGGCATCTGCAACATAAGTGGCAAAATCAAATGACCTAGGGTCTTTTGACTGTAAGTCAGCACACAGAACCATAACCCCAATATCCATGAGTGGATGAGCCTCTAGGCCTAATACTTGGGCTGTAGCATAATATGTATATTTGAAATATGGATGGAAGTGGTTGACATCAAACGGCACCTTGTCATCTTTGCTGAACGGAACAAATGACCCACCCACTTTTGGACGGTGAATAGGTAGTCTCCAAGTCCTGTAGATGTTTTCCAGACTAAAGAATTCTTGTGAAAGTTTCTTCATATCAATACTCTCCTCCACCTCCCAGTCTAAATCAAATACCATATCAATAGTTTGTTTGTTAATCACTACTAATGGATTCCCTCTGTAATCGCATATGGTTTTGGTTCTCGGATTATAACAATCTACCAGACCTTTCATTAATTCAACATCTACAAACACGTTCGGGACTACCAATTTCCCTAAGTTCTTCTTCCATAGATTACATATGGGCTCGGGAGCATCCCTTCTTTTGTAGCTAAACAAGAATAATTCATGTCCTCTGATTTCAGTCCAAATGTCTCCTAGATTTTCAAATCTATCCTCCAATCCTTCTTCTTCACTTTTGATTTTTTTAGACCTTACACTAGATGAGGGACACTGGTCTAACAAATCTTGAGTCAGAGCTCTCCCTTCTTTCTTTTGTCTCTTGGGCTTCTCTTTAGGGTTTAGTTCTTTTCCTTTCCTACTCTTTTTAGAAGAAGAAGACGAAGGTTCCATGATTACAACAAATATGAGAGACAACACTTACTTGGAGAAATGTCCAGCTCTTCTGACTGTCGTTCACAAGTTTCCGCAAGTTCTTTGCAATTTTTAGTCTTTTAGCATTGATCTGGTTCTTATGAAAATTCAATCAGTTCAACTGTAATCGTATGGGCAACTTGTGCACAGTTAATGTTCTACATCTACAATGGCTACTCAAGTGTTTAAACTTAATTGCAGATGTGACATTCTTCACTTGGGCCTTTAACTCTTTCACGGGAAGTACAGTTCGACCAAAGTGATCGTATTTCAAGTTATCGATGAAACCCTTGTCTTCGGCCGAGTGTTTAAATCTTCCATCGAAAGCCCATTCTCTTCGATACTATTCTTTCGGTGAATAGCCCATGTCGAGAAGCCACCTTCAAGACTCATCGAAATCATTCTTTCATCGATAGACCTCTTTTTCGATAGGTCACTCGCAAGTTTCATCGAAATCATTCTTTCGATGAGTTCCTTTCTTCGGTGAAGGCTCATGTATGTTCATCGACAGTCCTTTTCCATCGATATCCTCCTTTATCGATGAAACACTTTTGCTTTTGTTCGACATTATGTCATCGATGAGATTTTGCATTTCGATGAATGCTTTATGAGTTTCTTCGGTAGTTATATTTCTTCGAAATCACTTTTTGCCTTTTGCCTTTTGTTTTTCACTTTTTCGATGAAACTTGGAGTATCGATGAGCGGTTTTCTGTATTCATCGAAGGTGACTTTTTGCCAAAGTATTTTTGCTTGGCGCTTTATATACTTTATTTCGATGAAAATACTCTTTCGATGAAACTTCTTTCGGAGTGCTCGATACAAGTTGCTGGCCGAAACATCTTTTAGTCTTTACGCCTATGGAAATATACATTTTTTTATATATATTTTTTATTTTCAAATATAGTGTCCAACAGGGCCTACACTTGTAGGAAGGCACACTGCCTAGAGCATACTTCTCATTACAAAAGAGTCTCACTGACTACAGAGAGGCTACAACCATCTCAAAATAAATGGACAACAATCCAATAGAGTGAACTGCTAGAAATAGCATCTACCATGCATGATTACAGTCCTGGTTAAGCTCAGTGTCGGAGGACTAGATCCTCTTCTGAATCCAATTTGATCACCAATGATCAACCTTCTCTTTTTCCTGAATGATATTATAATATTTTCACATTACATTCCTTGACCATGACCTTTCAATAACCATGATACTTTACAAGAGTTTCTACCTCTTATTTATACAAATCCTAAGGCCTAAATTGATTAGGTAGGCCACCTATAAGATATTACAATAAGATCATTACATGACTCCATCTTACAATGACATGCCATGTCGGCTTAAGACCAAAACAACAATAACAAATCCATAAATCATCTCGAAACATCTCGATAACGTGTATAGTACATGTTAGCATGATACCGCTCCATAACCTAGATAGGTACCAGACCTATTCTGGGTCCACCACACCAAAGCAATGTCTTCAAGAAGTTGAAGCATGATCAAAGAACATCTTCAGCATCCTAAAATCCATGAAGAAGCTGCACCAACACCAACTATGCATCCTGTCACGATTCCTCAATGAAAGCTCTGTCAGTAAAGTCTTAAACCAGTGTTGGTAAGGGTTTACTAGAGTGTATTATAGCATCTGATTACCAAGCCAATACCAACTGACCAAAACATTCTCATGGAGCATATAACACATGAAATCAAATATACTTCATTGATCTAAACATGTCAGAAGTGTCCAACAGATGCTCTTTTGCGGGTAACACTAGATCTTCTACCGGTAACCAAAACTTGTCTTCTAGTAACCAACCATAACAACTAGTATTGACATCAATGAAAAAACATCAATGCAACACATAATCAATTCATCCATAATGCCAATAATCTCCCCCTTTGGCATTGATGGTAACACTAGATGTGAAAAACATCTAAGTACCAAGAAATGCTAAACAAGTCTCCCCTTGTGGAAGACAACCAACAATCAATAGCTCTCCCCCTGTGAATGATATATCTTTAAGGTTCTGAATAAAAAAATTTCACATTACTATCACTCCCCCTTTGACATCAATGCCAAGAATTTGACAAAAATATCAAAGTTGACTACTCCCCCTGAGTAGTAGCACCACTCATCAGTGCCGAAATGAATAATGTCTTTGGTAATGCATGTCAGACCAATGACAAACTTCATCAATCAAGTCTCTGTCGGAGGGGCAGAAACCCCTAACTTGTCTCTCAAATACTCGAAGGATTCCTTAGACAGCGGTTTAGTGAATATGTCTGCAATCTGTTCTTTAGTGTTCACATAAACCAATTTGACTTCCTTTTCTTCAACCTTGTCCTTCAGAAAGTTATACTTTATTGAAATATGCTTAGTCTTAGAGTGAAATACTGGATTCTTAGACATGTCAATAGTTGTAGAGTTATCATAGTAGATAACTACTGGTTCACTATAATTTACCCTGATATCCTTCAACTTTTGCTTCATCCACAATACTTGAGTGCAATTAGTTGCTGCTACAACATACTCAGCTTCTATAGTAGATAAAGAAATGCATGACTATTTTTTGCTGATCCATGAAACTAGTTTCTTTCCAAGAAAGAAAGCTCCACCAGAAGTGCTCTTCATGTCATCAGTATCACCTACCCAATCTGAGTCATTATATGCACATAAAGTGAAATCATCATTTCTGGAATACCCTAAACCATATTTTGTTGTTCCTTGCAAATATCAGAATATCCTTTTTACTGCACATTCATGATTTTATTTAAGATTACTTTGATATCTTGAAACAATACTTACTGCATTCATAATATCATATCTAGTTTGAGTTAGATATAACATACCATCAATCATAGACTTATACCTTGTCAGTTTTACCGGTGTAAAAGTATCCTTGATAGATAATTTCTCACTTGTAGCCATAGGAGTACTTACCGGTGTAAAAGTATCCTTGATAGATAATTTATCACTTGTAGCCATAGGAGTACTTACCGGTTTGGAATTCTCCATACCAAACTTTTTCAACAATTCCCTCAAATACTTATTTTGACAGATAAAAATGCCTTTGCCAGTTTGAGTAATCTGCAAACCTAAGAAAAATTTCATCTCACCAATCATGGACATTTCAAATTCATTCTTCATGTTAGCAAATTCTATGCACAGTTTATCTTCTCCAAAAATGATATCATCAACAAAAACTTTAATCAAAATATCATTATCAGTGATCTTATAATATAGATTACTATCAGCATTGCCTTTAGTAAAACCAAGCTTCAAAAGATAATTATCCAACCTTGCATACCAAGCTCTAGGAGCCTGTTTCAATCCATATAAATCTTTCTTCAATCTACAAACCATATCTTTATCATCTGTCAGTGAAAATCCATTAGGTTGCTCAATGTAAACTTCTTCCTCAAGCTCACCATTCAAAAATGCACATTTAACATCCATTTGATAAACCTTATAGTTCTTATAAGTTACATAGGCAAGAAATAGTCTAACAGCTTCAATTCTAGCTGCAGATGCAAATGTCTCACCATAATCAATTCCTTCCATTTGAGAATATCCTTTACAAACCAATCTAGCCTTGTTCCTTATAACTTGACCATCCTCATTCAGTTTATTTCTAAATACCCATTTAGTTCCAATAACATTCTTATTTTTAGGACGGGAAACTAAAGACCAAGTTTCATTCTTCTCTATTTGATCTAATTCATCTTCCATAGCCTTTAACCAATGTTTATCCTTACAAGCTTCAATAACAGTTGCCGGTTCAACTTGATAAATAATACATACCTCTTCATTTGCCAGTTTTCTTCTTGTCATAACTCCCTTGTTTCTATCTCCAATAATTTGGTCTTTAGAATGATTTAATCTTACATACCTGGGTGTCTTTTGAACTTCAGGTTCAATGCTCTGATCATCAGTCATAGTTGAATTTTTTGATTGTACTGATGTAACTGTCTCAGCTTCCTGTACCAGTTGAGGCATTGTTGGTTCTCTGTCATATGATATAGAATGATTTTTGTACTGTTCATCCACTTTCACATTAGCACTCTCCACAATTTTCTGCAATCTTTTGTTATAACATCTATATGCTTTTCTCTGAATTGAATAACCAAGAAATACCCCTTCATCACATATAGGACCAAACTTTCCTATTGAATCATCTCTTTTGATATAGCATTTACTTCCAAAAATTACGAAATACTTAACAGTAGGTGTATGTCCAAACCATAGTTCATAAGGGGTCTTACCAGTTTCACCTTTGATGTGAACTCTGTTGAATGTGTAGATTGTTGTACTCACTGCTTCTCTCCAGCATATATGAGGCAATTTGGCTTCCATCATCATAGATCTAGCTGCATCCAAAATAGTTATGTTCTTTCTTTCAACTACTCCATTTTGCTGAGGAGTCCTAGGTGCAAATAGTTGTCTCCTGATTCCATTTGTCTCACAATAACTTTAAATTCATGAGAAATGAACTCACCGCCATGATCTGATCTTAGACATTTGATTTTTAATCCAGTTTCAGTTTTAACCTTCGCTTTAAAGATCTTTAATTTCTCAAAAGCTTCAGACTTCTCCCTTAGAAAAGTCACCCACATCTTTCTAGAATAGTCATCAATAATCAACATGAAATACCTATCACCTTGAAATCTTCTAGTCCTTGTTGGACCACATAAGTCAATGTGAATTAAATCAAGTACATCATTAGATTTATAATGTATGCTCTTAAAAGAACTTCTAACTTGCTTACCCAATTGACATTCCTTACATACTGGATTATGAGGCTTCATAATCTTAGGCATATCTCTAACTGCCTTAGTTGAACTGATCTTAACTATACAATCAAAATTAACATGACACAACCTCTTATGCCATAGCCAAATCTCATCAATATGAGCAATCAAACATTTCTTATTACCAGTGTTCAAGTGAAAGATATTACTTCCTGTCTGAATACCGGTTGCAATCTCCAAACTAGTCTTGTTAATAATTTTTCATTTTGTATCTTTAAATTGAAGTTGAAAACCCTTATCAACTAACTGACCAACACTCAAAAGATTATGCTTCAAACCTTCTACATAATAGACATTATCAATGTTATGCTTTCCATCCAAAGAAATAATACCTCTACCTTTGATCATACATGCCTTTTCATCTCCAAATCTGACTTGACTACCATTGTATTCTTGTTGGGACAAAAATTTCCCTTTATCTCCTATCATATGATGTGAGCATCCACTATCAATTACCCATTCATCCTTATCTTCAACTTTTGTTGCCATGGCTTTTTCTTCATTCTTGATAGCCGGTTCCGATTCATCTTCCTTCAAAGCATAAAACACCCATTCCTTTCCATTTCCAAGTCCACTAGCAGAGTCTTCTACTAGTTCATCTCCAGAGTCATCAGTTACTCCTTCCTCATCTACTATGTAGCATTGTTTACTCTTCTTGCATATATATCTGTTCAGGTTAGGCTTAAAAGATTTATTAACTTTTTCCTCAAACCTTGCATTCCTTTCAAGACATCTAGATGGAAAATGACCAATCTTATTACATGCAAAACATTTAATAGGTGATTTTCCTTAATACTTACTTCTAGTTGGTCCTTTAGGTATTCATCTAGCAAATAAGGCTTCAAGTTGCTCAAGTTCTTCATCTTCTTTCCTCATGTCTTCCAATTCTTTTGCATATAGGGTTTTCCAATCACTTTTGCCGGTAGATGTTGATGATGATGCATGAAAAGAAGGTTCATACTTTATAGCTCCAAGAAGATCCAAATTCTTCAAGCTCAAAAGCAAATAATATCCCAATCAGAATGTCTTTGTTAACTGAGGTGTTTGTCATTGTTCTTAACTCATTAATTGCAGTTACCTTCATCTTGTAAGCCGGTGGAAGGGCTCTCAAGGCTTTGGAAACTATTTCATCTTCACTTAGAAATCCTTCACAACATTGAATTCCCATAACAATCTCATTTACTCTTTCCATAAACACAACAATTCTTTCATTATCTTCCATTTTCAAGTTTTCGTATCTTACCTGGTAACCATCAAGTTTAGCAATTTTGACAGTAGGATCACCTTCATTCAAAGTTTGCAATTTGTCCCACATAACCTTAGTCGATGATTTGTCAGTCAATCCCATAATCTGTTGATCAGTAAGTGCACACAAGAGGGCTTCTCTAGCTTTGCAATCATTTTCAATATTCTTATCCAGGTTTGCAGGAGCAGGATTCCTAGATGTTGGATCATAAGGTGTGTAACCTTTCTTAGTGATCTCCCAAATATCCTTGCCAAGACATATAAGATGAGTCTCCATTCGAATTTTCCATATCCCATAATTTGTTCCATCAAGCTTAGGGATTTCTCTTCTGAAAATAGTTGTTGGTGGATTAGAAGTGTTAGTTGCCATAGGATCTACCTCAAGCAGTTAAGCATCTACAAAAGATGACCAAAGCTCTAATACCAATTGTTTGGATAACCGGTGAACAACTAAGAGGGGGGGTTGAATCAGTTGTTAACATATTATAACTTTTAATCCACAATACAACCTTAAACAAATCAAGTACTGGTAAAGCATATACAAATGCCAATAGGGAAAGATATTGGTAAACAATACAACTTAACAATTAAGAAAATAATCAATGCAAAGAAACCATACCACATAACACCATGATTTGCACATGGAAAAACCAGAAAGGGAAAAACCACAGTGGGAAGCCTACCCATAGTCAGATGATACTTCTGCAAAAAGTATGTGTTACAATGAGGGGCCTGCACTTGCAGGAAGGCACACTGCCTAGAGCATAATGTTCATTACAAAAGAGTCTCACTAACTACATAGAGGATACAACCATCTCAAGATAAATGGACAACAATCCAATAGAGTGAATTGCTAGAAATAGCATCTACCATGCTTGATTACTGTCTCAGTTAAGCTCAGTGTCGGAGGACTAAATCCTCTTCTGAATCCAATTTGATCACCAATGATAGACCAACTCCTCTGCCTGAATGATATTACAATATTCGCACATTACATTCCTTGACCATGACCTTTCAATAACCATGATACTTTACAAAGAGTTTCTACCTCTTATTTATACAAACCCTAAGGCCTAAACTGATTAGGTCGGCCACCTAAAAGATATTACAATAAGATCATTACATAATTCCATATTACAATGATATGCCATGTCGTCTTAACATCAAAACAACAATAACAAATCCGTAAATCATCTCGAAATATCCCGGTATCGTGTAGAGTACACGTTAGCATGATACCGGTCCATAACCTAGATAGGTACTGGACCTATTCTAGGTCCACCACGCCAAAGAAATGTCTTCAAGCAGTTGAAGCATGATCAAATAACATCTTCAACATCCTAAAATCCATGAAGGAGCTACACCAACACCAACTATGCATCCTGTCATGATTCCTCAATGAAATCTTTGTCGGTAAAGCCTTAAACCAGTGTCGGTAAGGGTTTACCAAAGTGTATGATAGCATCCGATTACCAAGCCAATTCCAACTGACCAAAACATATATAACACATGAAATCAAATATACTTCACGGATCCAAACATGTTGAAAGTGTCCAACAGATAGTCTCTTCTTCGCGTAACACTAGATCTTCTATCGGTAACCAAAACTTGTCTGTCGATAACCAACCATAACAACTAGTGTTGACATCAATGCAACATAATCAATTTATCCATTATGCCAACACAAATGAAGGAAGAAATAAATTTAAAATGCATGTGGGCAAGTATCTCCAAGAAGGGGAGATTGTGATGTCCCCATATTTAACCTTATAAGAATAAGAAATAGAAACACGTATGTGATCAAGGGTAGCAACCTTGAAACACCTTTAACTAGTTAGTAGTTAGGAAATAACAATTTGCACATAGTATTTAGGTAGTACAAGTAGGTAGGATTACACATTATGTCATTAAAGAATGAAGTATGAAGACCTAATAGAGGAAAAATCATCTTATTCATAAGACTTCACAATTTTCCTATCTTGGATCCAAGTGAAGCACATAGAATAAGATAGAGTAGTGAAGACAAGAAGTTTGATATGCTATCCACACTTTTCATAATCAAGGAATTATAACATACTGAAGCTATAACTATAACAAAGATATGTTATGCACCAATCATGTATGCATCCATATCAATCTATAACATCTGTCATGTAGAAGAAAGATAATGGAGAGGATGAGTAACATATCCCATTATCATCAACAAGAGGACTTGAAGGCAGTTGATTGCATGGATATAACAACACTCAAATATCAATGCTACATCGATCATATATGGAGATAACTTTTTATCAATGTCGCCACTATAACATCCATTGTTATCCATCACTATCATAAGATAACACAAAGAGTATCGATTGCCTCATGATTATATAATGATATATATCGACTACCATCACGGATCCAATCAACAAGACAAGATCTTGCTAGTCAAGAAATCTATTGATGATTACAAAGGAGAATCAATAGTGCTTAAACTAATTGATTAATGACCAGTGATTAAGCAATGGTTAAGAATTAAGCAAATATTGATTAAAGAAAGAAATCAACAACTAACCATTCCATTGGTTGGTCATTTAAATAAAAATCATATAACCAAGAAACTCTGATTACAAATAATCATGTAATGTGGTGATTAGAACATCATTTCTAATCTTTATGAAGGAGTGCAATTAACCCCTAACAATAACTTATGAGGAGACACGATCAAGGAAAGGAATGACTACTCTGAATCGAAGGGATGCAACCGATCAATATTAAAGATATTTAAGGGAGGATCAAATACCCATTCCTATCATCATCAGAATTTGTCTTTATTTCTTATTTGTATCCATATTTGGATATGCTCAATCGAGCATTTGCCTTTGGCATGAAACATGTTGCATGGTTTGAAGGATAGATCAGAAATAGAACCACACACATTGCATATTTCCTGTCATAATTAGAAACAACAATTAGTCTTCATTGCTATAAGTGATAGCAGAATATTATCAACATATCGTTATTGTCATATCAGACACAACACTTTATAGAATTATTGTTGTCATCAGGGAGTCTCATAGCATATATCTCACATTGACACATCAAGAAGAGCATAGATCTCTCTATACTTCTATAGATTGGAACATCTAGACCTTGCACAATTCCTCAAGTCATATCGAATACTACAGTGATTTACCATCTAATCCATATATTATTATTTACAGATTATACATATTACTTATATTATCATATACTTCAAATTTGATACATTATCATTCTATTAAGTATTTGTTATCAACATTATCAATATTTCATAGGAATTTAGAGTTTTTCTTTGTAAGAAGTTTTTTCCAATTGATTTACAAGTTAATTGTTCCCTTCTTTCCAAGTACTAACATAACAGAACATTACAATAACTCTCATTGATACCATACTTGTTCATTTTAGAACACAAATTCTTGTACAATTGGTGATAATATCCCTCCAATGACAATATCCTTGAAAGGAAGGATCTGCATCACAGAGGAACCTCCATGCAAGAAACTCCACCATCTGTAGAAAAGAAGCCCCTCCCAACTCTGTATGCACCAAGATCCCACTAACTCAAACCCCACACCAAAATGCACCTAACATAGCTTCTAACAATGATCAACTGTTGCATAAACACCCTACGCACCTCAAATATCCCACCCTTATCACCATAGAAGCCAAAAATAGAGAAAATAAAACAGCCTCGGCCTCTCCAAAGTTTGACTCCACCAGAGAACCCATTCGCCCCAACATAAGGTTCGAAGAAGCCTTGACTTAGTGAAGTTCTTGACAAGTATTTTCTTGTGGGATTCAATTGAATTATGGGCCTTTCTTTTAAATGCTTTAGACCTAATAACCTTTAGGATTTTCTCATGTTTTGTTCAAGAAATGAACTATAAATGATATTAACTTGAGGAGTTTTCTTGGTCACTACATACCTGAAAGATGGTTAGATGTCAATTAAGAGAAAACATAACAAGCATACCAATGAAACATTATATGAAAAGATATATCAAAGAAAACAAGTTAAATAAGCCATCTCCTCAAAATTGTTTCATTGTTCTCTATCTCCAAGGATTCTTTAAATCAAGGTTGCTCTCAGATCATTGAGCACTTGATCCTTTAGAATGACAACCTAAAGAATGAGGGATGAGATGATAAAAGATCTATATGCAAATACAACTAATATCTATGATATGATAATGAAAGCTAGTTATGATGGGGATTATGCTATGATAATGAAACTAACTATGCTATGAAATGGATATTAAGCTATAGTAACATGCTATAATAACATGAATATGTTATGCTAATGATATGAGATGCTTCTAAATGCTAAATATTATGATTAAACAAAGAGAGAAAAAAGCTTAAGACTTGATGAAATGGACTATAATCTAGATGCATGAAACTTGGATGATGGATAATGAGAGAAATGAGGCCTATTTATAGAATAAATGGGGAATTGGATGCTTAAGGTTCAATTATCTTAACAAGGGCTAGGATTGAATGATCCTCAATCCATATGATACTTTCAACCCAATCTCATGTTGACAAGTGTCACCATGAGAAGGCTTGAGAGGAGATAGAAGAGGCATTAAATGCCCGAGGAGACATGAGGATCACCCTAGGAGGGTTTGGTTAGAGTTGAGTTAGTGGATAAAGCTTGTATCCAAAGGATAAACTCTTGTACAAGGTTAAAAGGAATAACCATGGTCAAAGCAATGAATGCTTGAAGAGACCCATGAGTTAAAAGGAGGGTTAAGTTAGAGAGAAAGTCTCTAACCATGGATCAAGGTTGAGTTAACCATTAATGGTTATGTAAGAGCCTTACAAGTTTGGAAGACTTTGGAGGTTATCTTGTTGAAGAAATAAAGCTTTTAATGCTTTATGAAGACTTTGCATATTTTTGAGAAGTTACCTCTTTATTAAGGAATGTGCAAATGATTATGAGGGGGATTAGACTAAATTGGAATTGATTAGAAGAATCTAGAAGGGGGTTTAGGAATGCAAGTGGATTTTGTAGGAGATGCAAGTGGGAGGGATTTTTAGGATTTAATTGAAATAAATTAATTTATTTCAATTTATTGGTGCAACTTGCATTTGGATAGATATTTAAATAAATATCGATTTATTTAAATGTGAATGTGAATTTTGGATTTAATTTAAATAATTTTTCATTTATTTAAATGAGAAAAAGGGGGATAAAGCATTAAATGCTTGAAGACTTGAAGGAAGTCATTAAAGGATTAAGAAGACTCTAGAAGGAAACCATTAAAGGCTTGAAGACTTTGAGGGAAACTATTAAAGGCTTGAGAAGTCTCTAGAATGAAACCATTAAAGGTTTGAAGACTTTAGAGAAAGCCATTAAAGACTTGAGTTGATGGGTTTTGGGTTAACCTTTGGTTTAGGAATGTGCAAACCACTAAAGGGTGATTAGGCTAATAATAGAGGTTTAGACATGATTAGAAAAAAGGTTAACTTGCAACTTGCATTTTCTAGAAAGTGCAAGTGGGGCAAGGATTTTAGGAATTTAAATAAATATTAATTTATTTAAATGTGAGAAAGGGGATTTTAGGGATTTAAATAAACATTAATTTATTTAAATGTGAGAGATGGGATATGGGGATTTTAAATAAATATTAATTTATTTTAATGTGAAGGAGGATTTGGGGATTTTAAATAAATATTAGTTTATTTAAATGTGAAGAAGGATTTAATTAAACAAATGTGATTTATTTATTTAATTAATAGAAGAAGGGGGGTGGGGTGAATTAATTAAATAGTAATTTAATTAATAGTTGGAAAAGGGGGAAGGATTAATTAAATTCATTGGATGAATGATAATTAAACAAATATAAAATTCATTTAATCAAGTGGACAAATTTGGGTGTCTACAATCACCTTCCTTTAAATAAAAATTAGGAGATATCCTTAACCCCTAACTTGATCCTTTTCACTACGTCTTTTTTTAGAGCCAGAGTTCCAACCATCCATTTTCCCCACATTCTTATGGCATGATTTTCTTGGTACCATTGACTGTTGAGCATTGACATTTTGTATTGCATCAACTTTTTCAGGTTCATGAGTTTAAGCCTAACCTTATCCACATAATTTGAAGTAAGATTCATTGGTATCTGCAATCCTCAACTCTCAATGTTCTACCTTATGTCTTTTCAAAGTTGGAGATGTAGAGATACATTTTATCTTGCTTTAAGCATGGATTATGAATTACCCTTGAGCTCTCTAATTACTAACATCATATTCTTATACTTCTTTCAAGATCAATGGTTCAACTATCCTTCTTAGGGATTCTCTTTGGGCATGATTCATGGTGTATCACTTACTTTAAAACTCTAACACTTCACACTATGTTATCTTTTGGGGTCATGAGTTTTCCTTTGCTCTAAGAACTTTCTAGACATTACAATTCTAATAATGAAGTTTGGATGACCCCATTTATCCTATATTAAACTAAAGGAGAAATAAATCTATTATGCAATAATTTGTGGAACTAATGCTTACTCTCAAACTTTTACACATTGTCCAAGCCTCCTAGAGTTTGTTGCTCTATTGAATCCTTGTAAATGAAAAATTGATTAAAACTTTATAAATCATGTGTTAATATGTTCAAAAGTTTTAAAACTCCTTAAAGGGTGGGTAAGAAAAGTGTGAGGTTCACTAGTTTGTGGATCCTCTAAAATCTTGGCAGCCTTGTAAGAAATAATACAATCAAGACATGGTGAAATCGGTAGGTTCTAAATTTTAAGTATCAAAAAGGTTTAGAAAGTCTAAAATTGTAGATCGAAAAGATCAAAATGATGTCTTCTTTGTCAAGTTCCAAAGTTGGCTAGATAGCCATAATGTTGGTATAGTTTTAGAATGATTAAAAAATGCCAATAGGTTTAATAAAATTCTAAAATCTTCAAGAAAAAAGATTGTTCGAGGTTCACTAATTCTCAAAACCCTAAAATACAAACTAGGGTTTGTAAGATGTCCATAAGCACCAAAAAAATTGGAGCTCCTCTAAAACGACACAATTTGTTTTAATTGACCTACTTTTCACGAAAACAATTTTAAATGAGTTTAATGGATTTGATTTGGATGTTGTAGGACTTTAAGTGAGATGTGTTTTCTAAAGCATGCAAAGGTGTCATCAATGTGGTAGGTGCAAGGGTCATTTTGAAGTGTTGTAGAGCATGCCATTTATTGCCAAATTCAACATCTACAACTACCCTAGAGACCAATTCTCACCGACAATGCTATGTATACATCCCAAGATATAAAATTTGACAATTCCATGCCAAAATGAAGAAGAAGCCCATTTTTCCATCAATGTGATGGAGAGTTCAACTACTAGAAGGAATTTCACAATACTCCAAGGCCTTTAAATGTGCATATTTCGTGAGATAATCCATGCCCTACATGCCACATTTGTCTACACCAGTCCTCTATGATTGGTACTTACAAAATGTGCAACGTTGTCTGTCAAAATTCAATCTGAGTCATTGAATATTGTTGAGGATGTTATATTTATCTATAATGATAACACTTTTTCTTTGGAAAGAGTTGGACATTTTTCTTCCCTATTGCAAGGTCATAACTCATTCTTCAAGACTGATTATAATTTTATTTACAAATTATGGTTGAATTTGCTGAGAAGAAGAACATGCATGTACAACCAAACATATGTTGTGTTTAATATTACGTTTTTCAATTGTATTTAGTCAAGTTCTCTATGGTGGATATTTTTCAATAGTAAAGGTTTTCTTTATTTGTTTGTTTTATTCTTCTACTAAGTTTTCAAGTTTTTATTATATAAATCACACTTCAAGATAATAGAAAAAATAAAATTCCTACTTAGATAATTCTATGAGAAGTGATTCAATAGATTCATATTGTTAAAATTTATAAATCTAGCTAGGTATTTACTTTGAGGGTTTGAGACTGGAAGAACTTTTTGACATAGGTAATGTCATGGATATTGTTTAATTGGGATGAGCAAAGAATTGCCAAATTTTCTCATTTTCTAAATTAACTAATTGAGGCTTAATGATATAAGCTAATATAATAAAAAGGTAAACATTTTCTCATTTTCTAAATCAATTGATTATTATGGTAGAATGGATTTTCAATATAATAGTTGTAGTCTTTATGGTTGTCAACTTGCCATCATTAGAATTGTATATATATGTCACTTAAACATGAACCATGAAACTCACCAAAAAGAATTTACTAAAATTTATTAAATTCTTAGAATAATGAAATTGTACATGGCATGGTAGGTGAAATTCTAAAAATCCAGAAAAAAAAAAAAAACTGAACCCCTCCATTTGCTTAGCATCCAAGCAAAGTGCAATTGGATATTACTATATATTCTCCTTATACCAAATGCTCCCCTCTTTTTAGGCCAACTCATCATACATCAAATAGGCCATCTTCCAATGCTAATCATCTCCATTCAGATCTATTACTACTGATTCCTTGTGTAACTTGTCATTCCTGCTATCATCTGTTTTTCATTTAGGTATTTTAGTTTTGCTTTTGTGTTCAATGTTGCAATTAGAGCAACGAAGTATTCACTTCGAAATTATTAACACCCAGGAAGTGGAGATGATCAATTGCTTTGAATGTTGTAAACCCAATAGGCCTAACATGATACTGTTTTAAATCAACCACCAGTTAACACGATACTAGCAACTAACACAGATTATCACTATTGTCCAGTTGAAATGATGAACTTGGGTGATCAATCCCTCCTCATACAGAACAGTAAACAAGTTGGCTTGTTATCTACTTCAACAGAGAATATGTGAGATCAGAAAATCCATAGTAATACTCACTAATTGAATACATTTTAGAGTTGTGGGTTCCTGAATAGGCCAACCTGGATTTTCTCCCTACCTGAGACAAAATGGGAGCTTCCGAACAGGGTAGACATCCATCAAAGCATAACGAAAGGGCATGTTAGCAAAATTTGGAAGAATAGATGAGGCAAAATGCACAAAATGCACAAAATGCGTTTAGGTACTTTCATCCAAATGCGATTAGCAGGTGCAAATCTCCCCAGCCTGTGCCAAAATTGGAGGTTTGGAATAGGGTATGGACGTCCATTACAAGATAAACAGTAGAGGAATTTTGTCAGGTGGTGTAGCTGCAAATGCCCTGGTAAACCTCAGTGTACGCTTAGACAAGGTACGTGAGCTGTTTGACAGAATGTGCTTAGACAAGGCACGCGAACTGTTTGACAGAATGTGCTTAGACAAGGCACGCGAACTGTTTGACAGAATACCTAAAAGAAATATGGTCTCATGGAAACCCCTGATTACAGGATATGAACAAAATGAATTTGTTGCAAAGGCTTTACAAACTTCCAATCAAATGCAATTGTCAGGTCTAAAGCTTTGCCAGCATCTTCCCAGCCTGTGCTAAAATGGGAGCTCTGGAACAGGGTACTAACATCTATCATAGGATAAACAATACAGGAATCTTCTCAGACGTACTTCCAACTGTTCTGATAGACATGTATAGAAAGTGTCGGTACATATTTTGTCAATGTTCATTGCAAGACTTTGTGATGTTATTAAATTGTGATGATTTGTGTTAAAGTTAGAGTTATCATTTTAAAGTTAGATACAAGTACTATCATTATTTCTTGCATCATGTTTTCTTACTCTTTATTTATAGTGTGATTTTTCCTTTTATTACTATTGTATTCCCTCTTACAGACATTTATTCTTTTCATGCTTGTTTTCATACCACTTCCAAATTTTCAATAGACTAGTGAAGTTTGATCAATTTAAGAAGAAATTAGATACTATGTTTGTAGCTCTAATTCTATTACATTTAATACATGTTTCTTATGGGCACTAAGATTAATTTATTAATTAGATCAAAAAAATCTATGACAAAGAACTAATAAAAAGTCAAAAAAAAAAAAGAGCAAATGAAACCCTCTTCATTGCCTCGTGATGTTCTTAAACACAAAATCCAACTTCTAACTCTTGTCATAAAAGTAAGAGAAATAGGATTTTTCCTCTATATATATGAAATCAAGGAATGTTTTATCTTTATGCTCCAAAAAAAATTAAGAACTTTAGCAACTTTCAACAATCCTAATGCCACCTTATTTGAAGACACTACTTCCACATGGGTTGCAAAGTAAAATCAAACTATTTGAAAAGAATAAGTGGAGCCCACTCCACAAGTAAAATATCAATTTTATAAAAGGTCTATCTACTTTCTCTCAACAGCGCTTCATCCTGATGATGGATTATGGAGTGTGATCCGAAATGTTGATACAAATAAAATACACACAGTTGAATCCATAAACATATCACAATATTCATCATGAACGATGGAAATTTAATATCTTTGAGGTCTATCTACTGTTCTACATACATCAAGCACGTTCAATGACATGTTATATCATGTAGAAATTGAAAACATTGAAAGTGGTTGCAAACAATTGAAATGGGAACAATCTATTAGTTGATGATCCATCTTGTTGGTGCCCAAAACCACAGATTGGACAACCCAAAGACTTGCCAAATCCTCAAGCAGTCCAATCAGCCTTGGCCAATGAACAGGGATAGTCAAAGACCAAATCCCTCTTCTCTTAAGGCTCCACTAAACCTAGGTGGGTATACCTCTCCCTCTCAAGCACAAAAAGAGTTATTTAAAGTGGATTTAAGCTTTATGGTTAGCAAATGCAAAACTGGCAAATGATTGTTCTGCAATTATGCTTTATTATGTGCTTTAACTAAATGTTTTGAAAAAAAATGATTGTGAATATATATTGAAAATGAGATTGCTTTCAAGACCTAAAAGACATATGCATAGATTAGTTCATATAGGATTTGGGAAGAACGTTTCTCTATCAAGGACCTTGAATGCATATAGATCAAAACCTTAAAAGATCAATAACATACCAGTGCCTCTATCCAAGGATATATATGACACTTTGTGGACAAAATATCTTATCAACTCAAGAGACAATTTCTCATCAACTATGAAGGTTCAATATGTGTTACACAAACAATAAGAACTCAATTTTTCACTTAATGCAACAACATGTGATTCACATCATAGCAAATCTATACACGGATTTATCAAGAGGACAAAGATAATCATCAACACAAAAGTGTACACAATATTTGGAAAAGAAACAACGAACCTTGTATATTAACCTTCGGGAAATAATTGCATACATAAGCTGCACTTGTAGGTACTCCATTACAAATTGCTTGCACAAAATGATGCTTCTTCTTCCTACAGACTTCTCTAATACATATAGCCTATAGCCCTTACAAGCAGTGATAGATTTTTTATTTATTTTTATACAAAAAATGACTCCATATAAATGTGTGAGCCAATATACACGAATGAAAGGACACACCCTTTCATTTACAAAAAGAAGTTACATACAGTTTGCTTCCCAAAGGACACATCCTTTGGTTTAATAAATGATTTCAAATAGGAACCCTAAATACATACTAAATAAAAACTTTAATAATACTCTTTTCAATCTTTCACTTTGATAAAATTTCATTTCCGTTTATGCATTCTTTGATATTCCTCGTCATCAAGCTTTGATGAAATATCCTGCACATAAATTAAACCAATCAATTTCATTGATAAATCATATATTACTCTTGATTAGGTTTTTCTTTTGAAGTATTAATAATCTTTATTCCCTCATAAAACTCAAAGCACTTTACACTTGTGGATATTTATTCATAATAAAATAATAATTTACCCTAATATAGACATTTTATTTTATGACCTAGGGCAAATAATAAGCATATGCAATATAAGTCCATTTTAATACACAATTGTTTTCATCATTTTACTTAAGGTAAAAAAGAACTCTTCAAAATAAAATACATTTTCTCTTTTGATCCAAATATAATATTTTGATCTTTAAATGCATCATCCATATAATAAAACATAATACTTTCCCCAATATGTATTCAATTTAATGATTTATGTGTAAAAATATTAATGTAGAAATAATGATAAATAATACATCAAAATAATATTAATTATGTAATACAATTTCCCTTTTGGCAAAACATATATATCTTTATAATTCCTCAAAGGAAAATAAAATATTATCTTAATTATGTCAAATGCTATAAATGATATTTACTTTCCATAATGTTATGGCAAGTAAATAAAGATTGTTAGTGAGAAATACTCCCTCCTCAATATGTGCTTATAGGAATAAATGTAAACTTTCATATGTGAACATCCTGCACACTAAATAATGTAATCAATTTATTGATTTATCAAAAATTCATATTGCTAGGGATATTTAATAATTTGCTCCTAAAAAATAAAATTCTAGGGAAAATGTTTACGTAAATAATAATCCTTAATATTCGCATGATTTTCAAATATATTTTTCAAAAATAACATTAACCATATAAATTTCCCTTTGGAAATAATCACTTTGGATAAATATTCCATCTTTGCAATAATATATTTTCACTTTTCAATTTGATTAGGAAAACATATCATCATAAAAGTGAATCAAACTCTTTATAATTTACCCTAATGTATATTCAAATGATAACATAATGTAAAAAAGAATATACTTCCCTCTTGTATACCATAAGAATACATTTTCACTTAATAGGGCAACTTCGATTCCCTTGGAAGTAGTTTATTATGTGGGATGTACACTTGCAAGAAACCAATCAAACCATTATTATATGATATAACCATATCACCCCTTAATTATAGAATATCACCAAGAAGATACATTGACAAATAATTAACTTTACCCTAAAAAATTATTCAATTTATTGATTTAGGGTATCAATATTTATGAAAAAATGATAAGAAATATCAATAGGTACTTATACCTCAAAGCATCTATGTAATTTCCCTTTGACAGACAAGATATAATCATTTAGAATTATTCAAAAGGTAACTAAAAATGAATATGATTCTCACCAAAGTAATTTTGCAAGAAATAAAATCATTGTGTTTTAAGAGATGATAAATAAAACATTATATCCAACTTAGGGTAAGGAATACTTCCTGTGAAATATATGCAAAGGAAGGAACAAATGTATCCTTCCTGCACACAAAATATTCACATTAGGGATAAAATTTAAAATCTTTAAAACATAATCCCCATGAAAAAGAGTTTGCCCTAAAAGAAATAAATTTACATCATTAGGGATAAAATTTAAAATCTTTAAAACATAATCCCCATGAAAAAGAGTTTGCCCTAAAAGAAATAAATTTACATCATATATGGTAAACTTTTGAGGCAAAACTATTTCAAATGCTTCATCAAATAATATTAGTAATAAAATAAACCTTTAAGGGTAATAAAATAATTTCTCAAAATGTAATTATGTTATGAATAACAATGAGAAATAATTACTTAAGAAAGATTTAAAAGTAAAAATGATGTTTGATAATCTTTTGAAGAAATAAAATCATTTTTACCTTTAATTATCAAATTAAAAACCAATTATCGAAACAATATACTTACCTCCTTAGCATAATTAAAATAACATTACCTTCACCTCCTCGGAGTTCATCGGTGTAACTTTCAAATGTCGAGGTAGCACGTTTTTAGTTATGTCAATGCCCGATGGGAAAACTAATTTTCTACTCCTTACCATCGGGATAACATATTTTTAGTTGTTTCGATCTCCCGATGAGAAGAAAAGTAAATGAAACATTAATGCTATGTCATTGGCATAACATTTCTCCATCGGGATAGGTAATTTTCTATTACCCCGATGCCTGATGACTCATTTAGGGTTAGGGTGACAGTTGTGTTTCTCCATCCTCGTCAACTTTTAAGATCTCTTTAACTGGAGGAAATGAATATATCAGCCCCAATAAGACGTCCCTCTTCTTATTATCCTTCAAGACTTTCTACAAGCCAGAGTATTTTGTTACACCTAAAAAAATTTGTTTTCCCTGCAGAGGTCCCTGTGTGAAGCTCTTGAAAAGATGATGAGAGTTCGCTCAAATAATTGAACTCAATATTTCCTTTTGCAAACTACTTCAAACTAAGCAAAAAACTAAAAATTTAATTTTTCCTACGGCTCATTCTGGTGTAATTTCATTGCCGACTAACCAAGCTTCCGATTACCACGAAACTTGGCCAAAAGTTATGATAATTTAAATAAAACATGGTTTTATTTCAAATTTCAATTAACTCACCAAATTTTGGTACTTGCTTTGTAAACTAGCCTGTCGGAGCTAGTCATAAACAACATAAAATTTTAAATTAATATATCAAATGAACTCCCATCTTTCCAAACTTAAAAATGGAAACATTTGGCACCAAAATATTAGGTGGGTTGTCTTCCGATTTTGAAAATTTGAAACTTTTTTATGATGCATTTTTACGCTAGGATCAATCAAAAAACAATTAAAAAGCATGTCAGAACTTCTCTAATTTTCAATAGATCGCACGGGAGAATAGTCTCATATACCAACAAACGTTTCGCCAACTGATTTCCCAAGATCATTCATGAGCGCTAATATTTTAATCACCAAAGTTGACAACTTTCATTTTTGTAAATTTCACTCATTTCATACAAGAGTTAAGAAAGACAAATTGAATAATGTTCAAACTTAAGTACTTTGTTAAAACTTTATCTCACAATTGAAAAAAATTGAGTAAACTGCATCTGGATCATTGTTAGAAAACTTATTAAATGATATCGTGAAAAGTCAAAACTTGAAACGAAAGCTCCTGGATATACACAAAATGCAGAGAAATAATAAGCTTGATAAGATAATGTTTATATGACAAGAAATTGTGATTCAAAAAGGCGTACTTGGAATCCTTTCGCATTTGCAACTACATGTACATACCTGAAACTCGGCGCATCGAACCTGGTATCTGAGAGTTGGAAATGAAAGAACCCTACTCGATTATAGGCATTGCACATGATTAAATTTTAGAAATCTTTTTCTCTACATCAAAACTGGAACTTTAAAATTTGAAAATTTTAGGGTTCCAACACATCTAACATTATTAGTTCATATTTGGAGATTTTATACTCCTTTTTTGAGTAATTCACTTAGGGATAAGGGCCCTCTCTCATCCTATTAATTGTATTAAAATTTATCAAAATTCTTGTACTAACTATAGCCATGATTGAGACATTACATCTTCTCTATTATGAAAATGGATGTAGGACAAGCTAGTGAAAAAACCCAAGACAAAAAGACAAAACAAAGATAAAATGGTTGAGAAAGTAAGCCATATAGGTATACTAGAATCATTTTAAAATAGAATTGGTAAAATCTATGCTTTAGAGAGATGCAAAAAGGATTTTATATAACCCATAAGGGACTATCTATAAACAAAATATTATTAGATATTGTCAAAATTGATAAAATCAAACTATAGGTTTCATCCTCTTATTTCACTCAACCTATCATTCATTGCATAAACTTAATGGCCTAACTACCTTTTTTATGTCAAATTATTCCTTAATTGAGGATCTCTTCTTAGGTTCATGGAGTTTCAAAACATCCAATGATGGATTGAAAAACTCAACAAGCCTTTGAGAACCTTAGATGTTTACAATTTCTTTATCTAGCACCATGATTCTAGTCTCTATGACACAAATAATACCAATCAGAGAAAACATATACCATTCAAATCCTTTGAGAGGAAGATAACTCACACTTACAAGAGTAATTAAGTCAACAATTGCTTGCATGCCTATCATTCTTTTATTCCAAATGCGATATTGTCTAATGACCCTGGTAAGTTCCTTGTCACTAATGAGAGTATAAATATTATAAACAAGCATGGAAGAGATGCCAATGTTGACATTGTGTCAAATAAATCCTTTGATGAGATCTATACCAAACACTTCTAAATTGTCAATTAGGATATCACCACCTTTGAAGAAGAATATTTTTCTAAATCTAGCTTTGGTAGTTGTGTCTTTTGTTGCTGAATCTTTGTTTATGTTTTGTACTGGTGTAATATTATATTTATGAGTCAAGGTATTAGAAATAGGTTAAATAATCTTAGCCTACTAAAGTAATATTGTAATAATCTATTACATATTAAAGCATCTTCCTACATTTATGTAATACCCATGGGAACATTTCCATGGGGTGGTGTTTTGGTGTAATTTATATTTTTATTCTTTGGGTGGTCTATAGTTTAAGTATTGCCATGACAATCAAGCATCATTATTAGAAGGGATCTCTTAAGAACAACTCAACTCATGGATAAGAGATTACTTTAAACCTTCACTTGTAATGAAATAGTTTCCTTAAGGGTTTTTATTTTAGTTATGGGTAACAGTAGTTTAGATAATCATGTCCCCTATATTATAAGGCTTGCATAAGGGATGATTTCATAGCGATTGGTAGTGGCTATCACTAATGTGGCTTAGGATGTAGAGAATTATATGTTTTATATTTCCTGCACATTTAAAATATATGAATGAATTGAAATTTAAGGAAGAGGTGGTGCTAAATATGGAAGAAAATTATTAATTATGATGTTAGAACATTAATTTAAATCCTTTAGAATTTTAACCTATAAATATAAAGAATTTTAACTATTGAATTGTAAGTTACTATTTCTTCATATTTTTTGTGCAGATGTATGATAGGTGTTGACAACTTTTGTGGTGATTCATAGTAAGTGGCACGTAGATGTCTCTAGCAACTTCACAATTCAAATATTTTTTAGAAATAAGATCCATAGAGCTTAGCATAGGAAGGGTTTATTTCTTAAAGTGGGTTCTCATTACTTGATCCATAGTAGTAGTGTCTTGATGAATGTGAAGTAGAACCCTAATGTAATAAATGTCGAATACCTAGTGGATCCTAATGTGGTAAGGAGAATTCAAGATTTTGGTATTAGGGGGTTTTTTCACTCCCTTTCTATTTATGATTTTGTTGGTTATGGTTGTGATGTTTGTAGGGAGGCATTTATAAATATCTATTTTCACTATTTTTTGGTTTATGTGTTTGTAATGGTAATTTATTGTTCCTTCATATTTTTGTATAGGTACTTTATAACTAACTATTATGGCATTTTTTTCTCTTATGGATGTAAACTAGGGTTTCAACAATTAAGATAATAAAACCACTAATTTTATTTGGTAGACAACTACATTGAAGAGGGTGAATCCAATAGATATAGCCACAATCCAAATAGGAAAAGAACTTAAATTCTGATTAGTTTCAGTGGTTTTATGTTTGCCCCCTCTTTCTAGTTGAAGATTGGATGTGAATTAGGAAACTAGGGAAAAACAAGGGATAATTGAAGAGATATAGCGAAAACAAACTGCTATAGATGTACCATGGAGCCACAGACTAGGATTTGGGCAAGAGAATATTAGAATCTATACCTAAAAGTTTAGTTATTTTTTGGGACCAAGTAGTACAAGTTCACCCTGGTCCTCCAACTTTCACTCCATTGAAAGTTGAACTTGTTCGTCGTCATCAACTTTATCATAATCTCTAAGTACAACTCCTGAGCCAATACCCTGCACATAGAAAGAGAGAAGGAAATGTTGTGGATAGGGGTTTCCTCAGGTCAAACCTCGGTTTAGGAATTAGCCTTGAATTAATAATGTAAATATTGAAGTAAATGCTAGGAGATATACCTCAGATCTGCAATTGTTGATGGAAGGACTGATGATGCAATGCTCTTTGAATGCAATCACAAATGTTGATGTAATGGCATTACGAATGCATGAACATGAAAGACCTAATCAAACAAACATGCTTGCATGAATATTGATGTAACATTGCTCCATAATGCTTGAAGGATGAAATGCTACCTTGAATCTTTGGATGATGAATGGTTGAATGCATGAATGCTAGGTGTAGACACCTAAAATTGTCATAGCTTAATTAAATAAATATTTTATTCATTTAATTATTTTATCCTAAGCCTTCTATTAATTAAATAGATTTTTATTTATTTAATTAATTCAATAATCCTCTTCTACCCTTTCCTTATTTAAATAAATATTTTTATTTATTTAAATTGTCTTTTCCTTAAATTAAATATATATTTTATTTATTTAATTGGTCCCACTTCCTCTATTAATTAAATGAATTTTTATTTATTTAATTAATTCATTATCTTTTTCTCTTCATGACACATGTCATTTATCTCTTAATTTTCCTCTACCTATCCCCTTCATTATTTTATTATTTCTTTTACCTACCCTTTAATCCTAGCCAACCATTTGTTTCTTTCACCTCATAATCTCATCCCTCCATTTTCTAAAGTGTCTTGTATATAAGAGGATACTTTCATCCTTATCAACCCTATCTAATGCGATCAATCAACCTTTTTGCGATCAAGCGACCTCACAACCACAACCTATTCTTTGTTGAGCTCTTATGCACATACAAAATATGAGAGCAAATATATCAAACAAGATCAATGGAGATAGGAGACAATGGAGATCAAACCCTACTTGGCATGTGAATGGTATTATTGTTTCAATTTGTTAATTTGCATGTTCTTAGGTATCTTCATTGGTGTATGGTGAATGTTTTATTGTAGAAATAGGGTTGTTTGTGGTTGGATCTTTGTGGTTTTGCAATAGTTGTCATCATCATTTTTTACCTCACACCTCACACACTAGGTATGGAGTCTTAGATCTAAAATGAATTAATAGGATGTCTTTATATAAGGTTCCCTAGGTAAATTACTGATTAGGTTGACATCCAACAATTAAGTGTAGCCATGGGGACCAAATTCCATTGAGGAGGGAGAGTGTGCTTGGTCCTAAATTGGAGCCTTTTTAAGGGGGACCAAGGCGTAGAGTGCCCTAGTCCTCCAAATTTAGGACCAAAAACTCAGAGACTATGAGAGCGTAGATCCAAGATGGGTCCCACCCAATGGTTTCAATAGGTGACATTAAGGTTGGAGTGAAATGGGGTTGAAAGGAGCTTGGGAGAATGAAGGTAGGACATGCTAATGTAGGAGCACAAACATGAGATGTGAAATTGTACCGGTTACAATTTACAAAGCTACATTTATGCCCCACTTTAACGAGAGTGTAAGCATATGCAAATACTCACGGTAAAGTAGAAAGATGAGAGAGAGGAGAAACTAGGAGTGGGATCACAATGAGATAAGACATCACTAATTTTAAGGAACCAATCTCCCAATCTTAGGATCTTAACTCATACAATCACATGCAAGGACACACACAAAACAAGACAAAGACGAAAAGTCAAACAAAGACAAAAGACACACAACACAAGGGGTTAGTACTAAAAACAAAAAGACTCCAATTCAACTAGTTGAAGAGACCTCGATAATCAAATGTCTTAGCCACTAATATCCTTCTCAAAATGCTATCACAAGAACACAAGAGATCACATAAAAAGAGAAAGAGCATGCATCAAATGATGAACCATGATCCACAAATAGAAAAGCTATGAGCTCATGAGGAGGAGAAAAGAGAGGACATGGACATCATAGACTAGAAAGTTGTGTTATGTTGGGTGATCCTTTAGAAGAAGAGTGAGAGAGGTCATGGAATCGAAGTTGTGTTATGCTAGGTGACTCACAAGAACATGAATACTCACGGGACAACAAGTTGTGTTATGGTGTGTGATTCATGTAAAGAAGGAGAGTCACAATAGTCTAGCAAGTTGTGTTATGTTATTTACACTCATCTTGAAAAAGGAAGAGTTGAATAGTCTAGCAAGCTATAATTGTTGTAATGTGTGTACCCTTGGTCTTTATGCAACAAAAGCGATGTGTTTGTGACATGGCTTAACCACCTCCTGTGGATTCTATAAGTCTAGTGGTTGTATCGGGCATTGACAGGTCGATCTTTTGGTGCAATGACAACCACTCCCCCCAATTGGTATTAGAGTTGGGTCACAAGTTCAAACCCCGCTTGTGCTGGGGGGATTGTTGTAAGGTGTGCATCCTTGGTCTCTATGAAGCAAAAGCGGTGTCTTTGCAACATGGCTTAACCGCCTCCTGTGGATTCTATAAGTTTAGTGGTTGTATTGGGCATTGACAGGTCGATCTTTTGGTGCAACAACAACCACTCCCAACAGTAATATGCTAGTCAAATCACCTTACTGCATATGTCACTATCTAGTTTTAGGAGTTAAGCATCTTGTATAAGAATTGGTTCTAGTTTCGAGCATACAAAAACTTGTATATGACATGAAATAAAAACAAAATATGTCTAGTTTCGAGAACATCTCATATAAGAACTAGGTCTGGTTTCGAGAATGACGCATCTAGTATAATAATTGGGTCTGGTTTCAAAAATGTGCACTCCATATAAGACATATATAAAAGGGACGTGTTTGGTTTCAGGAATGAAGCATCTCGTATAAGAACTAGGTCTGGTTTTGATAATGTACACCTCGTATAAGACATGAAAAATTAAAATAATAAAGTACAAAAAGAGCATTATATATGCCACCCCTTAAGATGTCAACATAAAGATATGTTGATTCTTAAGGAAGATATAAACAAGGATACACACCTTCAACACCAAGGAGATATACTTTTGGTAACAATGTACAAAAATCCAAGCTAAAGAGGTAGGACTCTTAGAAGTAAGGAAAAGATAGTTGTAAAAGAGATATCTTGCAACAAGAGTAAAGGGAATCATTTGGAGGAAAAGGAGAAATAGATCTTTACTCAAAGACATCTATCTTCAAGAGGATATTTTGAAAAAAAATAACATCATTGACCAAAAGGAAGGAGAACAATAATTCATACCTTCCTCCTATTGCTAGGAAAAATTGATTCTTGATGAAGGATAACACACATTTGACCCAAAGTGAGGTGTTTGTTTATAATAGATATACATTTCCAAGTGAGGAAGAGGTTGTATAAAAGAATACACGCCTACCTTGCATAAGAGGAATCCTTGAGAAAACAGAATTCACACAAGGAATAACATTGTATCATAAGCAAGCACTACTCAACAAAGGAAAAGTGGATCCTTAGAAAGATAGGAGAAATAAATGCCCCCCAAGCATAGGGACAAAGACAATTTTACACATTGGATATCATTGTTATAATTAATGTCAAACCTTTGTCAATCTCATATTTCCCTAGTTGTTATTGGTGATACAAATATTGGACGAGATTAGTTGGTTGTCCAAATGTTTTGTTCTCTTAACATTATGCTGATAAGAAAACATGGAATTCTTCACTTGGTCCAAAAATACTTCTAGTGATTGCTCTAGAGGAACCTATCATGGACTGGAATAAATATTTGTTCTAGATATATCTCAAGAGATTATATTTGGTTAAGACAGATGTTATGGTTCCCTTGGGTGAACCACTTTTTTTTTTTTGGTCCGAGATAAGCAGTGTGTTGCACAAAATAGATTTTTGGTGGTATCGTTTAGTGTTTTTTAGTTTGAGTAGTTCGATGCAAAATGTTTTTGATATTAGTTGGAAGGAGTGCCAACTTGGTATATATCATTTTACCTTCTGGATAATATATTTTTGCGTCAATGCTATATACACGTCACATACATGCTTGGCCGACCTAGTGATAGTTACTCTTGATCTGATTGGTATATATTGCTATAATAGATTTGTATCATAGGTAGATGGATAGAAAGTGTATGAGAGAAGAAGAAGTAATGCAAATATAGGAAGGATAGATGTCCGGTATGCAAAGTGAGTAAGAGCAGTGGTTCAGAGGTATACAAAGAAGTTAGTTGAGTATATTCATGGAATTGTTTTCTTCATTCTAACAGATGTATTTTGTGTATAGTTCAATCTATTATTCTTATTGTTGTATGAGATAAATTTTGTATCTTGCCCTAAAGAAGTGATCTTCAACAGACAAAGTCTCTCTTTTGTATCTTTCTTGAGGCTATGCGTCTCAGTTTGCAAGTCTGGAGCTGTAAGCTCTTTTTGGCAAGAAGCCTTGTTAATTGTACAAACTAGTTATTATATATTGTGAGTTTAATTTTCATATTGGTTTTTCTAAGTAAAAATCTAGTGTCATGGTGTGAATGCTTTGGGTGTTACTGCAATTTATTTTCTGCTCATTAATGTTGATGAATGGTGAAGTTAGAAACTCTTTAATTTGATGATATTTTGTGAATGTTGATTCACCCCCCCTCTCAGCCTCTAGTAGTGTTCAACAAGTGGTATCAGAGCTTTGGTTCCTAAAGCGTCATCTTAATCGCTAAGGTAGATCTTAGATTTTGAACACTATGTTTGAGAAAGAATTGAATAATATGGATCAAAATGAATGAAATGATGTGGATGGCATAATTGACATGGAAGGCGAACTAAGATCAGTTTTGGCAAATCTGGATGATAGCATAGAAAAGCATAAGAAGGTAGTTGAAAAGATTTCTCTTTTAAGAACCTTGTTGGATAGAGGAAAGAAGGTTATTGATGAATTCAAAACTAAGCTTGATGAGAAAACCAAGGAATGTGCAAAGCTTGTTGAAGAAGTTGTCAAACTCAAGGTGGAACTGAAACATGCAAAAGATGATAATTATAATGGGTTAAAGCTCAAAGGTGGTAGAAAAGTATTGGATGCAATTCTGAAATCTTAGAGACATAATAAAGATAAGAGTGGACTTGGCTTTAAAGAAGGTGAAAGCTCAGGAAATGAAAAAGGCAAAAAACAATTAAGGATAAAGTTCTAAGTAACTGAAGCTTTAGAAATGTCTGGAGATCTCCTCCTGCTCCTGTCAAGTATTCTTCCTTTTAATGGTAATTGTTTTACTTGTAATAGTTTTGGGCATAGAGTTAGTGAATGTAGAAGTTAGAACAAAAATCAATCAAATGGAATGAGATGTTTTTCTTGTAATAAGTTTTGTCATAAGGCTACTAAATGCAAAAGTAGAGTAATGAGGAATGGATACATGAATTTGATCTATGATTACACTTTTAATGGAATTTTCTACACTTGCAAAAAATTTGGACACAAAGATTTTGAGTGCAGGGAAAACAAAAACTTTTGGGAACATCAAGATAAATGATAGAAGATCTCATAAAGGACCGGTATGTCATAGTTGCAACAAAATGGGTCATATTGCGAGAAATTGCAGAATCAGAATAGAAAGATCTAATGGTTCAGAAAGGAAGATTGACATTAGTAAGGGAAAGGAGAAGATGAAGATGAAAAGGGTGAATAAATTAGATGTTGATATTGAAGAAAAGACTGTGGATGGATCCGCACCTTCCGTGGGTGCAGACCCTTCTTCCAGTAATTAGCTTAAAAAGTTGTGTCTGAGGGGGAGATCTTAAAAGAATATATTTCATCCCATATTTGATTGGTTTTGGGTTGCTCTCGTCACTATAGATTGTGGATTTATTTTATGGTGGATTTTAAGCAACTTTGATGTTTCACATGTTTGGCAAGTGAGGGTGTATGGAGTATCAGTTTTTTGGAAAACTAATTAATGATTATATTACTTGCTCAAAAATGATTTGTGCATATGTGATCAAAGAGCAGTAGAGCGCAAGGAGAGGTGAAGAAGCTAACTTGTGTTGTTTCTGACAAAAGAGCCTTGCAATTTGACACTATTGATGACTTGTCTATCAAATATGCAAACATGGGAATTTTATACAAAGTGTTATGCAGAAATTAAGAGGGTTAAACCTCTTCTTCTACAATGTATTTAGCTTACAAGATAGTAAAGGATAATGTTGACTATGATTTGTGTGAACTTTTGAGGTGAGAATTGCTAGACAATGTTTGACTAACGAAGACAGATCTTTTTCCCTTTCAGTATAGATCACTTATTGTGTGTTTAGTATTCTACTTTCATAATGCTTTTCCCTAAATGAATAAAATTGCTTGGAGAATAGATTTTCCAATTTATGTTCAGATAAAGGGATACCTAGATAACTTGAATGAATATGATGCTATATGTCATAAAATTTTCTTGTATATTCAAAAAGAGTTGATTTTGAGGAACTAGATTCCTCCATAGATTTTCGAATGGTACAAAGAGGATATCAATTTTCTTGTGGATAAGGAAAATTGCTTTGTTGAAGCTATTATCCCTAGAACTTCATGGATTGACAAGATTCCTTATGAGGTATCAAAATATGAGTGCATGGACATTATGGAAATTTTCCTTAAGATGCCTAAGGATGTAAATGTAGAAAGATTGTGAACCTTTGAAGAGATTGTGGGTAAGTTTGGTGGATGAAGACTTAGTAAAACTACACTAGGACCAAAAGGCAAGAAAATGAAAAGATCAACTGACGATGCTACTGCTTCCTCCTCTAACGTAACAAAAGGTAAAAGAGTTATAAATAGATCTGAAGAAGATGTTGTTAGCAGTAGCCAAGAAGGAAGAATGAGAGGGGGGGTGAATCAATCTTCACCAAAATATAAAACTTTAACTATAAAAATAGATCCGATAAACTGCAATAATAAGACAGATAAGAAAATTTAAAGCACAACAGACAACACCAAAATTTTGACGTGGAAAACTCAGTTAAGGGAAAAACCATGGTGGGAACCTACCCATAATAAGATGATATTCTGCAGTAGTATGTAAAAGACTTACAATAAGATTCAGACTACAATCCGAAAGAAATCAACTGAAAGAATAGCATCTCCAAATACCTGATCATAGTTCCGGTTAAGTACGGATGTCTACCCTACAACACCAATCTCCACACAACATGTCATCAAAGGATAGATCACTTTTTTCCACATAAACCTCTCTCTAATAATGCAGACATAACATCGACTTAAAATCATATGACAATATCACCTATATATACAATTCTTCAACCTTGACAACAAGATCAACTAAACCCTCAACCCTCAATTAAAAAATTACAACACACGTTACAAGGATCAACCACCAGACCAATATAATTATTTACATAGAATAACATGGACCTAAATCAAATTCCCAAATGCTCAACTCCACTGGAAATCACACCAAGATCAACCGCAACACACTACACCACCAAGAAAACCACATAACATGAAAAATCATCACCGGTTGATAGAAACCACCAAAAACTCACACAATGATTAATGTAGATCATATAAAAAATAGGACACAACTAGGAAACACCAGCAAGAATGTTAGAATCATCAAAAACAGCTTCACCAACACCACTTATTCAAATCTTCATCGATCAAAATCTGAAACTCAAGAATACAACCAATCAGAAACTGTCAAGAAGAAAGATAACTTGTAGAGTACCAAATCATGAACCATCTAAAAAGAAGATACACAACATCATCCCAAGTAATATTCCAAAATATCAGTACAAGATCTGATCACACCAGAATATATTGGAGGATATAGTGAACTCTACAAAATAGTGATCAGCAAAGCAACACTACAAACTGGATCATAAGATCTTCCCAATCTACAATCACCAGAGCAATACACAGGAATATGTTGACATCAATGACAACAACATATCCTAGTAGCAATAACCAAAAATATCTAGCAATCTCCCCCTTTGGCATTGATGGCAACATATGAATGTGAAAAATAGTTAATGCAAAGCAAGAAGATATCTCTAGCAAACTCCCCCTAAGAACAGGACATATAAAGGAGTTTTTCATATAATCTCTCTCCCCCTTTGACAACAATGCCAAAGATCTCAAAATAGAAAACCAAAATCACTCTCTCCAAAATAAGAACATGAATCACGGGAATCTCTCCCCCTTAAACACAAACTACTCCACTAGAGGAGCAACACCAACTTACCAATCTAGATAAAAGGATAAGACTGTGAAGCCCACCAGATTGATGCAACTCAATGCATTTAGTTCTCAATAGGAGGGGTGGATACCCCTAACTTGTCTCTCAAATAGATAAATGTATCTACAGGAAAAGGCTTAGTGAAAATATCAGCTATTTGTTCCTTTGTAGATACATATTCCAGCTTCAACTTCTCTTCATTGACTTGCTCTCTCAAGTAATGATATTTGATTGACACATGCTTAGTCTTTGAGTGTTGCACCAAATTATTTGACATGTTAGTAGCACTAGAATTATCATAGTATATAACAGTAGGCTCATCATAAATAACTCTAATATCTTTCAACATTTTCTTCTTCCAAACCACCTGAGTGCAATTACTAGCAACAACAATGTACTCAGCTTCAGTAGTAGACAAGGACACTAAATCTTGTTTCCTAGTAAACCAATTTCTTACCCAAAAATAATGATTTACCAGTAATGCTCTTCCAATCATCAACATCACCAGCCCAATCTGTATCAGTGTAGGCACACAACATGAAATCATCATTCCTCGGATACCAAAAACCATAATTTATAGTTCCCTTCAGGTATCTGAATATCCTCTAAACAGTAGTGGCATGACTCTCTTTCGAGTCATCTTGATATCTAGCATCCATGCACATAGCATGTGTAATATCTGGTATGTTTGAGTAAGAAATAGCAGTCCACTAACCATAGATCTGTACAAACTCTAATTAGCTTTAGGAAATTCATCATTCTTAGATAATTTACAACCAGTCACCATAGGAGTTCCAATAGGTTTGGATTCATCTAACCCAAACTTCTTTAGCAATTCCTTCACATACTTAGTTTGAGATATGAATATACCTCTTCCAGTCTGTGAAATCTACAAACCTAAGAAAAATTTCATCTCACTAATCATAGACATCTCAAATTCTTTCTGCATATCACTAGCAAACTTCATGCTCAAGTCATCATCACCTCCAAAGATAATATCATCAACACACACTTCAACAATCAGGATGTTATTATTCTGAATCTTAATGTACAGATTACTATTAGCAGCACGTTTAGTAAATCCCAATTTCAACAAATACTTATCTAATCTAGCATACTAGGCTCTAGGGGGGCTTGCTTCAATCTATAAAGAGATTTCTTCAACTTACATACCATGTCTCCATCATCTGATAATGAAAATCCATTAGGTTTCTCAATGTAGACTTCTTCCTCAAGATCACCATTTAGAAAAGCAGATTTGACATCCATATGATATACCTTGAAATCTTTATAAGCAACATATGCAAGCAACAACCTAACATCTTCAAGTCTGGCCACCGGAGCAAAAGTCTCCTCATAATCAATTCCTTCTTTTTGAGAATATCCTTTGCAAACCTGTCTAGCTTTATTCCAGACAACTTCATCGGCTTCATTGAGTTTTTTTCTGAATACCCTTTTAGTACCAATAGCATTCTTATCCTTAGGTCTAGGCACAAGTTCCCAAGTATTATTCTTTTCAATCTGATCTAGTTCTTCTTTCATAGCTCTCATCTAGTTTTCATCTTTGCAAGCTTCAGCAACATCTTTAGGTTCAATTTTAGAAATCAAGCATACTTCTTCAGCACCTAACCTTCTTCTAATCATTACACCTTTATTCTTGTCACCAATAATCTGACTTTCAAAATGATTCAGTTTTACATACCTTGGAGTCTTTTGACTGTTTTGATTATCAGGTTCCTGCACCTCTTCACCGACAGCAACAACATCTGGATTAGTTGTCTCTACCAGATCATTCTGCTTAGGCTCTTCAGTCTGAATAAGAATTAAAACAATATATTGTCCATCATCATAACCACATTCTCTAATCTCTTCTCCAAGGTTCTCATCCACCTTCACAGTTGCACTCTCCACTATCTTTCTCAGTCTCTTGTTGTAGCACCAATAGACTTTTCTCTTTGCTGAATATCCCAAGAAAATTCCTTCATCACTTCTAGCATCAAACTTTCCTATATCCTCATCTCTCTTGATATAACATTTTCGACCAAATACTTTGAAATATCTCACAGTAGGAACATGACCAAACCATATCTCATAAGGGGTCTTACTGGTATCACCTTTGATGTGAACTTTGTTGAATGTGTAAACAGCAGTGCTAATAGCTTCTTTCCAGTAGATCTTCGAAACATTTCCTTCAACCACCATAGTCCTTGCAACATCCAAGACAATTTTGTTCTTCCTTTCAACAACTCCATTCTGTTGAGGGGTTCTATGAGCAGATAATTGTCTTCTAATCCCATGCTTCTCACAAAATGAATTGAACTCACCAAAACATAATTTTCCACCTCTATCAAATCTCAGACACTTCATCTTCAATCCAGACTCAGTCTCAACCTTTTCTTTGTATATCTTAAATTTTTCCAATGCTTCCAATTTCTCTTTCAAAAAGACAACCCACATCATCCTCGAATAATCATCAATTAGAAACATAAAATATCTATCACCCTGCACACTTCTAACATTTGTAGGTCCACATAGGTCAGTATGCACAAGACCTAGCAATCCACCTGATATATATTGTTTTCTCTTGAAAGACATCCTTGTTTTCTTACCCAAATGACATTCCTTACATACCGGATTACCAGGCTTAACAATCTTAGGTAGATTTCTAAGAACTTGTATAGAACTGATCTTAATCATTGAATCAAAATTTACATCACACATTCTCCTATGCCACAACCAACTCTCATCAATCTGAGCAATCAAACAACTTTTCTCACCAGCATTCAAATGAAAAATGTTGCCTTTAGTCTTAGTTCCAAATGCAATTTCTATACCAGAGGCATTTAGGATCTTGCATTTTCCATCCTTGAATTGTAGATCATAACCTTTCTCAACCATCTGTCCTACATTCAAAAGATTATGCTTCAAACTTAAACATACATGACATCATCAGTGTTATGCTTTCCATCAAAAGAAATGGAACCTCTCTCACAGATCACATAGGCTTTGTCATCTCCAAATCTAACTATTCCACCATCAAACCTTTCCATTCTCACAAATTTTCTTTTATCATTGATCATATGATGTGAACAACCACTATCAATTACCCATTCATCCTTCTCTTCAACCTTAGCAGCTAAAGCTTTCTCCTCAATAGTATAGCTAGTGGAATCAATAGGTACTGGTCCATCTTCCTTAATGGAAAGGAATACAACTTCATCTCCTTCCAATTCTTCATCTGTAATACCTTCATTAGTATCATAATAATAGTTCTTCTGATTCCTATACTTTTGGTTAGGCTTGTAAGACTTATCATACTTCCCATGCTTTTCATATATATCATTCCTATCATGCTTATCAAACTTATCATGCTTGACATACTTAGCCATTCTCTCCAAGCATCTAGAAGTAGAATGTCATATCTTGTTACAAGACAAACATTTCAAAGGCAACTTTCCATAATACTTATCGGCTCCTTTAGGCAATCTTCGAGCAATCAGTGCTTCAAGTTCATCCATCTCTCTTTATTGCTCTTCCATCTCTCTTCTATCTCTTTCATATCTAGATATTCTGCACTCATCAAGATCATATTTCTGCTTAACGAATACAGATGTAGATGATCTAAATGTAGTCTTAGACTTTCCATGTGATTCTCCAAACTCACTAAGCTCAAATGCAGCAATCTTTCCAACTAGCATATCTCTTGTCACTGTAGTCACACTTTGAATCTCATCAATAGCAACAACCTTATGTTTATAAGCAGGAGGCAAAGATATCAGCACCTTAGCAACAATTTCATCTTCCTTAATGGTTCCACCAACACATCTGATACCTAGGACAAGGTCATTCACCTTAGCCATGAAAGAGTGTATGTTTTCATCATCTCCCATCTTCAATGTCGCATACTTTCCTTTCAAACTCTGCAACTTAGCAACCTTTACCTGTTTATCACCTTCATACAGGATCTCAAGCTTCTCCCAGATTTCATGTGCGGTCTGAAGTCCCATTCCATTTCTCATCTCAGAATCAATCACGGCACCAAGAAATGCTTTCTTCGCTCTAATATTATGTCCAGCTTCCTTGATCTCATTAGGAGTAGTCGGTCCATTCGGAGGAACAGTATAGGCATTCTTTGTAATCTTCCAATAATCTTCACCAAGACATTTCAAGTGCACTTCCATTCGGTTCTTCCATATAGCATAGTTGCTTCTATCAAACCTCAGACTATTCTTCTTAAAGATAACACCTTGAGCTGTCATCCTGAATCTCCTCAAGCGATTAAGCTTCTACCGGAGGATCTGGCTCTAATACCAATTGTTAGCAGGAACCAAGAAGGAAGATTGGGAGAGGGGGGGGTGAATCAGACTCACCAAAATATCAAACTTTAACTATAAAAATACATATGATAAATTGGAGTAATAAGACAGATAATAAAATTAAAAGCACTATAGACAACACCAAAATTTTAATGTGGAAAACCCGGTTAAGGGAAAAACCACGATGGGAACCTACCCACAGTAAGATGATACTTTGTAGTAGTATGTGAAAATATTACAATCGGGAATGCACATGCATTCAGGCACACTGCTTAGATCTCACTACTAAAAAGATAATGGCCTGGAAGGCTACAACCCTCAAGGAAGTCTCACTGACTTACAAGAAGATTCAGACTACAATTCAGAAGAAATGAACTGAAAGAATAGCATCTCCAAAGGCCTGATCATAGTTTCGGTTAAGCACAGATGTTTACCTTGCAACACCAATCTCTACACAATACTTCAACGAAGGATAGATCACTTGTTCGCACATAAACCTCTCTTTGATAATGCGGACATAAAATCAACATCAAAATCATATGACAATATCACCTATATATACAACTCATCAACCTTGACAACAAGGTCGGCTAAACCCTCAACCCTCAATTACAAAATTACAGTACACAATACAAAGATTGACCACCAGACCAATATAATGATTTACATAGAATAACATGGACCTAAATTGAATTCCCAAATGCTCAACTCCACAGGAAATCACGCCAAGATCAATCGCGACATGCTACACCACCAGGAAAACCGTATAACACGAAAATCATCCCCAGTTGATAGAAACCACCAAAAAATTGCACAACAATTAATAGGGATCATCAAAATAAATAGGACACAACTAGGAAACACCAGCAAGCATGTTAGAATCATCAGAAACAACTGCACCAACATCACTTATTCAAATCTTCATTGATCAACATCTGAAACTCAAGAACACAACCAATCAACAACTTTCACGAAGAAAGATAACTTGTAGAGCACCAAATCATGAACCATCTGAGATGAATATGCACAAGATCATCCCAAGCAATATCCCAAAATCTCAGCATAATTGTTAGGTCCAACTAGGAAAGCTAATGTACTGGGAGGGGAGGGGTGAATCAGTACTTCAAAACTTTTCTCCAAAAACAATCTTACTGATAAACATAAATTGTAAACTACTAATCTCATAATATAAAACTAACACATAATTATAGAAATAACATTCATACACATTTCACTCCATAACACAAATATTTTGGTTACGCAGAAACTCTTTGTTAGAGAGAAAAACTGCAGTGGGGATGGCACCCACAACTTCACTACGACAATAATAAAGGTTGCTCGGTTAGAGCTACATGTTTAGCTATTTTTGATACCTTACCTTGTTAGGAGTATCAAGATCTTTAGATCTACCTTGCTAAAGGATTTTACAACACTTATACAAAATGTTGCACCTGGTTAGAGGCTTTACAATTTATAGACTTTGTTAGAGTCTTCTACTCTTTTAAAGGTTTCTATTACAACTCAAATGATTCAATAAAATCTTTACAAATATCTGCAACTTTACATCTAAAATGTTATAGCAGATTCTATGTGCTCAATATGAAATTACCTTGCTCATAGCATACCTTGGTAATAGATAAATCAACTTGGTAAACCCTTCTATTTACTCTATCCCTTAAACTGTTCTCTGAAGACTTTGTCAGTGACCTCTGAATATCTCTGTCAGTCATAGCAGTCACAACTCAATGTGTCCTCTTATGATTTTCCTTTTAACTTCTTCTATCACACATGTCTCTCTCTTTTTGATTCTCAAATCACTCTATATAAATAGATCTCTGGGACGGTGATCTAGTTCATGCTTCGATCTTACAAACAAGATTCATCAAATGAATAATCATAGAAATTATTTCATTGGATAAACTTCCTCAAAATCATACAAAATCTTGAAGTGCAATTTCCTATGTGATAACGGTTCCCTATTCCTCGATTCTTGTAACACGTTTCCACATATGTATCCAGGTTCATTGAATTTGGTAACACGTTTCTACTTGGTTTAGATTACTCGGTATACCTTCTTTACTACTCGGTAGACATAGAACGTTAGTCGGTAGATAGCTTGGTGTATACTTAACTCTGTGACTCCTTTCTTCTGTAACCGACTGCTTTAGTGCTTACCGACTAAATATTTCGGTAGTATTAACTGACTAGAGTATATAGGATGACTTTTGACATAAAATTAATGACAACTTAGTAAATAATAACAATAATATCTGATCACATCAAAATATACTAGAGGATATAGTGAACTCTATAAAATAGTGATCAACAAAGCAACACTACAAACCAAATCATAAGATCTTCCCAATCTGCAATGACCAGAGAAATAGACAGGAATATGTTGACATCAATGACAACAACATATCCTAGCATCAACAATAACCAACAATATCCAACAGATGTTACAATAGAAAGTGATGATGATGATCTAGAGAAGAGTAATGCTCAGAAGAGTGCTTCAGTCAAAGAATTGATGATTGCCTCCCCTAAAGGAATATTTGATGAAAACAAAGTTCTTGAGATGTTATCTAAGTCTAATGGTTTGAAAAGAGTCGTAGAGTTGTATCTCACTGTTTCAACCTATGGCTAGGACACTATTAAAAAGGCTTGTGTTACTTATTTGCTTTGAAACAATCTTGTTCCTTTGAATGTTGTAGATGTGAGTCCAAAAATATTAATTGAATTGTTGATTGAGAGAATGGCCACTGTTGCCAGAGAAGAAAGTGAATCCAGTAAACCTTTCACTGAGGATAATGTAGTAGAGAAGATGATCAAGAGGTGCCTAAAGGCACACAATGATCTAAAATTGAATCAAATTAATTTTAGAAATATGTTGGATACTGTATCTTAGTTATATAGGTATTGTCTCAGATGGCCTATGGCTATGAAGCAATTTAAAGATGAGATAGACTCTATTGAGTCTCAACTTAGAGAGTTGGCCTTGACCTTCAATATTTATAAAGATGATAATGGTGGCATAAGACCTAATGCTCGAGATCTTCATTCCCAATTGATGATGAGACAAAAGAATAGGGAAGAATACGTGAAGTTATTTTGTGGTCTGAAAGATGCTATGTAATTGCACTTGTCCTTGTTTTCTAGAATGTTGAGTGATGCAAAAAAAATTGAACAAAGTGTGTTTAATTTCACATATCTTTGATGTTGTTATAAATTTGTGTGTTGGCTATGAGACTCAAAATTGGATGTTGCATTCTACTATGTGTTCTTTGAATTCATCTGTTGTTGGTTTGAAGAATCAAGCTAAGGACATCTGGCCTGGAAATGTCTGATTGACATTTTCCTCTTTCTTATTTGATATTGCTCTATTGAAGAAGATTGCAGTTTGTTTTGGTTTTTAATTTTTTTTCTATTAAAAGGTATTTACCCTTTGTCATTGTTCTCAGGGGGGGGATGGAGAAATGGTGTTAGGGGGAGTGAGAGAATGAATATCTTTTTTGTTTTGCCATCAATGACAAAGGGAAAAATTGTTACACATTTGGATGTCATTGTTGTCATTGATGTCAAACCTTTGTCAATCGCATATTGCTTTAGTTGTTATTGGTGATTCAGATATTGGATAGGATTAGTTTTTTGTCTGGATGTTTTTTTCTCTTGACATTATGTTAAGAAAATCTGGAATGATGTGTTAGTTTATTTATGGAGGTCTAGTGTTCTTCACTTGGTCCGAAAATACTTCTAGGGATTTCTCTGGAGGAACCTATCATAGACCAAAATAAATATATGTTCCAGATATATCTTAGGAGATTATTTTTGGTTAAAACAGATGTTATGGCTCCCTTGGGTGAACTACTTTATTTGGTTTTTGTCCGAGATAAGCAGTGTGTTGCACATAATGGATTTTTGGTGGTATTGGTTTGTGCTTTTTGGTTTGAGTTGTTGGATGCAAAATGTTTTTGATATTAGTTGGAAGGAGTGTCAACTTGGTATATATCATTTTACCTTCTAGATAATATATTTTTAGGTAGATGCTATATACACTTCACATACATGCTTGGGCGACCTAGTGATAGTTGTTCTTGATATGATTGGTATATATTTGTTGTAAAAGATGTGGATCATAGGTAGATGGATAGAAAATGTATGAGAGAAGCAGAAGTAATACAAATACAGGATGGGTAGATGACCGATATGTGAAGTGGGTAAGAGCAGTGGTTCAGAGGTATATAGAGAAGTCAATTAGGTATATTCATGGAACTATTATCTGCATTCTAACAGATTCAATTCGTGTATAGTTCAATCTATTAAATTAGTATTATTGTATGAGATTAGTTTGTATCTTTCCTTGAAGAAGTGACCTTCACCAAATAAAATCTATCTTTTGTATCTTGCATGATGTTGTGCATCTCAATCTGCAAGTTTGAAGCAACAAGATCTTTTTGGCAGGAAGCCTTTTTTATTGTAAAATAATTATTATATATTCTGAGCTTAATTTCACCATGGGTTTTCCCAGTTTGGGTTTTCCATGTAAAAATCTGGTCTCATGGTGTGAATGCTTTGGTTGTTATTATAATTTATTTTGTGCTCATTAATGTTGATGAATGGTGAAGTTAGAAACTCTTTAATTTGTTGATATTTTGTGAATGTTGACCCCCCTCTCAACATTCAATAGTGTTCAACATAGAAGGATTACGCAACCTCTAAAGAGAGATTATACATAAAAGATATAGCACTTCAAGCAAAGAAAATATCCTAAGCAAGGAACACACATGTACCCACATGAAGGAAGATTCAATGTGAGAAAATACATCAATATATGCAAAATATGACTCAAAAGAAGAGGTAATCTTTGAAAAGGAGAGAGGGAGAATTGAATACACTATCCTTGCCCCTAAGTGAGGAGACAAGGAAGAATTATGTTTTTGTTCAAGTATGTTTTTAAAATAAAGATACATCACCACCCATGACAAAGAGCCCCCAATAAATTTAAACTACTAGTTCCATAGGGTGAGAAGCAACATGATGAGGTGAATGGAGTGCTAAGGCACTACCTCTTCACTAAGAAAAACTGCAAGATCAGTTGTAAGAGCTATGCAATCTCAATCATATTGGTTTTGAATATAAAAATTTTTTAGAACACAAGATACCACTGAGAGGAGGGTGAATAAGTGGTTATGAACAACCTTAAACTTTTAAAACCTGACTATGTGTATTGGTTAGCAATTCCAAGACTAAGTGAGTAAATCGGTGAGATAAAGGAAATGATAATTAAGAAAGCACACACAAACACACATCACATAACACCAGATATATGAGGAAAACCCAAAGTGGGAAAAACCTTAGTGAGAAATGTTGTTGGAGTCTACTTCTCCAATCCAGCCTCACAATAAACAATTGTATTACAACATTTAGGGAACCAACCCAAGGAGCACTAGCCCCTAGTGATTTAGGGAGCCAACCCAAGGAGCACCAACCCCTAACTATTTATGAGCACCAACCCAAAGGAGCACCAACCCCTACACCGATCACCAACTCAGTGAAATACAATATAATAAATCTTAATACAATTAAGATAACCTTGTTACAAATGTGTTTTATAACCTCTACAAATAATCTCTTTGCCGTTTTCATTCCTCCTCTACCTTACCAGTTGAATCCTCTTTCTGGAACTCCACCTCTTCTCTGTCGGTTCACTTTTCTCTGACCCACAGCTTCTTGTCACTACTGGTACTCTACTCACCCTCTCTGACTTTTCTTCCACTCAGCCTCTACCTAGTCTGATCTCTCCTGATTCTCACTCTGCACTTCTTCACACTCGGATGCCTTTGTACTGGTCCAATCACTATCAGTTAGATTAACTGTTAAACTCTACATTCACTTAATCAAAAACTTCAGCCCTTCCCGGTTACACTATTCTTTGTCAGTTAAACCCTTCTTTCGGTTCCTCTACCAACACTCATTCGCTTGAGTGCTTTGCTATCAATACTCAAATAGATCAACTCTATCTCTTCTCCAACATCCAACATGGAGCATCATCAACTTAGATCTTTGGTCTACATATTTATATTTGCACTTTCCCACCAAAACAAAAACTCAAACTTGGCATGCTAGGGTTTCTTCTACCGACCATGAACCATATCAAATCAAATCAGATCTTGTTTTAGACATGGACAACTTATGACAAATTGTGCAACACTGCCAAATCTTTTCTTCCATTACACGTTTATTGAATTTAGCAAACACGACCCTGCTTTAGTCAATCACAATAAATGAACCAACAAATTCCTCCTCCAGATTGACAAAATGATCAGATATCTTGCTTCGATCAACTCACCAAGAGTCATCCTTAAATTTGCTTCCAGCTGCAATCCTATGCACTCAACCTGTGATTTTTGCAGTCTTCATTTAATGCAGACTTAGTCGGCAACTACCTCACCAACGCACCATCATCTACCACTGCATGTTTGCCACCTGGATTCTACGTGTCATCTATGTTGGCATCCACCTCATTTGACTATATCATTTCAGGATTAGGTACCGACCAAAAACACACTACTGGTATTCACCTTATACTACCGGTTCATCTTACCCTACCAGTTATATAATAACATGTTAACCTTCAAGCTAGCTCTTCTCTGTTCTTCTTGTTGGAACATATCAGCCCGATCACCAACCTTGCCAATCACACCATGTACCAAGAGTGATTCATCATGCTCATCTCCATTTGATAGGACCCTTCACTTTGTCTCTTTGTTATCTTATTGGTTGCTTTACCTACCTACATATTGGACTGGTGTTAGTTCTTCTTCACAAAGTTCATATCAGTCAACTATTAGTTTGCTCTTCGGTTCACCAAACTTGATGCGGTTTCAATCACAGACACATGCCAACATGGTAAACATATATTCTAAACCACAACATCTGAATCTTCTCAAATCATCCGTACTAGTTATTTTAACACTTCTATGTTCCTATTTACCGGTTGACAATACTCCTTCCTACATACCGGTAACACCCATGAGAACACCTTGCCAACATTCTTCATCTATCACCAACTGTGGTAACACAAATCCCCATTTGTATCCTAGTATAACTCCATGTCTGCAATGCTAAACCTTTCCTTTTTCTTTATTAGCCCATACATCATCTCAACTGGTTTGTCTAAGTGACAACCTCATCACAACTTATTCTTCCCCTTCTGTCTCAGTAGCTCATCATTCCTTCTCTTGTTGATCTGGTGCACAACTCTAATTTCATATACCTAAGGCATCTTTATGTTTCACTTTGGTCATCTGGTATGAGTCTTCAATCACCTACCTTTAAATCCTTTGACTATCTTATCCCAAAGGGTTATGATACATTTCATGCATGTTGTGAGATAATCTAAGTATTACCACTAACCGGTGGGAGTAGATGGACTAATGCACTTAATCTACCAACACTCGGTGGGAGTGGATCTTTGTTTCTCATTTTTCTTCTGACATTGCACTGATATGACTTTCCTGAAATTGAGTAGATACATCTTGAGCCAAATATATGACCCAGTTGAGCACACTCTTTTTCAATCTTCTCTTCATCCCATGACAGCATCTTTATCTGATGGGAGTCTTGTTGTATGACATCAAACTACATATCGGTTTCCTACACATTCTTTATTGGATCAACCTTGCCAACTTACTGGTTACATGATTATCGGTTGACAACAACACATTTCCAACACACTACTCATAACAAGACATTCTGTACTGGTCTTCAATACTTACTCACCAGTTAGTATTCCATATCGGTTGACATCCTTTACCGTTTGACATCAATGACAACACAATCTAGTTGAAATCAATGACAACACAATGCCAACAACATCCCCCTTTGGCATTGATGTCAAAACATTTAGTATCTGGTATACTACTAGATTCCTCTCCCCCTTTGACAACAATGACAAAGGGTACTGATGGAACTTTCTCCCCCTTTTACCATTATACTCTGCATCCTCTCATCCAACAACACTTGACATAGAGGGATCAGATGCCAACTAATGCCACTTGCATATACCAATCGGATACCAATCTGATACCTCAGATGCCATTATGAAAGGTGTGTCCGTGAATTTGACTTATTTGTCGATCAGACTACATCTTGTCCACCTTTGGTATGTAGAAAGTTATTCTGACACCAATTTGCTGGCACAAACACTGATACCAATAGTATATTCTCCCCCTATGCAGTTAACTCTTCCTCTTTGTCAAATCTTCCCCTTTGACATACAGGTTGCAAACTTATTTCCCTTTCTATTCACAATCGGTTGAGTACTTTTTCTCCCTTGTTGCAAGCAACTCTCCCTGAAGCATAGATCTCAAGTCATCTTTGCCTGTCAGGTCCTAAATTGGGGCTCCAATCTACACCTTGTATGTGTAGATATGAGCATACATGATCTATTGATGCTCTTCCACTTCTATGATATCCATCACAACTTATGATATAATCTGTCATGACCACAATGCCATAGTCTTTCATGTCAACCACCAAACCGGTTAAATCAAAATGATGCATGCATATAAGGTCAACTAGTGGACAAACAAATTTTCACACCATTTTTCTCCAATATCGCCTAAAATATAATTTCCTTTGTCCAATCCACAGGAGTCACTGCAATGAATCCAGAATACATTGACTCACATAATCTGCAATTTCGGTTGACCCTATATCGGTCACATATTATACATACCAGTTTACTATACCAAACCAATATCTTCTACCGGAACACCTTCCTCTAACCTCTGTCTTCTTGAGACAAATGTTACTACTACCTTTTTTTAGGTTAATCCATTCATTGACACTTGCAACAATGATCCATCTCACATGTGTAAATGTGTAGCTAAGGCAGTAACTACACACATTGTCATCTCATCTTCTTCCTTGTGTTGGCAGCAAACAACCCTTTCATTTGTCCATTTCAACTATGGGGGTGAATGATGTGATCAATATGTAGCTCCCCCTAAAGTCCAACATCTCCTTTAAGCCCTAGGAGATATCACTTGTGCATTGAATGTACAGTGCCTACCCATGGTTGTATTCTCTTGCTTCTTTCTCCATACCTGCTTGATATCCCTCCTTTTCTCATTTGCTTTCTTGGGAGAAGTGTTGACTTCCTTTTGTTGATTGGTCCTTGCACCAAAAATATTTTTGTAGTAGAAGACTGTGTTCATTCCAACCTGATAATCATTAGATCTTCTATTTATTTGACCTACACCTCTTCTCTTTAATATGTGATGGTAGCCAACTACCAAAACCGGTAGATTTCTTGATCTTGCAGGAACACTCCTCCTTTTGTTCCATGCAAGTCTTTGTCTCCTATACATTATGTCATCTCTTCCATGCTGACCATAGTTGTTATACCTTGGAACTTTGTTGGAAGAGAAAGTGGAAGGGTTGCCATATATCTGAGACTTTTTCTTTATGCATTCATGACTTCTATGGCCAAATCCATTGCAGTTATAACACATAAATTTTACATTTCTTGGAGCAACAAATGTACTCTTCCTATCATAGATAGGAGCAGATCTATGCATGGATCTACATGTCCATGTCAATCAAATCTATGAGAAATTGCATTTCTATTTCTAGAGAATGCAACTTTACCATTTCCAGACCTTTTCCTACATTCACTTGCCCTATGACCATAATCCTTGCATGAAAAGAAGTAATCGGAGAAGGAGGGCATATAACTTACAAATTTTTTTTGCCATACATGTACTGATCTTGCAGACTTGTTGTCTCCATTTCTATTTCTCCAATAATTGACCTTGAGATGTCCAGTATCTACAGTCCTTTCATCTGATCCCTTCTTTTTCCATACTTGTTTTGTCTTCTGACCAGCAACATCTTTTTGTGTTCTACCAACAGGCGGTCTTCTAGATTGTCTTATTATATTCTTATCTTTGATGAAACAATCTTCTCTTAGCTTACCTTTCCATTTTGTATCAACATTGTTCCTCCTCGCAGCAACGGTCTTCATCCTCATGTCTTCACTAGTTGTAATTAGGTCAACCTTCTTCCTAGGAGCATTTCTGATTGTGAAGGTCTGTCCCTTGTGATTTTTTACTTGAGGAGACAAATTGAATGTCTTTGTTGGAGATATTATTGCTTATGGATCATTCACTAGCATCATATCCTATTCCTTTGGTATCCTTGGAGTGTTTTTGTGTATTCAACATTTTGTCCAAGGCTTCAGTTTTGCCATCATACCAGATCCTCACCTTGAGCTCATCCTGACACTTCTCAAGGTCTTTCTTAAGATTCTCCATTTCACCTTTTAGCTTCTGACATTCTTTATCCTTGGCCTCTTTCTCTAATTCTAAATCTTTGCACCTACACTGTTTGATATGCAGATCTGAATTTGATTCTACACTCCCTCTTTTTGCATCATCCACTTGTTCTTTTAGATTGGCAATGGTTGAATCTGACTCTTGAGGACTTTTGATCAACCGTTCTTGTTCCACAATAGCAGCATTCTTAAACATCTTGTATTCTTTTCTTGCTCTGTTGAGATCCTCGATTGCACTTACAAGTTCTCCTTTAAGATAAACTTCAGCTTCATCTTCTTCTCATTACTGCCAAACAAATCTTATTGGTAGGATTGATCTAAGTTATCACCTTTTGGTGTGGCACCTCACTGTGAGTCTCTTGAGCCATGAAGAGATGATTTCCCTCTTCATAATTATTGTATAAGATGACTAATCTATCTTTATCATCTATATATTCATGTGTTCCATTTCTCTTCTTGCTTTCACAAACCAGTTCTGTAGTAATAGATTCAATTCCATAGAGCTTCTTCAAACTGTCCCATATGCTCTTTGCAGATTTACATCTCTTGACCTCAGAAGATACTGCATCAGATAATCCAATGAGGAAATCCTTCATTGCTTCAGCATTGCACTCATACTCTCTCATAGCATTAGGATCAGTCAGAGGACATGTAGGGACAGAGTATCCATTCTTGATAGACATAAAAACATCATAGCCTAAAGAGGATAGGTAGACTTCCATTCTACAACTCCAAATAGAGTAGTTTGAACCATCAAACACTGGAGTAGGGATTAACTCAAACTTGACCATTGTGTTCACACACCAGAATCTACCCAAGATGGATAAATCTTATCTAATCGGGAACCAAGGCTCTGATACTAATTTTAGAACACAAGATACCATTGAGAGGGGGGTGAATCAATGGTTATTAACAACCTTAAACTTTTTAAACCTGATTATGTGTATCAGTTAGTGATTCCAAGAATAAGGGAGTATATCAGTGAGATAAAGGAAATGATCAATAAGCAAGCACACACAAACAAACATCACATAACACCAGATATACGAGGAAAACCCAAAGTGGGAAAAACCTCGGTGAGAAATACTGCTGGAGTCTACTTCTCCAATCCAGCCTCATAATAAAAAATTGTATTACAATGTTTAGGGCACCAGCCCAATGAGAACCAACCCCTACTAATTTAGGACACCAACCCAAGGAGCACCAACCCCTACTGATTTAGGGAACCAACCCAAGGAGAACCAATCCCTAATTGTTTATGGGTACCAACCTAAAGGAGCTCCAACCCCTACACTGAGCACCAACTCAGTGAAATACAATATGATAAATCTTAATATAATTAAGAGCACCTTGTTACAAATGTGTTTTGTAACCCCTGTAAATAATCTCTCTACTGGTTTCACTCCTCCTCTGCCTTATCGGTTGAATCCTCTTGCTATCACTCTGCCTCTTCTCTATTGGTTCAATTTACTGCTTCTTTTCACTACTGGTACTCTACTCACCCTCTCTGACTTTTCTTCCACTCATCCTCTGCCTAGCCTTATCTCCCCAGATTCTCACTCTGCACTACTTTACACTATGTTGCCTCCTTATCGGTTCAATCACTGTTAGTTAGATGTGTTGGTATTATGGATGTGTTGAATTAGTTTTGTCATTGATGTCAACACTTATGCTTCTGGAGATCTTTGGTTATGTTGAACAGGCACATTATGTTCACCGGCATGTTCAATGACTTATGCATAGTCACCGATATACTGTTCACCGACAGGTTATATTGTTCACCGGCACTAAGGATGACTTGTTATCATCTGAAGATCACTTGGTTATGTCAAAGACATGGTTTGGATACATGGTTTTAGTATCTGGTAAATGTTCTAATCAAGTTGACGTATTTGATGTTACCAGCAAATTGCTCTAGGTTATGGACTGACATATATTATCTATCCTAGATCAGCACGACACATTATGAAGATGATTTATTAATTGAGCTGACATGATGCATCACATCTTGACTTATTTATAACTGATTTTATTGTAATATTCTTAGTAAGCCAACCTACACATTTAGTCCTAGGTTTTGGTATATATGTAAGATCTCATTTGTGAGATGAAGTGAAGTTGTGAAAGTTGTAAGAAGGTTATGGTATTGTAACATGGTATGTGCGAATATTGAAGATCATATGAGCAAACCATAGAGAAGGTTCAAGGAAGGTTTGAAGGTGATTATCAAAGCTTAACCAGTACTGAATCCAACATTGAAGATGCTACTTTGAGCAGTACATTATCATTGGATTTAACCATCCAATTGTAGTCAATGTGACTCCTATTTTGTGATTGAGCAGTGAGCTCTAGGCGGTTGGCCTTTCTACATGTGCAGACCCCATTTGTATACACATACTATCTACAGTAGTATCATATGATTGTGGGTAAGGTTTCCCACCGTGTTTTTTCCCCTTATAGGGTTTCCACATACAAATATTTGTGTTATGTGTTGTGGATGTTGTTTCTCTTTCTATTTTATGCATTAAGCTTCACCGGTATTAATACTAACTGCTAATCTGTCAACCGACATTAAGTTTGGTTTACCAATATTATGCATCAAGTTTGATTAAGTTATATTTGGGTTGAAATTAATTGACAATTGATTCACCCCCCCCTCTCTCAGTTGCCTCTCAGGTTCTAACAATTGGTATCAGAGCTAAGTCCTCTTTTTGCAGAAGTTTAACAACTTGAGGAGATCTTATGGCAACAAAAATTTTCAGGAAGGACAGTCTGAAACTTGATGGAACTAACTATGGTATATGGAATATCAGAATGGAGACTCATTTGAACTACATTGGAAGAGACATATGGGATATTACAAAGAATGGCTATGTTGGTCCTACACCGAATCAACCTAATCCACCAACATTGGGTAAAGATAAACAAAATGATTGCAAAGCACGAGAAGCACTTTTGAGCGCAATGTCAGATCAGCAAATCATGGGATTATCAAGCTGATCTACTACTAAAGCTATTTGGGATAAATTGGAGACACTAAATAAAGGTGATACCACTGTCAAAATTGCAAAACTGGAATGCTTCCGGGTCAGGTATGAAAATTTGAAAATGGAAGAAGATGAAATAATTTATGCTTTTATGGAAAGAGTAAACGAAATTATTTTGGGAATGCAATGTTGTGGAGGATCCTTAAGTGAAGATGAAATTGTTTCTAAATTTTTAAGAGCTTTTCCACCGACATACAAAATGAAAGTAACTGCTATAAATAAGTTGAGAACAATGCCTAATACATCAGTATCTAGAGATACCTTGGTTGGAAAACTTTCAACATTTGAGCTTGAGGAATTTGGTCCTGTTGCTACAATTAAAACAGATTTGGCCTTCAAAGCATCATCATCTGCAACATCATCATCATCATCTAAGAAGTTTTATTGGAAAGAACTTTATGCAAAAGAACTTGAAGATATCAGATAGGAAAATGAAGAATTGGAAGAAATTGAAGCACTATTTGCAAGGAAAATGCCTAAACGTCCTATTGGAAGTAAGTATGAAGGTAAAGCACCATTTAAATGTTTTAACTGCAATAAAGTTGGTCATATGGCATCTATATGTCCTATAGACATGCGAGATTGAGAGAAGAAGCTAAAAGGACATATAAGCCTTGTATGTGGGAAAAGTGGGGCTATGAAACTCAAAATGTGAAAAATGAAGCTCCAAGAGGCTTGTCCACACACCCATAGGACTTCTTGGTGCAATTTATGGAGTCATGAAGAATGACTCAACTTCCCAAGGATGGTTCCATGGTTCTCTATCTCATAAGGTCCCTCAAGCCAATGCCTTTGCTCTTAGATCACTGAGCAAAGTGGCTTAGGGATGACAAATGCAAGAATGAGGGATGCTTTTTCATTGATTTCAACATGAGAATGCATCCTATCTATGCATGATCCTACAAATGAAATAAACTAGATTATAAGATGACAAGATTAGTAGTAATACTATCCTAACATGATACACTAGTTATATGATTTAAGCTAATGATAAAAGGAAGTAGTCTAAAATGTTTATTAGATTAATTCCTTTTGCAAAGAGAGACTAGATGTGCTAAAATTGAGCATAAATGAGATACTAAAGCTTGCATGGATTTTAGATAATAGATTTCTTAGATTCATGGATCCCCAAAATAGAAGAAGGAGAGCTCTATTTATAGCAAAAATAGGGCAATGGATGGTCAGGATTGAAAGAGTTAATCAAGGGCCAAGATTGACAGTTGTCAATCCATGTTTACAATTCTCACCAATGAAATGGTGACAATTGTCAACATAAGGGTGGTTGAGAGGAGATGTAAGAAGCATTAAATACTTGAGAAGACCTCATGGTTACCCTAGGAGGTAAGGGTTAAGGTTAGGTTAAGGTTATCCATTGGATAAAGCTTTTACCCAAAGGATAAACTCTTGTGCAAGGGTTAAAGGAATAAACATGGTCAAAGCAATAAATGCTTGATGAGACCCTTGGGTTAGATGGAGGTTAAGTTAGGTAGAAAGTCTCTAACCATGCCACTAAGGGTTAGTTAACCATTAATGGTTTGAAGACTTTGGGGACAATTTTGTAAGAGTCCTTCCAAATTTGGGGGCATTCAAAAAGTTATCTTGTTTTATGGATAAAGGCTTTAATGCATTTTGAAGACTTTACTCCAAAATTGAGAAGTGACCTCCTCAAATTTAAGGAAAGGGGATAATTGATGGATTAGGGTTAATTGATTAGGATTAGATGGATTCTAGAAGAATTTAGGAATAGGGTTTAAGATGCAAGTGGGAGATGTAGGAAAATGCAAGTGGGTGAGGAAAATAGAATTTAATTAAAATAAAATTAATTTATTTCAATTGTGGTTGCAAATTTGCATTTGTAGGATTTTGCAAGTGGGGGATTTTAATTAAATGTAAATTTAATTAAATGGGCTAGAAGGGGGATTTTAATTAAATGTAAATTTAATTAAATGGGTTAGAAGGGGGATTTAATTAAATGTGAGTTTAATTAAATGGCTTAGATAGAAGAATGGTATATTAATTAAATCTTAATTTAATTAATTAGAAGATTTAAGAATAATTAAATGAATAAAATTCACTTAATTCATTGTGCAACTTTTATGTGTCTACATTTTGCCCCTCTTTGAAGTGACGTGTGTGCACATGTTAATTCAAAGAAAATGATGTGTCATTATGATTTGTTTGTGATCAATTTTTTATGTCGTGCCCCAGATTTAATAAACGATGTTGATAATGCCCCCTCAGGAGATGAATCAAAATTTTTGAAAAATTGATCTGAGTTGGATAATTTTGATAGCATTGTAAATTTTGGTCTATGTTGAATGCGAAAAGCGATTCATCTCCCAATAATGATGTTGGGTAGGTTGGCATGAGACACCACGAGTGATTTTTGCATTCCTCCATGTAACCCTAATTTTGATTTACCCTATAAAAGGGAAAAAGTCATTTCTTTTGTCTCATTTGTGCTTGTTGACTTTGGAGAAAGTGACACTTGGAGAAAAGTCAACATGTCGATTTCGTATTCTTCTCATTGATTTGAGCACGTTAGGAGGTATCAGAGGCCTGTCGTGTATGGACCACTAGTAAGTCAACCTTTTTGACCCCTGTTTGATTTTTGACTTTGTCAATTTTGGTCACTTTTAGAAATTTTTATGCAAATTTTTACGTTTTAGCACATCGGGTCGAAAAGGTAGTGCATACAAAAAAAAATTGTAGCGCGTAGGTTTTAATAATAAAGGGTAGCGTCCGAAAAGTTTAGGATAGTGCATCATTAGGTTAGGGTAGCGCATCGAGGGCACAAGGTAGCGCGTTGTGTAAAATGGGTAGCGCATAGAAAATATCCAGCGCATAGGGGTTCTAAGGGGTCGCATGGGTAGGTCTAGATAGCGTGTAGGTGTGACCTAATGCATAGGGTTAAGTGTGTAGCATGTAGAGAATATAGAATAGTGCATAGGGTAGGTTAGGTAGCACTTCGAAAGAAAAGGGTAGCGCGTAGGTTTCTGGTAGCGTGCTAAGAAAATAGGTTAGCACATGACAAGTAGCTTAGCACCTAGACAAGATGTTTTAGTGCATATAGGAAAAATTTTGGTATAGTGGGATCTGGGAATGAAGAAAATGGGTAGGGTGATGCTAGTTCTGTCGAGATAAGTGTGTTTTGTTAGTCTTCATGTCTGCTGCCATTGGTGTGATAAGTGTGTCCAATATGAGTTCTCAGATAACTTGATTTGATTTGTGATGTTTCAAGTTGATATAGATTTGATGTGATTTTGATATGATGTGGAACTTGATTTAAATTTGTTCAAAGTTTTCAATTTTTTTGATATGAATGTGTTTGATATAAATTGTGGAGCTTGATTTGTGTTACAAGTTGATATGGATTGTGGAACTTGAGTTGTGTTACAAGTTGATATGAAACTTGAGTTGTGTTACAAGTTGATATGTTTTGATGAATTGATATGATGTGGAACTTGATTTAGATTTTTTCAAAGTTTTCAAGTTTTTGAGATGAATTTGATTTTGATATCCATGTGTTAATGAGGGAACTAATATTGGACTTGCGTTGCTTTTTGACAGGAGCGTCTTGGAGTGGTACAGTCACGTGAGCGATTTCTGAGACCGTGGTCCTTGATACCATGATTGACACAGGCTGACAAAGACATTATTGAGAGGTGTGGTTTGACCTCTTTGTTAGATATGCCTCGGTTTATCATAAACTGAGGTTTATTGACAGCATTGGCAGAGAGGTGGCATAGCGATACGAACACCTTTCATTTGGTGATAGGCGAGATTACAGTGATGCCTGAGGATTGCTACTAGATTCTGTGAATTCATGTAGTAGGTGCATTGCTACCCTATGAGCAGACGGAGGAGGGTGGGACCGAGGCACTCTGCCGGATTTTTCAGGATGACACTATTTGTGGGTATGAGATCCCTTGGCAGGAGTCTTTGGATTTGGATTATGCGCCTCTACCATCAGTTCTAGCAGGCTTTATAGGTGGTTTCTTATGTCCCAACCGTAGGTCGAAGGGACTGTTAGTGGGATGGGGATTGGTGCTAGAGGACATGGTGACGCAGGGTCATCGATTTGCATGGGGGTCGGCTATGCTGGCCCACTTATACAAGGATTTGCATGAGGTAGTGTATTTGGGTTACGATAGTCTATCAGCTAGAGTGACACTACTACAGGTATGGGCGTGGGAGCATATCCCTATAGCTAGGCCATTGGCAGTTAGAGATAGGCATGTTGGATGCATGTACGCATATGGGTATAGAGGGATAGTTGTCCAGCGTAAGCTGGGCAAACTAGAGCATTGGAGGAGAGTGTTGGATGATATTGATACGGTCGTTTGGTGACCATATACAGGTTGCGAGGTATGGGCTGAGGATGGGATAGAGATGCCTTATGTCTTTATGACTAGATATTTGATACGGCGAATGCCCTTTGTGATTGAGAGATTTCTGCATAGCCGGGTGCTGTGGCAGTATGCTCGACAGTAGGGGATGCCATAGGGAGCATGTTTTTATGCTCGACGGAGACAAGATATTCTGGATTGGGGACTGATGATTGATAGTGAGGCGATATTGGAGGAGTTCTTTCATGCAATCAGCTAGATTTGGGATTATGCCCCTGAGATCGTGGATGCAGGGATGACTGATGAGTTTGCAACACTCTTCGTAGCACGGGTAGTGGCTAGGATATCTGATCCAGCTGAGATGATTCCATCTTTTGATGATGAGGAGGAGGTAGATGAGGGGGGGTGATGGAGGAGGAGGTGATGGCGGAGATGGTGGAGGAGGTGGCTGAGGGTGGCGAGGGGAGAGGAGGAGATTGGATTGAGGGAGACTTGATCGAGGGAGGAGAGGAGAGAGAGGTGGAGATGGTGGTGCTAGAGGGATACAGGGTGAGCAAGTAGGGTGGCGAGTGATGATGGATAGGGGGAGAGGAGGTTTGGCTATCAGATTTGGAGAGGAGGAGTGGGTTGGTGAGGTGTTAGTGGCGGTGGGAGGGTATGATGATTTCAGACGACCAGCCCAGAGGAGGAGGTCAGATGTTTTACCTCCACCAGCACCGAGGACAGTTAGAGGGACAAGGGGTACCCCTTCATAGGTACCCTTGCAGGTGCGGATTTTGACACATGCAGAGGATGCACAGATTAGATCGCTGCAGTTGTCAGTGCAATAGTTGTAGATACAGATGTTGGTGCATCAGCGTCAAATGGCATAGTTGACCACAAAGAAAGATACTACCTTGGAGCGATTGGGTCGAGCAGAGGCTTTGGAGAGAGTGGCAATAGGTGGCCCATTGAGAGACACCTTGAGAGAGCTGACTTTGAGAGCCAAGGAGGCAGAGTATTACAGGAGACATTATGAGGATGCGGTGCCCAGGGAGCACCGAGTGGAGAGTTTTACATAGTCGAGATCTAGTCGATCTCGAGAGACTGGGTCGAGGATGGAGAGCAGAGGCGTGACAGGGCCTCCTAGACAGGATCCACCTGGAGATCCAGGTGCTGGGACATCTTCAGCAAGACCGTCTCCCTCAGGAGATAGCCATACGTGAGAGACGTTGTCTCCATCATATTTTGATCATTGTATTGTACTTGGCACAGATATGATATATTTTGTATATTGATCATTTGTCGACATATATATATGACACCATTTTCTTTGATCTTCATGTGATGTGTTATGGATGATGCTTTCTATATGCTTTAGTTTATTCTATGATGATGCAATGCTTAGATAAATGTATGTGATGTGATATTTGATGAATATGATGTGATAATGCATGATGCTGTGAGATGTATCTTGAAAATGAGATGTATGATATGATATGCTGTGAGATGTATGATATGATATGTAGCTAATTGTAAAATGATATGCAGCTAATTGTTTTTGAGCATCCTCATTCTGTATTTGTCATCCTTGTATAGCCACATGTTGTTTGCTTTGTTTTTGTGTATCATCATTGAGCATTGATTTGTTGTGGGATATGTTGAAAATTTATACAAGCATAATGGTATAATTGAACCATAATGAACTGAGAAAAATTTACATGATTTTTGATTTTGCAAGATAGCACAAGCATCAAGGTATAAATGAACTAGGATGACCTAAGTGCGGATTGCATATAAATAGACAAGAGTAAATCATTTGTATGCGTAAAGTGGAATCATGTCTTCAGTGATATGTTGTGAATCACGTCTTGAGACAAGTATTTGCACAGTACAAATGATCGCCTCACAGACAGAAAACTAAGAAAATATTGGAGTCCCTATGACGTTCTCTAGCTTTGAAGCATTATGGAGAAAATTTAGAGGATCCAACAATTCAAAAAGTTAAAGTGAAAAAGTAGTCAAAACTTTATGCGAGATGCAACATTTGATATTTCAAAAAATCATCCATCATATTTTGTGAATCTTGTTAAGCGATCAATGTTTTTCTTTGCGATTATATGAGTGTTGTTTTGTTGGATATGAAGTTTTGAGTTTGCAACAAGTTTTGTTGTTTCAAACGTGTTGCAAGCTTTGATTACTGCCCCTAGTCAAGTGTACTTCCTAATGTGGATATGTACAGTGATTACCAAACCATGGTGAGATGGGGTGAAAGGATATGTGGATAAACCAGGATAGTGACTACACTAAGTATGGCCTGGATGGATATTGTGCTAAAAATGTCAGGTGATGGCCGATAGTGTTTTACTGTGGAGATAATGGTATGGATAGATATAGAGGAGTTGTCCTCTCACAATAGCGCCTGTTGCCAGGTTTTCGCCAATTGCTTTTATTGTACCTTTTTATTTACTTTTTTCTTGTTTTTTTTTTTTTTTGATTTTTTGACTTTTATGTGCATTAGATTACTCAAGTGTAGTATTTCTTCAGATGAATGTTGTTAGTTGGTTCATCGAGCACATCTCCTTCTGAAGTTGTTAGCTGATAGGTGCCTGATCTATAGGCTGATATGATGACATAGGGACCTAACCAATTAGGTTCAAATTTCCCTTTCTTTTCCCGATCTTGCTTATTTTTAGGATTTTCTTTGAGTGCTAGGTCACCAACTTTAAAAATTCTAGGAATGACCTTGTGGCTGTAGCTCCTGCACATACGTTGCTCATATGCTTTGAGATGAGTGTAAGCACATTGACGTATTTCATATAGAAGCTCGAGCTCTTGCAGTCGGTTAACTCGATACTCTTCATCTGGGATTAAGCCTTTCAAAGAGACTCTAAGAGATGGAATTTCTACCTCCAGAGGTAAAATAGCTTTGAATCCATATACCAATGAATATGCTGTAGCTCCGGTAGGTGTGCAGATGCTGGTTCTGTAGGCCCAAAGTGCTAGATTTAGTTGTATATGCCAATCTTTTCCTACGTCATTCACTGTTTTCTTTAGGATTATCAATATTGTTTTGTTGGATGCTTCCACCTGACCATTCCCTTGTGGATAGTAAGGTGTAGAGAAATGATGTTGTATTTTGAATTTTTCACATAGTTCTTGCACATCTTGGTTCTTAAAAGGCCGTCCATTATCTGTGATGATGGAACTCAGAATACCATATCCGCAGATTAGATAATTAAGGATAAAAGAGGCAATATGTTTCCCAGTCACTGTGGTCATGGGGATGGCTTCTATCCATTTTTTAAAGTATTTCATTGCAGTTATAATGAACTTGTGTCCATTTGAAGATGAAGGATGAATTTTACCAACCAAGTCTAGTCCCCACTGATAGAAGGGCCAAGATGTTGTGAATGGCTACAGTTCCTGTGCTGGTGCATGTATAAGATTGCCATGGATTTGGCATTTAGGACACTTTTTTGCAAAGTGATAAGAGTCATTTTCCATTGTTGGCCAGTAATATCCCATTCTTAGAAGCTTTTTAGCAAGAGTAGTACCACTTGAATGTGTGCCACATATACCTTTGTGAAGCTCATGTAAAGCGGAGTCAGATTCATTACGATCAAGATAACAAAGAAGAGTACCATCTAGACCTCGACGATACAAAGTATCAGCAGTAAGAGTATAACCGGAGGCTTGCCGGATAAAGTTGCGCTTCTAGTTTTGGGATAAGTCAATGGGTAAGATATTGTTCTTAAGATAGTCACAGATGGGTCCATATAATGGAGAGTCAGAACCAGTCAAGGAATAGATAACATGGGATTCTGAATGGTCATAGGTAGGGGAGAATAGTTGCTCTACTAGGAACTTGTAACGATTATGTTGCTCTGGAATTTGCAGTAGTGAAGCAATAGTAGCCATGGCATCAGTTGCTTTGTTGTCCAACCTTGGTATTTGTTTGAAGGTGATGTATACAAAATACTGCTTAAAATCATCCACCATTCATTTGTAGGGTAGCATCTTGTCGTCCTTTGTCTGATAGTCATTGTTGATCTGATTGATGACGAGTTGTGAATCTCCATAGACTTTGAATTCAGTGATCCACCATTCTACAACCATTTTGATGCCTATAACCAATGCCTCATATTCAACAATGTTGTTGGTGCATGGAAACATAAGCCTATATGATGTTGGTATAGCGTGTCCTTCATGAGTGATAAACAGAATGCCAGCACCTGAGCCATGTTGTGTGTGGGATCCATCAAAATATAAGGTCCATTGTTTGGGGGAGATAGGAAGAACGTCTCTATCTAGAAATTTGATCTCCATAGTTTGTTTTCCAGGTAGTGGTACTTCAGCAAGTTGATCTACAATTGCTTGTCCTTTGATAGCTCATCATTTTGTGTAGTGGATATCAAATTCACTGAGGATCATGACCCACTTAGCGAATCTACCTGTAAGAGCTACTTTACTGAGTAAATATTTGAGAGGATCAATTTTTGCAACCAGCTTAATTGTGTGAGCTAGCATGTAGTGTTGGAATGTTTGAGAGGCGAATACTACTGTTAGACAAGCCTTCTCAATGAATGTATAGTTTAATTCATATCCGTTCAATGTCCTGCTGATGTAGTATATAGCTCGTTCCTTGCCTTGTTGATCTTCTTGTGCTAACAATGCCCCCAGTGATATATCTGTTGTTGAAATGTATAGTTTCACACATTGTCTAATTTTTCCACTATATTTTTTCTTTCTAAGTAAGAAAAAGAGTTTACTATCTCTATCTATCTATTATATACAAGTCAATCATATCCTAAACTAATGTTGGTTCCTATGGTGGATATCCAAAAGGCTTTTTCATTTCTTATGAGTTGCCACTATTCAGCGTAAGTCTTTGTCTAATAAAGTAACATCATTAGCTAAGGTAGAATGAGTGGCTTTCCTGCTATTGGTGGTACTAGAACTAGTGGATTCATTAGATACTGTTTGATTTGATAGAAAGATTTTGCACATTTGGCTTCCCATTTCAATGGTACATTTTTATGTAGCAAATGATTAAATGGGAGACTTTTATCTGCTAGTTGAGCGATGAATTGCCTAATTGATTGGAGTCGTCCTTGTAGAGATCTAAGCTGGCTGATGTTCTTTGGTGGTGGCATCTCCATAATGGCTTGTACCTTTGCTGGATCCACTTCAATACCCTTAGCTGAAACTATGTAGCCTAGTAACTTTCCTAAGGTAACCCCGAAGACACACTTCTTAAGGTTGAGCCTGACTTGGAATTTTTCCAATCTATCGAAAATCTTTTCTAAGATTCTTAGATGTTCTTCTCTGGTGAAGGATTTAGCTAATAAATCATCTACATAGTCTTCCATGAAGGTAAGCATCATGTCATGAAAGATTGTTGTCATTGCTCGTTGATAAGTTGCTCCTGCATTCTTTAAGGCAAAAGGCATGACATTCCAACAGTACGTTCCCAAAGGACAAGTAAACATTGTTCTATCTTGATCTTCTAGGGCTATCTTGATTTTATTATAGCCTGAAAAACCATCCATTAGTGATAGCATTGCATGGCCTGCTGTGAGGTCTACAATTATGTTGATACTGGGTAAAGGAAAGTCGTCCTTTGGACAAGCTTTGTTGACATCTCTAAAATCAGTGCATATTCTGATACTGCCATCTAGTTTTGATACTGGTATAATGTTGGCGATCCATTCAGCATAGTCAATGGATCGGATAAATCCGACATCTAATAGTTTCTTTAGTTCAGATTTGACCATGAGTGCTACCTGTGGATTCATCTTTCACAGTTTTTGCTTGATTGGCTTAGCTCCTGGAGAAATGGACAAGTGGTGCATGATTAATTATGGATCAATCCCGAGCATATCTGCATATGACCAAGAAAATTTGATTTTCTTTTCTTTAAAAAAATTGATAAATTCTGATCTTTTTGCTTTTGTCAGAGATTCTGCAAGGTGTATGGTTTTGGCTGCTTCTGTAGTACCAATGTTGATTGATTAAGTGGGCTCAATCAATATGGGTGATTGCTTGTGATAATGTTCAGGAAGAGTGTCAAGTCTCCCATCTTTAGGTGCCTTAAAAAGGTTTTCACCCTCAGATGCGTCCTTTATTTTTACTTTTGTGTGATCTATTGCTACCATTGACTGGTTTTTAGTAGTAGATCTTTTATTTGGTTCATTTTTGCGACTGAGAGACTTGGCACTCCCTTGATTGCAGATATCGTTACTTTGTTCACTTTTAGAGTTTGTTTCTAGGTTAATGGTACATAAGTAATGGATAATGGATTTGTCATTTGGGAATATCAGTATATCATGAGTTTCAGGTTCGTCCCAGTCTATGAGGCCAGGAAAGACAAGTGGTAAGGAATCGTTTGGCAGATCAAGTTTTGCTGCTGTAAGTTTCAGGATGGAAGTATCATCGTGATTGGCTGGGGTGTTAAAGAAGTTAAGGATTTTGTCGAGGTCTTTGATGGTATCATCTTTCGTATAGACTTGTGCATAATGTTGCTGCTCATTTTCCTTGGCATCATAGATATTTTGTGGACCAAATTCAAGTGGTCTAGATTTTGTGTCGCGTTCTTCTTGAGAGATGGGTGTATTACTGTCATTTGCACAAATAGCTTCAGTAATATTAGAATAGCTGCCCCATTCATATTCATTGGAATCAGTCTCAGAGTTATTATCCCAGATTCTAGCAGTGTTGTGAACTAGGATCTTGTAGGGTGAGAACAGGTCTTTGATAATTGAGACAAGTTTGATAGTTTTCTCTAAAACTGTGTCAGATCCTGCTTCCACTCTTTGCATTTGTTCATATACTGTCTCTCCTCGGGGAGGAATGATGTAATCTAGAGGGGAGTCTTCTTTGTTGGATGTTGGTTCTTGAATATGATGTGCTTCTATAGTAGATGCTTCCTTCTTTTGGTTGATAGGCTATTTTTGACATTGTTCTCATTCTTGATGTTCACATTCTTTACGTATTATCTCTACTGACTCAAATAGTGCCTCCTGCTAGGAGTCTTCTTTGTACTTATTCTTTTCTTTCCACTGAGGTTTCTGATATTTGTGTGGTACCTTCTTTGGTAGTATAGTGAGTTCAAATCCCAATCCCTTCTTGTCTTTACTGAATTGTGAAGGAGGATCCAATGGTTCTGTGACGCCTTCCTGACGCTTACCAATAGGTCCTTTGCCATTGTATCCCATTTGCTCCATGATTAAGTAGCCTTTTCCATATAGGTGTGTGGTTATAGCTATTTCCATAGTAGCTACTTGGTCTTCTTCCTCATCTTTGTATAGCCAACTAAGGATATCCTTTTCCTCGGATTCATGTGCTAGAGTGTCAAGTTGAATGAATGTGCCATCAAACTTGGTGATGGGCTGAACTGCTTGATGTGTTGATGCAGTAGGCAATCGATGGGATTAGGTGATGTTGGTAGGTTGGCCAAACACATGGGTTCCAAAGAGTATTCTCCCATGCCTTGTTCTTTGATCTTCATTTTCTGCTTGAAATCTCTAGGTAATGATTTAGACTTTTCTTGTTGAAGATCTTGTGCTGATGAATTCTGTTTCTCTCTATTATGTTGAACCAAGCTGTCTTGGGCTACCTCCATAGCATTACAATGCTGAAATGGATTATGATCAGCTGATATAGAAACCTCCTGGCCATTATAGGGAAATTTGACACACTGGTGATATGTAGAAGGCACTGCTTGCATTTGATGTATCCAGGGTCGACCTAATAAGATATTGTATGTGAGATCTATGTCTAAGACCTAGCAAATAGTATCCTTTTGTATCGGTCCTATCTGAATAGGCAACATCATGGTTCCTTTAGATGATCTTTCCTCACCATCATATGCCTTTATAGTGATCTTCTTGCATGGATCAATAGACTCTTCAGAAAATCCTAATGCACGGATAAGTTTTAAGGTACAAATATTAAGTCTAGCTCATCCATCTATTAATACTCATTTAACCCAGTGTTTATAGACTATGACTTCAATATGGAGAGGAGTATTATGTGGATGACTCAATGAGATATTATCATGCTCAGAAAAAGTGAGGTTATGAGGTCATGTCGTATGAGCCACCATGGCTTGGAATTTGTGAGCATCCAGATCTTGAGGTACATTTGTTTCGAGTAATGCTTGTTCTAATATGTCTTTGTGTTTTGGAAAAAGTTTCAGCAACTACAGTATAGATATTTGAGCAGGAGTTTTGCGCAGTTGACTGACTAGGTCATATTGAATTTTGGGTATGGTGTTTGTTGTTGGCATATGTCCCTTCAAGACATATTTTTGAGCTATGGTTGTTACATTGATGGATTCATGTTCACGCATGTCTTTGATTGTGATGACATTAACTTGATTGTCTACAACTGATATATGATTGACGGTGTTATTGTATATGTGATTGATACGAGCCCCACGTGTATCGTTTGAGGTTGAAGCTCCATCTTTGTTGTAGTTTGGAAGAGGATTTTTAAAGGCTCCATGGTCACCATTTGTCTTGAGACCATCCACCCTTAAATCACGTCTATCAATCATGTCCTAAACAATGTTTTTCAGTCTCATGCAATCATTTGTTTGATGACCTTTCTTGTGATGAAAATCACAAAAGTGCGAGTCATTCCACCAAGGTGGTTTGATTTGTGGTTCATAGTTGTTGATTGCTGGTAAAGAGATAATTTTGTTTACTAGGAGTTCTTTGAATGCTAACTCCAGTGATTGTCCCAATGGTGTGTAGACATGTTTTTGGAAATTGTTGGTGTTACCTCGTGAATTGTTATTTGGCCCTCGATTTGTGTGATTGTTTTGAGCATTGTTGGTGTTGGGTTGACCTTGATTGGTATTTGGTGCGTAAGTGTTAGTGTCTAGGTTAGCACCTTTGGGATTTTTTGTAGCTTGAGGATTTCCTGATAATGCAAGCATGGGCTTCTTAGATTTTGGATCATGTGATTCATTGCCTCCTTCATTTCCATTGTTTTTGTTTTTGGTCTAGAATCTGGATTTGTCCAAATTGTTGTTGGTTTGGTTATTGTAATGTGATGAACTTGTTCCTTCTTTGAAGAACTTTAGTGTTCCTTTCTTGACACATGCTTCCTCCACTTGAATGCCATTTTTAATTAATTTAGCAAAAGATGGTATGCACTGGAGTTTGAGCCTGTAACTCATCTCACCATTCAAGTTGTCGATGAAAATTTCCATTTTCTCCTTTTCAAGGATATCTCGAGGATATCTTGAAACCATACACCACCATCATTGAAGGAAAACCATGAATGTTTCATTGTTTTCTATTTGGTGTTACAGACATCTAACATGGTGATAGCATGTTGAATGTTATAGGAATATTGAGTTATGAATTTGTTGACTAGTTCATCTAATGATCTGACGGGAGGTGTGATTTTAGATAACCATTCCATTGTTTTCCCTCCCAAGCTTCTTGGGAATAACCTCATCAAATAGGTATCATCATGAGTGAATTCAAGACTCATTGTGTATAATTCTTGAACATGATCACGGGGATCACTTTTTCCATCATATTTGTCAAAATTGGGAACATCTAAGTTTGGAGGAAAAGGTATCATGTTCAATCTTCTATCAAACGGATAAGGAAAAATTTCATTTAAGGAGTACCATACTGTTGTACCTTGTTGCATGTCTTGCATTTGTCTTTGTAACATTTGCATTTGTTGAGTAAGAGAAATCAAAGGTACATGTTTTGCCGAGGGAAGAATTCTTCTCTTGCATTAATTCTAGGCTGAAATGGGGCATGGAACGGTATGTTTTGCTCGGGGATGTTTTTCTCAGGTATATTTTGTTCTTGTAGATTTTGTTCTAGAATATCCTAGTCAGGGTCATGTGTCTCTTCCTCTCATTGTCGTTCTTGATATTCGTAATGTTGAGATCTTGTTCGAAAAATTTTTGTATCAAAGTCCTCCGGAAGTTTAACTCCTTTGCTTGTGAGCATGAGTAGGTATTTCTCTTTGTCATTTTCCATGAGTCTTTCCACAAGTTTTTGAAATGAAGCGCTTTCTTGACATTCTTGAAGAAGCTCTTCAGAAATTTTAGTGTCCTCTAGATGCGAACCTTCAAAAGGATTAGATAATCTTCGATTCATGCTTGATTTTGGTTGTGTTTCCCTTTGTTTGTTTCGTTGAGAGCGAGTGACAATAGGCATTTTAGAAATATTTGAGGGTTGGTGGGGGTAACCTTGGGAAGTTATAAGTGATGCATTCGTCGGGAAAGAATGTTGGGTTGATCTTTCCTCCATGATTTATTTGTTGACTGAATGCAGATTTTTGACAGAATGCTCTAGTCTTCAAAGGTTCCTTGTCAAATTCGTTTGATTTTTTTTGAATATACAATCGCACATGATGAAGGAATGTTCGATGAGATTTGAAGAGTTGACAATTGATGTATAGAAATTTATTTCTTTTGGTAAGTTTTGAAGAACTTGGTTGTTGTTTCTTCAACTTGGTGTTATGATAAATATTCTTTCTTCTCAGAATATGAGGATTAGTCATGCACAAGCAATCAATGGTTTCCTTTTGAGTTGTTTTGGATTCAGTTTATCTTGTTTTGGAAACTTAAGTTTTACTTTATCAAAGTGAAGGTTTAGATGCCCCCTCACGACAAAGTGCATCAAATGATATGGAATAGAGCTTTCCTGATATGGAAACTCGATTTGACAACTTAGAGTTTTAAACAAGTGTGTTTTGGGATAAAAATTTGTGTGATAAAAAGGACCTATTTGCCACTTGTGATGATGTCTCTTGATTTTGATAGGATAGATATATTTATCATGCGACCAGTTTCAGATTTGGACAACTTTTGTTTGATGGAAATTTGCTGGGAAATAGCTTTTGATACTCTGTTTTTGGTATTTTGATTTGACAAAGTTAAGGCTAGCGAAAGGAGGTTTCCAAAAATGTTTTCAAAATTTTCCAATTTGACCTTTGTTTTACCCCTTGTTTTTCTGGTTTTGACCACATGCTAAAACAGAGATGCTATGCACTACAGAATATTCTTAAAGCGCTAAGGAAAAGACCCCACACGCTATGCTACCCCTTGCTACGCACTAACTGGTTAAATTTTGTTTCAGCTTTGGTTTAAAAGATCATGCGCTAATATAAGCTACTGACGCACTACTGTTTATACTTTACATGCTAAAGGTTGACTTCCACATGCTAAGCTAATGCTTCAACGTGCTAAACTATTTCCAGAATGCGCTAACTGCTACTGTTGATTTTAGATTATGGTGAAGCGTTGTTGTTAAGACTTTATGTGCTATAAATAGGATTTGATGAGCTAAAGTATGGTTCCAAAGTGCTAAGATGTTTCTCTTATGCACTAAACTGCCCTGACTTGATTTTTTCTGCAATTTTGGAGTTTTGCCTTGAGTTTTCAGTGATGATAGATGATTTTTTAAAGTAACAAATGAAGACACAACACCAAAGAAGTAACCATTTTTGCTTAATCTAAATAGTAAGTGTATGTTTTGCGAGGATGTTTTCAAATCTCCAATGTTTCAACAGGTTTGAATACAAAGAATACACTTCAAAAAGACTCCTTATTCAAGGGTCATAAGTAATACCATAGCCCACGAGTCTCGATACTCTGTCAGCTCAAACAGTCGGGTCACCCCCTAGGGGGCACCCGTTTTTTTGCCTTTTGCCAGAAATTAACTCAAAGTGAATTGCTTCACAATTGAATAGTTATCTTGGGAGATATATGGTGAGCGATCTTGGGGGCGGATTCTTCCCCACCCTTGCACTATGATATTACAAATGTCTAGTTACTGACTCGGCTCAAAATTTCTATGCTAAGGTTCATAATCAAGCTTTATGTTTGGCCATCAGTGATAAACTCCCTCAGGAGGCTTCCCAACCTTTAGAACAAAGGCTTTACGTATCTCAAGGATATTGGGGGAAGGCTAATCACTATGCATAACCATTGAAAAGGACTTTCATCGCTTTCCACTTTTGATTATAATGGGTTGGAACACTTGGCGTCAAAGTCATTTCCCACTTAGGTTGTTCCCTTCACACCAGCCAAAGAATGGCTTTAAGATTTTTTCAACCCCTCGGGAAGGCAGGCTTGCTAAAGGATTTAAATGCAATAAACACTGAAAGAGTAAGAGTGGTCTGGATTTTTTATCACCCAGTTAAGGGGAGAGCATATTCCTTCTACTTTCGTAGCAAAGCAAACAAGTGTTCTTTTTAACTCTTCATTGCAATGATTTGTTTAGAATCTATATAGAGATGTTGCTCCACAAAAACATGGTGTTTATTTTATTCCTTCAAAGCAATGATTTTCTAATCTAGGAAAAGAACCTGGTCAACAAAGCAGAACTTCGATTTTGGTGGTCAACAAAAGAAATCGATAAAAGGGGAAGGACTTCCCTCTTTAACTTGAAAACAAAAATTTGACAAATGTTGTTTCTTTTACTTTGCAAAAATTTGAAGTTGATCCTTTTAAACACCAAAGGCTGGTGAGGTTGTTTTTAAAGCTTTTTGCAAAATGAAAGATTGTCTTGTTCTTTTTAATAACCCAAAAAGGAAAGTTTGTCTCCTATGAAAGCAAGAAATATTTTGATTGTGGTTCTTTTTAGGTACCCAACCGAAATGTGAGTTTAGTTTTAAGAAAAATTAAAAGGGTTCAAATTTTAACTAACTTATCTAAGTTAGTAAAAACTCTAAACTATCTCAATGATCCTAAAAAAGGAGCTCCTATCTACAAGAAAATTGTTAGAACCCTGCGAAATAACTAGCAAAATTGTTAGATAAATGTGGACTTCAACAAGTCTAATTTCGCACTCAGTTACAACTTTAATTTTTTTGCCTTAGTTTGTGATGCACTATAGAACAAATTGTACGCGCTATAAAGTAATTTGAATGCGCTATTGAAAAGGCCCGATGCACTGAACTGTGTTTAAGATGCGCTACTCTTTTTCTTCCGCGCTGAGACCTATAGGAAAGTATTAGTGGGGACGATGCACTAAGGTAAAGACTTCACGAGCTAGAGTATAGACCTCACATGCTAAACAATGTGCTGGATGCACTAAAATATCCACCAAATGGGCTAAGGGATGTTTTCTACGCACTAATTCTTGTTTCTTGCATACCTGCAAAGGTGTTTATTTTTTAAAACCGATTTGATTAATGGGGTAGAGCCCCATGGTGGGTGCCAGAAATGTATGCAGGAAAAGCGGAGCTATGAAACTCAAAGTGTGAAAAATGAAGCTCCAAGAGGCTTGTCCACACACCCGTAGGACTTCTTGGTGCAAGTTATGGAGTCATGAAGAATGACTCAACTTCCCAAGGATGGTTCTATGGTTCTCTATCTCATAAGGTCCCTCAAGCCAATGCCTTTGCTCTCAGATCACTGAGAAAAGTGGCTTAGGGATGACAAATGCAAGGAGGGATGCTTTTTGATTTATTTTAACATGAGAATGCATCCTATCTATGCATGATCCTACAAATGCAATAAACTAGATTATAAGATGAGAAGATTAGTAGTAATACTATCCTAACATGATATACTAGTTATATGATTTAAGCTAATGATAAAAGGAAGTAGTCTAAAATGTTTATTAGATTAATTCCTTTTGCAAAGAGAGACTAGATGTGCTAAAATTGAGCATAAATGAGATACTAAAACTTGCATAGATTTCTTAGATTCATGGATCCCCAAAATGGAAGAAGGAGAGCTCTATTTATAGCAAAAATAGGGCAATGGATGGTCAAGATTGAAAGAGTTAATCAAGGGCCAAGATTGAAAGTTGTCAATCCATGTTTACAATTCTCACCAATGAAATGGTGACAATTGTCAACATAAGGGCGGTTGAAAGGAGATGTAAGAAGCATTAAATGCTTGAGAAGACCTCATGGTTACCCTAAGGGGTAAGGGTTAAGGTTAGGTTAAGGTTATCCATTAGATAAAGCTTTTACCCAAAGGATAAACTCTTGTGCAAGGGTTAAAGGAATAACCATGGTCAAAGCAATAAATGTTTGATGAGACCCTTGGGTTAGATGGAGGTTAAGTTAGGCAAAAATTCTCTAACCATGCCACTAAGGGTTAGTTAACCATTAATGGTTTGAAGACTTTGGGGACAAATTTGTAAGAGTCCTTCCAAATTTGGGGGCATTCAACAAGTTATCTTGTTGAATGGATAAAGGCTTTAACGCATTTTGAAGACTTTACTCCAAATTTGATAAGTGACCTCCTCAAATTCAGGGAAAGGGGATAATTGATGTGTTAGGGTTAATTGATTAGGATTAGATGGATTCTAGGAGAATTTAGGAATAGGGTTTAAGATGCAAGTGGGAGATGTAGGAAAATGCAAGTGGGTGAGGAAAATAGAATTTGATTAAAATAAAATTAATTTATTTTAATTGTGGTTGCAAATTTGCATTTGTAGGATTTTGCAAGTGGGGAAATTTTAATTAAATGTAAATTTAATTAAATGGGCTAGAAGGGGGATTTTAATTAAATGTAAATTGAATTAAATGGGTTAGAAGGGGGATTTAATTAAATGTGAATTTAATTAAATGGCTTAGATAGAAGAATGTTATATTAATTAAATATTAATTTAATTAATTAGAAGATTTAAGAATAATTAAATGATTAAAATCCACTTAATTCATTGTGCAACTTTTATGTGTCTACAAGCCTAACCCTAAATATCAGAGATACAGATTTAAGAAGAACAAAGACAAAACATGTTACTATGCTAATGAAGGAGTTACTGATGATTTTTATGAAGAACCAGTAGACAATGGATGGGATTTTGTTGCAATAAAAGAAGATCAACCGACACCTATTGTTCAACTGATAGAGCAGACCTTGGTAGCTAAAATTGAAGAAAAAGGTGAATGGATTATAGATTCCGGATGTTCACATCATATGACTAGTGATAAAAGTAAATTCTTATCTTTTCAGGAATATAGTGGAGGTCTAGTAAGATTTGGGGATGATAAAGCTTGTTTGATCAAAGGAAAGGGCACTATATCTTTTGATGGTAAGCACAATACTGACAATGTTTACTATGTTGAAGGTTTAAAGCATAATATTTTGAGTGTTGGTCAATTAGTTGAAAAGGGTTTTCAGTTACAATTCAAGAATGGTAAATGTAAAATCATGAATAGAACTGGATTGGAGATTGCAACTGGTAATCAGACTAGAAGTAATATCTTTCATTTGAATAATAGTGAAAAGACATGCTTGATTGCACATATTGATGAAAGTTGGTTATGGCATAAGAAATTTTGTAATGTGAATTTTGATTGCATTGTAAATATTAGTTCAACTAGGGCAATAAGGGATTTACCTAACATTTTGAAACCTCATAACCTGGTATGTAAGGAATGTCAAATGGGAAAGCAAGTTAGAACAACTTTTAAGAGTATTTCTAAGAAATCCAATAATGTTCTTGATTTAATTCATACTGACTTGTGTGGTCTGGCAAGAACAAGAAGTCTACAGGGAGATAGATACTTTATGCTAATTATTGATAATTATTCTAGAATGTGTTGGGTTACTTTTCTCAGGGAGAAATCAGAAGCTTTTGGAAAATTCAAACTATTCAAAGCAATGGTAGATAATGAAACCGGTAAGAAAATCAAATTTTTAAGATCAGATCAAGGAGGAGAATTTACATCTAAGGATTTTAATACATTTTGTGAAGTGAATGGAATCAAAAGACAACTATCAGCACCTTAGACACCTTAGTAGAATGGAATTGTGGAAAGGAAGAATAGAACTATTTTGGATGCAGCTAGAAGCATGATATTAGAAGCAAATCTACCTCATATGTATTGGAGAGAAGTAGTGAATACAGCAGTTTACACTTTTAACAGAGTTCACATCAAAGGTGAAACCAGTAAGACCCCTTATGAACTATCGTTTGGTAATACTCCTACTCTTAAATACTTTAGAATATTTGGAAGCAAATGTTATACTAGGAGAGATGAGTATGTTGGTAAATTTGATCCTAGAAGTGATGAAGGAATATTTCTTGGTTATTCATCTAAGAGCAAGGCATATAGATATTTTAATAAAGATTACGAAAAATCATTGAGAGTGCTAATGTGAAGATAGATGAACACTTTAGAGGAAATTCAAGGTCTAAGTATTTTGAACCGATAGTTGAGATGATCATAAATGAACCTATACAGAGTGCACCAGTACAGAATGTGGATCCAGTCACATCGGCATCATTAGAGAATTCGACTGAAGAAGAACAACAAGTGAACACACCCAGGTATGTAAGACTGAATCACTCTGAAAATCAGATAACTAGGAATAAGTATCAAGGTGTTATGACAAGAGGAAGACTAGAAAATGAAGAGGTATGTTTAATTTCTCAAATTGAACTGGCATCTATTATTGAGACATGTGAAGATAAACATTGGATTAAAGCAATGGAAGATGAATTAGAACAAATTGAAAAGAATAAAACATGGGCATTAGTTCCCCAGCCTAAAGACAAAAATGTAATTGGAACTAAATGGGTATTTAGAAATAAACTTAATGAAGATGGTAAGGTTATCAGAAACAAAGCAAGATTAGCATGTAAAGGATATTCACAGAAAGAGGGAATTGATTATAATGAAAACTTTGCACTGGTAGCTAGAATTGAGGCAGTCAGATTATTTCTTGCATTTGCAGCTCACAAGAACTACAAAGTATATCAGATGGATGTAAAATGTGCATTTCTGAATGGTGATCTTGAAGAGGAAGTTTACATTGAACAACCTAATGGATTTTCATTGACAAATAATGAAGATATGGTTTACAGATTAAGGAAAGCTTTGTATGGATTGAAGCAAGCTCCCAAAGCTTGGTATGCTAGATTAGACAAATATCTCTTGAATCTTGGTTACACTGAAGGTAATGCTGACAACAACTTATATTTCAAAGTGACTAATGATGACATCTTGGTTATTGAAGTTTTTGTTGATGATATCATTTTGGAGGAGAAGATGGATTATGTAAAGACTTTGCTAATAAGATGCAGGAAGAATTTGAAATGTCTATGATTGGGGAGATAAAATTATTTTTAGGATTGAAGATTTCACATACTGATAAAGGTATATTCATATGTCAAACAAAATACTTCAAGGAACTATTGAAGAAATTTGGTATGGAAAATTCCAAACCGGTAAGTACTCCTATGACTACAACTAATAAATTGACATTGAAGGATGATTCAGCCCCGATTAATCCGACAAGATATAAATCTATGATTGGAGGTTTACTGTATTTGACACAAACAAGACCTGATATAATTAATGCACTATGTATTGTTTCAAGATTTCAAAGTAATCCTAGAGAAAATCATGAATCAACAGTAAAAAGGATTTTCCGATATCTACAAGGCACGACAAATCTTGGTTTCTGCTATCCTAAAGATGAAAATTTTGAATTATGTGCATACACCGATGCAAATTGGGTAGGAGATATAGATGATAGAAAGAGAACCACTGGCGGAGCATTCTTTCTTGGTAGCAGATTGATTTCATGGTTGAGTAATAAATAAAGTTGTACATCACTATCAACAGCAGAATCAGAATATGTTGCAGCAGTAACTAATTGTACTCAGGTATCATGGATTAAGCAAATGTTGAAGGACATCAAGGTAAAATGCAAAGAACCTATAATAATTTATTGTGATAATTCAATAGTAATTGATATATCAAAGAATCTGGTATTTCACTCTAAGACTAATCATGTTTCTATCAAATATAATTTTCTGAAAGAGAATGTTGAAGCAAAAGAAGTGAGATTGGTTTATGTGAATACTAAAGAGCATATTGTAGATATCTTTACTAAACCTTTTCCTAAGGAAACTTTTGAATATCTCATACAGAAGCTTGGGGTAATACCCTCACTAGTAGAGACTTAGACAATTGATGATTGGCATCAAACCGATAGAAATTAATAGAGAAACCTTTTTTTGGCTTTGATGAAGGAGATCTACTTCTCAAGGGGAGTAGTTGGTTATAACAATTTGTTATTGTAATTGGTTATATGAGTTGGTTATATATTCTGGTATTTGTATTGGTTTGGCATTTGATGTCAAAGGGGGAGAGATATCTATGGAAAAACTTTGTATTTAGGAAACATTATCCTTTGGGGAGAGATTACTCATTGGGGGAGAGATTTTGGTTTTTGATTTCTGGAGATTATTGGTTTTTGGTTTTTGGCATTCTGTTATGGCACTTAGATGTTTTTCCATCTTGTATTTCCATCAATTCCAAAGGGGGAGATTGTTGGTATTATGGATGTGTTGCATTAGTTTTGTCATTGATGTTGTTGGAACCCTAAAATTTTCAAATTTTAGAGTTCCAGATTCATGCCAAAAAGCAGATTTCTATGTTCAATCATGTGTAACATCTATAATCAAGTGGGTCCATTCAATTCTAACTTTCAGAGACCAGGCCTGATGCATCCATCAAGAGGTCAGCTCGAGGTATGTATATGTTTCACAAATTCTGGAATCAAGCCAGGTATACCTTTTCGAACCATAATTCTTTTTCATCTCAACACTATCAGGTCAAATTAATTATTCCTTTGTATTTCATGGATATCTAAGGACCTACATTTCAAATTTCAGATTCATATGAGGTTATTTGATATGTTTTCTAAAGGCAAATCTAAATACAACTTATCTGAATTTACAATATGCAATTCTAAATTCAGATCCTTCTAGTCGGATATTAGTAAATCATTTTGCAGGAGCATTACTGAAGAAAATGGAGCTGCCCAAAAGAGGGAAAGCCTTTATCCCACATTGTTTGTGGGATAGGCTCTTTTAATGTTTAAGTCCAAAGTGACTCGCATGATAACTGTTGAAAGACAAATGGCTTTTGGCATGAAGAAAGTTGAACCCGATGGACCCCATGCATGTGGACACACATCTCAAGGCAACCAAAATTTTACAACAGACTGGCAAGGATGGAGGCTAAAGATCAAGCAAGTCAGGTAGATCTGATGCTCAGGCGGATGATCCAACGGTGGTCACTATACCGCAATGGGAAAGTACATGATAGATACCTATCATGGATTAGCGACAAAGCACATGCAGAAAAGGTGAGTTAATGATCAAGCAGAAGGTGGATCAACAGTCGTCGCTATACCACAAGATGAAGATGCTCGCTAGTTATCCCCCATGACATAGCGCTGATGAGGTGGCAGGTCTAGGTGGAAAATAGGTGGATCCACGAGAAAACTGGAGGCTGACACATGGCACGGATGGATGAAGAGATAAAGAGTGAGAAAGTTGAAAGAGATCCAACAGTTGTCGCTATTCCGCTATCGAAAGTTGCAAAATCAATATCTATCATGGATCAGTGACAAAGAAGAGCCAAGGACAGTGGTGGGTCTAGTGGTGCTAAAGTAGCGAATGAAGTGGTGCCCAGATGGACTTGCAAACTAATTTAGAAGAAACACGTGGTAGGGCACAGAAATGAAAAGCAGAGATAAAGAGCTGGCAGGTCCGAGGGAGATCGACAGTTGTCGCTATACTGCGATAGGAAAGTGCACGATGGTTATTCATCATGAATCAGTGACAAAACACATGCAGTAAAGAATGGGGTAAAGAGTGAGCAGGTCATGGAAGATCCAACGAATATCTCTATTCTGCAATTGAAATTTGCACAATCAATATCTATTGCAGATCAGCGATAATGAGGAAACAAAGTGAAATGGTGGGTTCGATGGTGCTGAGGTGGTAGACCAGCGGTGATGAGCTAGTAGTTAGGTGGCACGTCATCAAATTCATAAAGTGACTTATCGAACACAACTTGGTCATGGTAGATCTCTAAAAGGATTCACCGAAAGCATCAGTTTCATCAACATAAAGCACATTGAAGAAATCAAAAGTGGTCCCGCCGATAAAATAAAAAGTATCGATGAAACTACAGAATCGATAAGACCTGTGAATAGCTCACCGAGGGAGGAAGTTTGGCTGAAAGAATAATACTGATTCACTGATATCATTATAAAGGAAAGTATTTTCTTTTATTTTATTTTATATGACAATCTTTTTAGGGTACATTATTATTTTATGTCAATGAATGTTATATTTGCTAATTATTTTCTTAAAAGAAAGAAAATACTTTGGTTTTATTGAATTATTTTAAACAAGTATTTATATAAAGATTATTGACTTTTCAAACTAAAAGCTAAGGTGGAATATGTTTAATTTTCAAATCAAGGAATTTGATTGGCTTATCTTGTGTGCAGGAGATAATGAGAAGATGATAGATATTTGCTGAGGAATTTTATCAAGGCGGAGAATAAAAGACACATGATTTAAGTATCATTTAGTATTTTTAAGGGTTCTCATTTTAAACCAAAGGGTGTGTCCTTTGGAAAGTAACTATCTATAGCTTTTTCTTCTGTGAATGAAAGGGTGTATCCTTTCATATATGTCTTTTGATTGACATACTTATAGGGAGTCATTCTTATATGTAAAAGGGGGGGAGAGTCATAAGAACAAGAGACTGTTGTAAGGATTGAATATCATTTTGTATTAGAGAAGTCTATAGGAAGAAGAAGTATCATTTTTTGCAAGCAATCTATGATAGAGTATCTGCAAGTGCAGCTTATGTATACAATTATTTCTTGAAGATTAATATATAAGGTTCGTTGTTTCTTTTTTCCAAATATTGTGTACACTTTTGTGTTGATGATTATCTTTGTCCTCTTGATAAATTTGTTTATAGATTTTCTATGATGTGAATCACATGTCATTGCATTAAGTGAAAGATTGAGTTCTTAGTGTTTGTGTAACGCATACTGAACCTTCATAGTTGATGAGAAATTGTCTCTTGAGTTGATAAGATATTTTGTCCACAAAGTGTCATATATATATATCCCTGGATAGAGGCACTGGTCTATTATTAATCTTTTAAGGTTTTGATCTGTATCCATTCAAGGTCCTTGGTAGAGAAACATTCTTCCCAAATCCTATATGAATCGATCTATGCAGATTTCATTTAAGTCCTGAAAGCAATCTCATTTTCAATATACATTCACAATCATTTCTTTTCAAAGCATCCAGTTAAAGCACATAATAAAGCATAGTTGCAGAACAATAATTTGTAAGTTGTGTAAACTTTCTAAAAGGTTTAAATCAACTATAAATAATCTCTTTTGTGCTTGAGAGGAAGAGGCACACCCACCTAGGTTTAGTGGAGCCTTAAGTGCAGAGGGATTTGGTCTTTGACCATCCATGTTCATCAGCCAAGGCTGATTGGACTACTTGAGGATTTGTCAAGTCTTTTGGTTTTCCAATCTGTGGTTTTGGGAACCAATAGATGTCAACACTTATCCTTCTAGAGATCTTTGGTTATGTTGAACTGGCATATTATGTTCACCGGTATGTTCAGTGACTTATGCACAGTCACTGATATACTATTCATCGGCACTAAGGATGACTTGTTATCATTTGGAGATCACTTGGTTATATTGAAGACATGGTCTGGATACTTGGTTTTAGTATTTTGGTAAATGGTCTAATCGGGTTGACATATTTGTTGTTATAGGCAAATTGGTCTAGGTTATGGACCGACATGCATTATCTATTCCAGATCAGCATGACACGTTATGAAGGTGATTTATTAATTGGATATTGTTGTAAATGTATTGAGACGACATGATGCATCACATCTTGACTTATTTATAATTGATTTTATTGTAATATTCTTAGTAAGTTGACCTACACATTTGGTCCTAGGTTTTGGTATATATGTAAGATCTCATTTGTGAGATGAAGCGAAGTTGTGAAAGTTGTATGTAAGGTTATGGTATTGTAACATGGTATGTACGAATATTGAAGATCATATGAGCAGAGCATAGAGAAGGTTCAAGGAAGGTTTGAAGGTGATTATCAGAGCTTAACCGATACTAAATCTAGCATTGAAGATGCTACTTTGAGCAGTACATTATCATTGGATTTAACCATCCAATTGTAGTCAGTGTGACTCCTATTTTGTGATTGAGCAGTGAGCTCTAGGCGGTTGGCCTTTCTGCATGTGCAGATCCCATTTGTATACACATACTATCTGCAGTAATATCATTTAATTGTGGGTAAGGTTTCCCACCATTGTTTTTCCCCTTACAGGGTTTCCACGTAAAAATCTTTGTGTCATGTGTTGTGGATGTTGTTTCTCTTTCTGTTTTATGCATTAAGCTTTACTGGTATTAATACTGGTTGTTAATCTATCAACCGGCATTAAGTTTGGTTTAACGGTATTATGCATCAAGTTTGATTAAGTTATAATTGGGTTGAAATTAATTGACAATTGATTCACCCCCCCCTCTCAGCTGCCTCTCGAGTCCTAACAAGATGAACTGTTAAACTCTACAACTACTTACCAGTAACTTCAACCCTTCCCGATTACTCTATTCTTTGTTGGTTAAACCCTTCTTCTGGTTCCTCTACCAACACTCAGTCACTTTAGTGTTTTTCTATCAATACTCAAACTAATTAACTCTCTATCTTCTCCAACATTTGGCATGCAACATCATTAACTTAGATCTTTGGTCTACATATTTATATTTGCGCTTTCCCACCAAAATAGAAACTCAAACTTGGCGCACTAGGATTTCTTCTACCAACCATAAACCATATCAGATCCAATCAGATCTTGTTTCAGAGATGGATAGCTTGTGACAAATCATGCAACACCATGAAATCATTTTTTCCATTACATGTTTACTAAATTTAGCAAACACGACCCTGCTTTAGTCAATCACAATAAATGAACCAGTAGCGTCCTTCTCTAGATCGACAAGATGATCAAATATCTTGCTTTGATCAACTCACCAAGAATCATCCTTTGATTTGCTTCGGGCTGCAATCCTCTAAACTTGACTCGTGATTTTTGCAGTCTTCATTTAATGCGTACTTAGTTGGCAACTACCTCATCGACGCACCATTCATCTACCACTGCACATTTGCCACTCAGATTCTACATTTCATCTCTGTTGACATCCACCTCAGTTGACTATGTCGGTTTAGGCTTAGGCACCAACCAAAAAAAACATTACCAATATTCACCTTACACTACTAGTTCATCTTACCCTACCAGTTATACAATAACCGGTTTACCTACAAGCTATCTCTTCTTTGTTCTGCCTATTGGAACATATCAACCCGATCACCAACCTTGCCAATCATAGCATGTACCAAGAGTGAGTCATCATGCTCATCTCCATCCGATAGGAGCCCTTGACTTTGTCTCTTTGTTATCTTACCAGTTTCCTTACCTACCTGCATACTGGACTGGTGTTAGTTCTTCTTCACAGAGTTCATATCAGTCAATTATTAGTGTTCTCTTTGATTCACCAAACTTGATGCGGTTTCAATCACAGACACATGCCAATATTGTGAACATATATTCTGAACTGCAACACCTAAATCTTCTCCAATCATTTGTACTAGTTGCTTGAACACTGCTATTTTCCTATTTATCGGCTGACAATACTCCTGCCTACATACCGGTAACACCCATGAGAACACCCTGCCAACATTCTTCATCTTTCACCAAATGTGGTAACATGAATCTCCATCTACATCCTAGTATAACTCCATGTCTGCAATGCTAAAGCTTTCCTTTTTCTTCATTAGCCTAGACATCATCTCAACTAGTTTGTCTAAGTGACAAACTCATCACAACTTATTCTTCCCCTTCTATCTCAGTAGCTCATAATACCTTCTCTTGTTGATTTAATGCATAACTTTGATTTCATATACCTAAGGCATCTTTATTTTTCACTTTGGTCATCTGGTATGAGCCTTCAATCACCTACCTTTAACTCCTTTGACTGTCTTATCCCAGAGGATTATGATGCATTCCATGCATTTTGTGAGATAAGCTACGTATTACCACTAACCACTGGGAGTAGATGGACTGATGCACTTAATCTACCAACACCTGGTGGGAGTGGATCTTTGTTATTCATTATTCTTCTAGAATTACACTAATATGACTTTCCTAAAATTGAGAAGGTACATCTTTAACCAAATATATGACCCAGTTGAGCACACTCTTTGTCAGTCTTCTCTTCATTCTGTGATAGCATCTTTATCTGGTGGGAGTCCTGTTGTATGACATCAAACTACATATTGGTTGTATATACATTCTTTATTGGATCAACCTTGCTGGCTTACTGGTTACATGATTATCGGTTGACAACAACACATTGCCAACACACTACTCACATGTAGACATTCCATACCAGTCTCCAATACTTACTCACCAATTAACATGCCATATCGGTTGGCATCCTATATCTGTTGACATCAATGACAACACAATGCCAAGAGCTTTACAATTGCCAAGAGAATGAGAATAACAATGATGAAAAAGACAATATTGTTATGTCTTATGAAAGGAAAAATAACATTCTTATCATACTCCAATCTCCAAAAGATTACTGTAGATAATTTCTCTTAATTGTCAATTGGGGTAAGTATTGCCTCTTGAGATAGAGGACAAGATGTGATAGAAGGAGAAGGATTGTTTTCTATTATTTTAAGAGTTACATTATCAATGAGTCCTTGTATTTAGTTTTAAACATCAGGACATTCATCTATATGATGAGCACTAGCTTTATGATATGTGCATAAAGGATTATTTGAGAAAGAAGCACATTTAGATGGAAGATGGAGTTTATGTTCTGCAAAATACTCCTTAATATTTTGAAATTTAAGGAGATCATCCACAAGTGAATGATGAGGATGTCCTAGACCTTCTGTAATAGCTTATGAAGGAGGGTTTATAGGGGCTTTGATTCCTTGTTCATATTTTCCAAGTCATTGTCCACTATAACCTTTTTTTGAGATTATATTATAAAAAACTCTTATAATAATGTTTCAGTTGTGAGGAATATCATGGATTTATTTGAAATTTGTAGTGCAAGAGCACATGGAGGGATCAAAGGGATGAGTAGGTGAAGAAGGGATATCCTTTGTAAGGTATTTTTCCTTTCTATCATCATTCATGTCCTCTTTGAAAGGCTGGGAAGGAAGGTCCTTATCATCTAATGCTTCATATTTACTTAATGTTACATGAGGAGATATATCATGAATAAAATTCATAACATCATCTTCCCTACAAATATGTTGATGATTAAGATAAGATCTAGTAGAATAAGGAAGATCTAAAGAGATTGATACACCAACATTTTGATCCTTCCCCCTTGCAATAGAGTATGCACATGAGAAGAATATGGTTTCAAGTTTCTCTTCAATGATTGCTCTCCATTAAAAAGATCATTGATAGGAGTATTTACTCTTTCCTCATTCACATGAGATACCCTAGGAGATGTACAAGTCTTAGCTTTTTCAATGTCATCTCTAGGATTATCATTGTCTATGAAAGCTTTTATGTGATCTACATATGCAATGAATTTTCTCAAAAAATATCATCATAAAACAACATACAATATGGATAAAATCTTTGAGAGATGATTTGCAAGTAGGAAATATCTTTAAAATTCTAAAGATGCAATATGAAAGAGTACTATGGATGAAAAGAAGTAATGTAAAGTGAAAGAAACCATTATCCAACACATGATTTTGATATATATAACTAAGAAACAATGTAATAATATGTGAAATAGAAAACCAATCAGATTTGGTAAATTGCATTATGAAATACCCCAAATCAGATATGAAAACCAAGTGAAAAATTATGCAACTCACAAGTCAATTTTAGAATAATAAATAAGGGTTTTGTGAAATTAACCACTAAATTTATGTAATTCAATAGCAAATATGATTTATAAGTGAAAAATTTAGTGTTCCTAGTGTAGACACTTAAATTTGATTGATTAATTTAATCAGATCAAATCTCCTAAGTTGCTTGTATTAGTTGAATAATTCATGTTATTCAATTAAAATCAAGTATTCCTTTTGGCTAAATTAATTAAATGAAGCCATGCCCCATAGCCAAATTAATTAATTTATCTTTTAATTAATTAACCCTTTTCCCTTTCTTCTAATCCTTGAATTAATTAAATCATTCATATTATTTAATTAAATATGGCACCCCATCCCCCGTTGGTTAATTTAATTTAGTTAAATACGCCATGACCCTAGCCTATTAATTGATTAACCTTGCTAATTAATTAAATCCCCCTTTTTAACCTCTCTTCTATTAAATAAAATAAATTCATTTTATTTTATCTAATTTCACTATCATTTTCCTCTAGCCTATTAATTTAGAAGAATTAATTAATTACCCCACATGTCTTCTAACTTAAACCCTTCTTCTAAACCAACCCCTAGCCTAACCCATGAGTTCTAACCAACCTTATCCATCTAACTAACCTAATGCCCTCTAACCTCCCCTCACATGTCTATGCACATTCCTAAATATATTTTTATTTGCAAAAGGTATTCTAATTTTGGGTGATTAGTGCCTAAAATGGACATGTGTCCTTAGAGACATGTGTCATTCCTCCCCAAGACATGTGTCCCCCTTTGGTACACTTGTCTTTCCCTCTTGAGAGGACAAGTGCGGAATCTTATTCCATATATAATTATTAGGATTGCCACAAGTGTTGCATTTTCAAGGCCCTTCATCTCCCTTCCTTTCCTATATAAACCCTCTCATTTCTTAGCAAATCATCCACTTTCATACATCCATATCGTTGTAATGCCAAAATGATCCACTTTTCCATATTCACATCATTACTCTGACAAAATTATCACTCGCCATCAATGCCAAAATGATCCACTTTTCCATATTCACATCATTACTCTGACAAAATTATCACTCGCCATCAATCATCCATTTGCATATTCATTAATCTCATCATCAAATCACCTTTTCATTTTATAGCATGGAGCAATATCGAGCATTCGAAGATGTTATTAAGCACACATAAAATTGTGGAACTATCAAATCAAAGTAGGATTGTGGTTTGCTTTTCTTTGTTATTTTTATTCCCACTTTCATTTTATCATTCTAATATTGAGGTGTTTTGATGAATTATGTTTTCTTGATTAATTAGCTTATCTTTTTTATCTTTAATATTTGCACACATTTTCATCACACACCTACAAATCATATCTGAGACCATAAATTAGAAGTAAGCATAAGACACATTGAGTTAGCCAAAATGTAATGGTGTAAAGCTAGGGTTTCACCAATTAAGATAATAAAACCATTAGTTTTACTTAGGAGACCACTACATTGAAAGAAGGGAGAATCCAAAGATCTGGCCACAATCTAAATAGGAAAAGAGCTTAAATTTGATGGTATGATGAAAGAATAAGTATCTGGTAGATTACTGAGAGGGGGTGGTGAATCAGTAAATAGAAAAACTAATAAAAACTTCCCAATCTCAATCTCAATCACACAAAGTAAACTTATCAAATGAAATACCACTGTAAATACTCATAAGAAAATTTGGTTGACTGTTACAACAACTAAACAGTAAACAACATTAAACTTGTAAACATCCAAATGCTTCATCATATGTCAACATATTCTATTTCTCAATGCTTCTGGTTATCATGCCTTATCAAAATAGTTAAGTAGTTAATCAAATCAAGCATAAAGTCATAACCACAAAAACATTCACCACATAACATAAGTATTTTTGACGTGGAAACCCAAATAGGTAAAAACCACGGTGAGATGGGACTCACAAGATAATATCTGAACTCTTCTAAAGTTTGCCTTGTTAGGAGCCAAGCCTGTTAAAGCTTTTACAAAAGTCCTATTAAGAACTGATCCTGTTAGGAATGACCCGATTAAGGGATTGACTACAAATGCCTTGTTAGAAGCAAATATTCGGTAAGCAGTAACCTAAGTAGAGGATTTGAAAATCCAATCTAATGGATCACCTTGTTAGAGCTTACCCGGTTAGGGGATTTCAATTCTACTGTAATTGTTAGAAAACAACAGGAGTTTTCTTGATCTGTTTGAATAGCACTACACTTGTTCTATTTGAATAGCACTACACTTGTTTGATCAGATCCTTTTAAGCTCCTATCTGCCTTAACTCAAACTGCAGACTCATTATCCAGTTTGGCAACCACACACTCAACTAATTTCTGCCAACTCTTGCCAGCACTAAATAAAACAACTTCATCGATCTTAAATACAAATCAATTAGGTCAGTAACACAACAAAGACCTAATTCTCTCATTGAGATTACAAACAAGTCGGTACAAGTATGACCATTGGATTTCATAGCAATCTCTACACATCAATTAAGAAAACCTTAACCACTCCTTGATTACCACTACATCAAACTCAGTAACTCATCACACGCTTTGCATTAGATGCAATACATTTTTCTCATTCCCTAGACAAACAAACGCGCTAAAATATTTTGAACTTGTCTTTATAAAATGACCATACGTGTCACCATCATTATCGCTTAACATCATATCATAAACCAACATAGCCAATTCAACAACCTTAAACAGTTAGGGTTTAACAAAAACAACTGGTAGGGTTTATCGATTACATTACATAGATAGGGTTTAACCTTTTAAACCGGTTACCGGTTCAACTCACAAACTTATATACTAGTTTACAATGTCCTTCACAAAGCTCTTCCTACTGGTTACAAGATAGTATCAACAATATCAACAATATCAGTACCAGATAATTGTCATCAATGACAATATAATATATCATTAATGCAATCTTCATGCAAATGCCAACAAAATTTTGTTTAGGTTCACTGATTTTTTGTTTTTCCCCTCTTTCTAGTTGAAGATTGGATATGAATTAGGAAACTAGGACAAAGCAATGGATAATTGAAGAGATACAATGAAAGTGGACTGCTACAGATATCCAACAAAGCCACAAACTTGTATCTGGGCAAAAGAAGATTTATAGAACCTAAACCTAGAAGTTTAGCCTGATTTTTTGATACTAGGTAATATAGATTCACCCTAGTCCCCCGACTTTCGATCCATCAAAAGTTGAACCTATTCATCATCATCAACTATATTGGAATCTTTGAGTATAACTCTTGTGCCAATTCCCTATACACAAAAAGGGAGAAGGAAGTGTTGTGGATAGGGATTTGCCTTAAGCCAAACCCCGATTTAGGAATTAATCTTGAATTGTATAATGTAAATATTAAAGTAAATGCTAGGAGATATACCTCAAATCTACAATTGTTGATGGATGGATTGATGATGCAATGTTGTTTGAATGCAATCACAAATTTTGAATGTAATGGAATTACAAACAAATGAACATGAAAGACCTAATCAAACACACGTACTTGCATGAATATTGATGTAACTTTTCTCCATAATGCTTGAAGGATGAAATATTGCCTTGAATCTTTAGAAATGCTTGATGATGAATACTTGAATGTACAAATATTATGTATGGAGTCTTAGATCTAAAATGAATTGATAGGATGTCTTTATATAAGGTTCCTTGGGTAAATTATTGATTAGGTCAACCTATAATGACCAAGTGTAGCCATGGGACCAAATTCCATCAAAGATGGAGAGAGCTTGCCCGGTCTTAAATTGGGACTTATTTAGAGGGGACCAAGGTGATGGGGGGTGCCCTAGTCTAGGACTAGGGCATGGAGTTGGTCCTTACTAATTAGGACCAGAAACTCAAAGATTGGGGGAGGGCAGCTATAGGATGGGACCCACCCAACAGTGTCAATAGTTGATATCAAGGTTGGAGTAAAATGGGGCCAAAACGGGCCTAGGGGAATGGAGATAGGACATGTTAAAGTAGAATCACAAACATGAGGGGTGAATTATACCAGTTACAATTTATGATGCTACAAGATGTAATCTTTATATTATATCATTTCATGGGTAGAATTTCCTAATAGAACCTACAAATAATTAATCCATACTAAGATAAAACTTAAGAAAGAATAAAATCCTTGCCTCTATTTTTTATTAAAAAATTTGAGATAAGAAAATCACTAGGGAGAATTGGGACATGATATTCTATCATTCAATGTAGGATACATTAATGATAGTTTACAATAACTAAACCAATTTGAGATATTGAATAAACATTCTAATTAGGAGGGTCTTATGTTCAAACCCATAACAATATGAAAAAATTAATAAAGGATTCATGATCGAGTAAAATTTCATTATTTTGTCATGCTTTTTGATAGGTTTAAAACACACACACAAAATTATTCATAATTATAACACATCGTTTATGTGACTTAACTAGTTCCAACTCAAAAAAGTCACACTAGATTGTTATTGGAAAGAAACTAAAAACTATTGGGAGAAATTCTAAGCACACATAATCAATGATGAAATAGATTCAACCAAAATTTTCTATCTAAAATAGATATAGGGAAAACATTTTGGGAAAAGGTACTTACTAACAAAAAAGTGTGGTAGTGCTTGGTGCCAAGTTATAAACTTTAAGAAATTATTTGAAAACTGTAGCATTACCTCCTCTTCAATTCAAATTTGTAAAATTGTTGAGAAACAAAAAATAGACTTTAATAGATATGTAAATGAGAAATTTTGATTTGGCAATTTGCAACATTGAAGGAGAAGTCACCAAATCAATTTTTGCTTGGCAGGAAGAATTCCTTTACAATTAAAAGAGGAGAGGAATCCACTAGATTCAATCACAAATTAGATAAGGGCTAAAGGTTAAGTGGATCGATTGATTATGATGTGTTTATCCCTCTTTTGTAAGTTGAAATGCTGATTTAGGGTGAAGTGCTGAAATTGAAGACAAAACTGAGAAAATACTCAGCTACAAGTTCGAGATTTTATCATGCACCTAGATCTTAATAATATGAGTTGATTCGGATCTGCCCTATGAAAATGCCTTGAAAGAGCAAGGACTGTGATGCGTCAACACGGTTGTCTAAATTTTTTGCACACCAAAAGGGGTTGTTTGGTCTCTATATCTAAAGCTTATTTCCAGAAGTACAGCTGTGCACCTATTTCCTACACACTAAAAGAAAGGGAAATAGGTTGGGAATAGGGGCTTGTCTTTGGTCAAACCCCAATTTTGGAATTAACCATGAAATTGAGATAAATAAAATTGAAATGACTAAAAGGAAATGTTCTCCTTTTGAGGGAGATGTTGAATAATGACTGAAAATTGAATGATTATACCTCTTTATGAAGCTTCTCTTGCCTCCACATGGAATTAGGGTTTCATGAAATAGGATGTAGGTCTCAACTTTAATGCTTGATCCTTGACTTTATCATTTCTCCAAGGCTTGAAGGAAGATTGAAGATGCTCAATTTCTCTTGAATGCTTGAATGTTTGATCTCATGTGTGCCTGAATGCTTGATAGACATGTTAGATGTTCAAATGAGAGGGGAAAACCTCTTTATATACTTTCCTATCGAGTTAATTGACTAATTTTCCGACATGAGCCAACACAAAGGGGAAATTCTCGCTCAAATTTAAAATGGGAAAAAGGGTTTTTAGGGAAGACCATGGTGCCACCACCTAGTGCTACCCTATTTTATGCCAGGATCAAGGTGTATGACAAACGAAAAATCAAAGTTTTTGCATTTGTGATGCGTATGAGTGTAATCAGGTTTTCAATCAGGCTAGGGGACACAAACACTAAGGTGAAGACCCAAATGTAGTCGAAATTGCAAGGGGTGCAATTTTAGGACACTACATTTAGCCCACACTTTAGCAGAAGTAAGAAGTCAATCATACTCTTGGTAAAGTACAAAGGGTTCATATTGAAAAGACTTTCACCAAGTCATCAAGGAGGCAAGATGCACCAAGCCCCTAGTGGACTTTAGGATCTCAAAACTTCAATGAAAAGGTAAAAGGGAAGATCACAAGAGAGATAAAGAGAGAACCATGACTACAACTAGTAAGGTTCTCTTACTATGAGTCATAAAAAATACCAAAAAATACAAAGCAAAAGCCAAGTAACTTTAAGTATCAAGATATGCAAGAGAGAGAATCATTGAGAGGAGTGTATGTCCCCTCGTTAAAGCAATTGTGTATGCCTTGCCGAAAGAAATTTCTTTAAGGTAGGATACACCTAAAAATACAAGCATGTTATCACAATAATTTAGCCCCCAAGAGAAGAAAAATCAAAGGATAATGATCACAAAACACAAAACACGAGGTGGTTTCACCTAACTTTGGAGTCAATATGCTTTTTTATGATAACTCATGTATATCATGTATATATATACATATAATTTTCCTCATCCCCCAAAGAAAGGAAACCACCATGGAAGAAAGAGGCACATGTGTCTTTTGAGTCAATATGAGAGAGGCCAAAAGAGATCTCAATGCTTTGTATCATCCTCAAGTAGATAACACTATGGACAACAAATAGAAGAGTGGAGAGACAAATAAAAGAATGTCACAAAAAAGAAAAAGAGGAGAGAGAGAGAATCTATGATGCTAATTAAGTTGATCAAGCACCTTATCCACCTCTCGATCTTGCTCATTGTTATTTCGGGAAGGTGGACAATATGCAAGAGCAGCCACATCAAGCACAATAGTGTTGGCATTTGAATGAAGATTGCATTAATAAGTTTAAGTATTGTCATTGATGTCAACTGTAACCGGTAGTGATGTTCTTATGCAACCGGTAGTTGAGTAAGTGATGGAAACTGGTATTTTTATTGAAGCAGTGAGATCAACCAGTAACCCTACCTATTGATATGCCAAACCCTAACTGATGGAGCTTGGTGAATCGGTTGTGTTTATTTATGATCAAATGGTGATCGATGATGATTATGCCATGTATGCATGTTGCATGTGATGAGTTTCAAGTGGTTTTTGGCACGTAGATGTAATAGTTTTATCTTGGGAATGAGCAAGTACATCGCATGAAGTGGAAACCACGTGATGAGTTACAAGAATCGATGAGCGGTGATCAAGGAGTGGTCGAGGTTGTCTTGTACAATGTGCTGATGATTTCTATGTGTTCTAATGGTCATTTTTGAACCGATTTGTTTGTAATCTCTATGAGATCTTAGGTTTGTGATGTGTTACTGACCTATTGTTTTGCTTATAAGGTCGATGAGTTGTTTTGTTTTAGTGTTGGCAATTTTGGTTAAGTGTCAGTGTGATTGATTGTAAAACCAGAAGAAGTATCTGCAGTATGTTTGAAGGTAGATAGGAGCATGAAAAGGATTTGATAAAGCAAAGTAGTGCTATTTACCAGATCAACAAACCCCTATTGTTCTCTAACAATTACAACAGTTAAATCCCTTAACCAAGTAATCTTTAATAGGCTTAGTGCTATCTAAATCCTCCAACCAGGTGATCCATTAGCTTGGATTTCAAATCCTCTATCAAGGTTACTCCTAAAAGGGTATTGCTTCTAATAGGGCATTATAGTCAATCCCTTAATTGGGTGGTCCCTAACAGGATCTGTTCCTAACAGGACATTTTGTAAAAGCTTTAACAAGCTTGGATCCCAACAGCGCAAACTTCAGAAGAGTTCAGAATACTTGTGGGTATTCATCCACACCGTGGTTTTTCCCATTTGGGTTTCCATGTCAAAAATCATTGTGTCAAGTGGTGAATGCTTTTTGTGGTTATGTTTTTATATGGTTATTTTCTTTAACTGATAAATCCACTTAGATATGTTAAGATGATCGGCAGTGATTTGAAAAGTGCTTTTACTTATGTTAGTAAAGTATTTTGATGTTTTGGTTAAATGGTTTGAGAGGTTTAGATCTGTTATTCTATTGGTTTGTTACGCTAGTCAACCGGTTAACTTGACAGTGCATTTGCAATTTATTACTCGGTGTTTGAACCAGTTAGTTTAGTGATTGATTTGTGAGTTGGGTTTTGAGTTTGGTGAAAGTTTAGTCTATTTTCCATCTACTGATGCACTCCCCCTCTTAGTAGTTGTCTGGATCCTTATTGATTCATCATATAATCAATTGGTATCTGAGCTTTTCAGGTCCTCTAGTGTCTAAGCCTAACAACTTGAGGTAAAGATCTAGAAGAACGTGATGAAGAAAGAAGGTCTGAAGTTCAATAGGGAAAATTACAGAATATGGAGTGATAGGATGAAAACCTATATCAAGAGTCTAGGAAGCTAATACTAAGAACATGTTGTTACCAAATATACCTTGCCTAGTGGGATTTTGTTTGATGATCAAAAGAAGGAGAAACAAGAGAATAATCAAGCATTGGAGGCAATTATCAGTTCTTTGTCTGATTTAGAGTATGTTGATGTCCATGGTTTGGAGACTGCTTATGATGTGTGGAAGAAACTTGAGGATATCTATAGCGGTGATGAGCATATAAAGATTTCCAAAGAAGAGAGTCTGAGAGGTAAATTTGATGACATGTGGATGGCTAAAGGTGAGAATATTCAATAGTATGGTAAAAGGATCAAGGAGATAGTTAGTGAGATCAAAAGTGTTGGTGGTAAGGTGGAGGATACCATAGTGGTTAGTAAGGTGTTGAGAACCCTTCTACTGGTCTATGCTATCTGAGTTACAGCCATTCAAGAGCTAAAGTATATTGATAAAACAAAGGTAACTCTTGACTCCATCATTGGTAAACTTACTGCATTTGAATTAAATGGTTATGATGGCAGTGCTCAAAAATCTGAATCTGCATTTAGAGCTTCAATTTCTAACCCACCTATGAGGAAAAGCAAAGAAGCCAGTCACAGTTATGAGCCTAGATCCAATAGAGAAGTTGATGATGAAGATAGTTTGATTGATCTTGAAGCATTGTTGGCCAAGCGGTTACTAAGAGGTACTGGTAAGTTCAAAAGTAAATTACTTTTAAAGTGTTTTGCATGTAACCGGATTGGATATATTGCAACTAATTGTCCTAATGGAGACAATCAGCATAAGCATGAGAAGTATAAGAAGTAAAATGGAAAAGGCAAAAGAGATTGCCTCATTGCAGTTGATGGTGGAATCACTGATGAGGAATATGAGGGAGATGCAAATGAAGGCATTGTCTTTATTTCCATTAAAGAGGACACATCTAATCAGAAGGCATTAGTTTCTCATATGGATAGTTCAGATGATTGGATCATAGATAGTGGTTGTTCACACCACATGACCGATGATCGGAGTAAATTTCTTACTTTGAAGGAATTTGATGGAGGAGTTGTGAGATTTGGAAATGACTCACCCTGCATAGTAAAAGGAAAGGGAACCATTTCTCTTAATGGAAAGAGTAATGCAGATGATGTCTATTGGGTTGAAGGATTAAAGCACAATCTTTTGAGTGTCGCTCAACTCAATGACAGAGGTTATCCATTGGAATTCAAGAATGGAATGGGCAAAATTATGGGAGAAAAGGTGAACTAATTGCAACTGGCAAGTAGACAAAAGGTAACCTGTTTCACCTGAATCCTAAAGTCAACAACTATTTAATTACTAAAATAGATGATAGTTGCCTTTGGCATCAGAGATTTTGTCATATAAATTTTGATAACATTGTCCAAGTCAGTAAGTCCAAGTCAGTAAGAGGTTTGCATTAGTTGGACAAACTGGTGAATGCTTTGTGTAAGGAATGTGAGTTAGGGAATATGAAATCCTCAAATTTTAAGAGAAAATATTTCTCAGCAGAACATTTGTTAGATTTGGATCATATAGACCTCTGTGGACCAATAAGGACTAGAAGTATTAAAGGTGATAGATATTTTATGATCTTCACTAATGATTGCTCAAGAATGATGTGGGTCATATTCTTGAAAGACAAAATAAAATCCTTTAGTAAGTTTAAGGCATTCGGGGCCTTAGCTGAAAATGAAAGTGGTAAGAAGATAAAGTGTCTAAGAACTGATCAAGGTGGTGAATTTACTTCAAAGGAATTCACTAGATATTGTGAAGACAAAGGAATTAAGAGGCAGCTTTCTGCACCTAGAACACCACAGCAAAATGGTATTGTGGAGAGGAACAACCGGTCAGCTATTGAAGCTGCTAGAACTATGTTGATACAAGGAGGTGTAGCAAAACATTTCTGGAGAGAAGCTGTCAGCACAACTGTCTACACTATGAACCAGATATTGGTTAAGAGAGGTAAGGATAAAACTCCTTATGAATACTAGTATGGTAGGTCACCTAATGTCAGTTATTTTAAGATTTTTGGTAGTAAATGTTTTACCAAGAGAGGTGACTATGTTGGTAAGTTTGATGCTAAGAGTGATGAAGACATATTTCTTGGTTACTCCACCAAGAGTAAAGCCTACAAATGTTACAACAACCGGACAAAGAGAATCATTGAAAGTGTTTATGTCCAAGTGGATGAGTATGCTGAAGATATATGAGAAACTGGTAATGAGTAGAAGGAAGATGAACCTTACATTCTGATTTTGGAGCTAGAACCGGTGAAGCTAGAAGTTGGTGAAGTGAATGTTGTAGTACCAGTTCAACTGGAATAGGTAGATTCTACAGAAGATGAAGACGGTGAGGAAGAATAACCTAAAGATAATGATCATGTTATTCCAAGGAATGTGGCAATCAATCATAATCTTGATCAAATTATTGGAGATAAAGTTATTGAAGTGTTAACCAGAAGAAGAATTAGAGAGAATTCTTGTATGATCTCCACTATTAAGCCTAGAACTGCCAAGGAAGCCTTTGGAGATGATCATTGGATCAAGGCTATGGAAGAGGAGCTTGACCAAATTGAGAAGAACAATACATGGACCCTAGTACCTAGACCGGTGAATAAAAATGTAATAGGTACTAAATGAGTATTCAGAAATAAACTGAATAAAGATAGAGTAGTAGTCAGAAACAAAGCTAGATTTGTAAGCAAAGGTTATGCATAGGAAGAAGGAGAAGACTATGGTGAGAAATTTGTACCAATTGCTACATTGGAAGGTGTTAGGACTCTACTTGCATTTGCAACATATAGGGGATTCAAAGTATATCAGATGGATGTGAAGTCATCATTTCTAAATGGAATACTAGAAGAGGAAGTATGCATTGAACATCCAGATGGCTATGCTTTGACTAATGCAAAGGATATGGTATGTAAACTACACAAGGCTCTATATGGTTTGAAGCAAGCACCAAGAGAATGGTATGAAAGAATGAACTCACACCTGATGAAGATAGGTTTTCATAGAACCAGTGAAGACAACACAATATATCTCAAGGCTAAAGAAGATAAGATACTGGTTAGTGAAGTGTTTGTAGATGATATCATTTTTGGAGGCAATGATGACATGAGTGATGATTTTGCAAATGAGATTAAAAGTGAATTTGAGATGTCGTTGGTAGGAGAGATAAAATACTTTATAAGATTGCAAATTCAACAGATGAAGAATGGTATCTTTATCATATAGTCTAATTATGTGAAAGAGGTATTGAAGACATTTGGAATGGGAGACTGTAAACCAGTTGGGAACCAATGGTTACAGGCTGTAAATTGTCTAAGGAGGATGATGCCACATCCATTGATGAAAAGGAGTACATATCTATGATAGGGAAGCTATTTTATGTTGTTCACAGCAGACCGGATATTTCTCATGCAGTTGGATTAGTTCCTAGATTTCATAGGAACCTGAAGGAGACACACATGATTGAAACTAAAAGGATATTCAAATATTTGAAAGGTTATATTGATTATGGATTATGGTATCCATATGTAGGTAAATTTGATTTTAAAGTTTAAATAGATGCAGACTGGGAAGGAAATGTTGATGACAGGAAGAGTACAATCGGAGGTGCATTCCTTCTTGGAGGAAGACTTGTATCTTGGAGCAACAAAAAGCAGAGTTGTATATCACAGTCCATTGCTGAAGCTGAATATGTTGCAGCATATATGAATTGTACCAAGGCAATCTAGATGAAATACATTTTGGAAGGAATCAAGTTGAAGATCATAGAACCAGTAAATATTTTATGTGATAATACCAGTGCAATAAATATTTCAAAGAACCTGGTGTTGCGTGCTAGAACCAAGCATATTGAGCTGAAATATCATTTCTTGAGAGAGAAAGTGCAGATTAAATATGTGTTACTGAAACATGTATCTATGAAGGAACAACTAGCGGATATCTTTACTAAACCTCTGCCTAAGACTACTTTTGAGTATCTTAGAAGTCAGGTAGGCTTGTGCCCCTACATGAGGTCAGTTGAATGGATGTGGAAGACATTAGTCCTGGAGCTAATTAAAGATTTTTGAAGCGGGATTGGTGTAGAGTGGAGCTATTCCATAGGGGGAGCATCAAGCTGCAGATCATTGATGCAGAACAGTGAAGCATGACACTGCATGTTTTACTTTCACTTTGGCATTGTTGTCAAAGGGGGAGAAGAACTGTATGATTATGGGAGAATAATTGTATCATTGATAGAGAGAAGAATTGTAGCTAGTTACCAGCTGAAGACATGCAGACTCAGTTGAAGGAGAGTACATGGTAAAATGTAAACTAGGATTCCTATACATGTGTATGTGCATTACTCTTAATCATCATAATCAAAGGGTATTGATCTTTGTATTGTCATCAATTCCAAAGGGGGAGATTGTTGGCATTTGAATGAAGATTGCATTAATGAGTTTAAGTATTGTCATTGATGTCAATTGTAATCGGTAGTGATGTTGTTATGCAACCGATAGTTGAGTAAGTGATAGAAACTGGTATTACTATTGAAGTAGTGAGATCAACTGTTAACCCTACCTATTGATATGCCAAACCCTAACCGATGGAGCTTGGTGAATTGGTTGTGTTGATTTATGATCAAATAGTGATCGGTGATGATTATTCTATGTATGCATGTTTCATGTGATAAGTTTCAAGTGGTTTTTGGCGTGTAGATATAATAGTTTTATCTTGGGAATAAGTGAGTATATTGTGTGAAGTAGAAACTATGTGATGAGTTACAGGAATCGATGAGCGGTGATCAAGGAGAGGTCGAGGTTGTCTTGTACAATGTGTTGATGATTTCTATGTGATCTAAGATTCATGTTTGAACTGATTTGTTTGTAATCTCTATGAGATCTTAGGTTTGTGATGTGTTACCAACCTATTGTTTTGCTTATAAGGTCGATGAGTTATTTTGTTGTAGTGTTGGCAATTTTGGTTAAGTGTCAGTGTGATTGATTGCTGAACCAGAAGAAGTATTTGCAGTATGTTTGAAGGTAGATATGAGCATGAAAAGGATCTAATCAAGCAGAGTAGTGCTATTTACCAGATTAGCAAACCCCTGTTGTTCTCTAGCAATTACAACAATTAAATCCCTTAACTGGGTAAGCTTTAATAGGCTTAGTTCTATCTAAATCCTCTAACCAGGTGATCCATTAGCTTGGATTTCAAATCCTCTATTGAGGTTACTCCTAACAGGGTATTGCTTCTAACAGGGCATTATAGTCAATCCCATAATCGGGTGGTCCCTAACAGGATCTGTTCCTAACAATACATTTTGTAAAAGCTTTAACATGCTTGGCTCCTAACAAAGAGAATTTCAGAAGAGTTCAGAATACTTGTGGGTATTCATCCTCACCGTGGTTTTTCCCATTTGGGTTCCCATGTCAAAAATCATTGTGTCAAGTGGTGAATGGTTTTTGTGGTTATGTTTTTGATATGGTTATTTTACTTAACTGATAAATCCACTTAGATATGTTAAGATGATCAGCAGTGATCTGAAAAGTGTTTTTACTTATGTTAGTAAAGTATTTTAATGTTTTGGTTAAATGGATTGAGAGTTTCAGATTTGTTATTCTATTGGTTTGTTATGCCAATCAACCGGTTAACTTGATAGTTCATTTACAGTTTATTACTCAGTGTTTGAACCAATTAGTTCAGTGATTGATTTGTGAGTTGGGTTTTGAGTTTGGTGAAAGTTTAGTCAATTTTCCATCTACTGATTCACCCCCGCCCCCTCTCAGTAGTTGTTCAGATCCTTATTAATTCATCATATCATCAATCAAGCACAATAGATGGAGCTATCATAAGTTCCAAACAAGGACCATGTTCTAATGATGAATCACTTTGTCTGTTACTAGGAGCTAGGATTAATTCTTTTAAAAATTTCTCATATAAATCATTGTCAACATCAACATATTCATATTCATCATCGAAAATATTAGGACCAACATTTTCATCATTAACAATGTTCTCACCTATATTTATTTATCAAGATTAACAAAAATAGGAGCTCTAATGGGAATAGAACTTGAACCATCATTTGTCTTAAGCATTTTGCATCTTGGAGAATTAGGCTGAACATCTTCATTAGGAGAAAATGGAATTATGTCAGCAGTTGGTTTTTTGGGAGAATAAATGGTTTGGGAAGAAAGTTCATGAGCTCTAGCATGATGTCTTTGTCAATGTTTTCTTGCACAATGGTTTTGTTTAGTTTTAGTTGAAGGTTGTGAAGGTTTAGGTTCAACTGGAGTAGGCTCTTTTCTTCTTTTAAGGAAGGATGAATGGGTTTGTGTCTTTTAGGTCAGACAATAGGAGAGGTCGTTTGATTCTCTTTGTAAGATGTAGGAGGTGAAACCACACCATATAAAGGAGGAATATGAGGTGTAGGAAGGAGATCGGGTCCATCATGAGGAGGCAGAGTAATAGGTCTACCCTTAGGAGGAATAGCTTGACACTTGGGAGGAGAAGAATTTCTATCCTTGGGAGGAAGAGTGGACTCATCCATAAGAGAAGGAGTAGATTCTTCTTTAGAAAAAATAATATCGCTTTCCTTAGGAGGAATGATAGTCTTATCCTTTGGAGGAAAGATAGTCTTATCCTTAGGAGAAGAAATAGATTCCTCTTTGGGAAGAAGATTATTTCTTTCCTTAGGAGGAAGAATAATCTTATCCTCAAGAAGAGGTATATGATCGTCAAGAGGAAGGCTAAGTGTTGAATTTCTAGGTTTACTCAATGACAAAATCATCTCTTTTTTCCATTTTTGATATGATTTAAAAAGAGCATCACTTCAGGGTTGAAAAGGTTGCAATTGTTTAGACGAAAAATAATCAAGACAAACATCTTCATGCCTTATTGTAGGTTGATATATTCTATGATTAACAGTTATAATTTCATAATTATCAGGAAATTTCAAACACTTATGAATAGTAGAAGTGTCCGCTTTCATGGAAGAGAGCCAAGGATGTCCCAACTTCACATTAAATTGATCGGATGTAAGGATGATAGAAAATTTAACATCTAAGAATTCAATGCCAACAACAATAGGAAGTGTGATAGAACCAATAGTAGGACAAGAGAAGCGATCAAAAACTTTAACTACCACATCAGTATCATCATATATCACTTGATGCAATTGTGCAGTATAAAAAAATTCTTCAGTTATCACATTAACCATGCAAGCTAGATCAATAAGCACTCATCAAGAAGGTATGCCTTTGATTTTCACAATTATATATAATGGGCCATCAGGTGCTTCAATAGTCTCACTAGGATCAAATGTAATGCACATCCTTAGGAGGTTCTTTTCTATCTATAAGGTTCACCACATTATTAGACTCAAGGCCAACATCATTGGGAGAGAAGGAAAGATGATCGGTATTAATCACTTTAGTGGAATGGGAAGCTAAAGGATCAATGAAAATTTGAAGGTTTTGATTAGGAGGAGCTACTGATTTGTTTCCTTTATCATTCACACCAACCACAAATATGGTATTGTTATCAATCAAGTCTTGAATCTTACTTCTCAAAGAATAACACTTTTCAGTGTCATGACCTGGTTGACAATGGTATTGGCAAAAGGCTTTAGAATCAGAGTAAGGTGAGGATATCTTAGATGGATCGATTGGTTTGATAGGGGGAAGTTTCATCACAATCCTTTGTAACAATTCAGACATAATACTATGCAAAGATTCATTACGAGGAGTGAGTTATTTTATAAAGTATTTGGACAAAGGAGGCACCCCTGTTGCGGATGCTACTTGAGTGTTGTTGTTGTCATTGAATTTGATGAGTCCCTTATGTTGGGAATCATTAAAATTGAGTCAATTTTAGAGGACCAAGTCAAATTTTTGTTTTGCATTTCCAAATGAGTCAGTTTGAATGGCCTAGTTAGAGACAGGGCAAAATGGAGCTCGGTTAATCATGAAGATGTAAAGCTTTGAATCATGTCCTACACCTTTCATTTGGCCTATAAAGTGTGTTGCAACTTTCAGAATTTAGTTTGGAGAAGTTTATCAAGTACCTATTTCGAGGGGTGAGCTGAAAGTGCATTTTAGGCACAAATGCAGATTTTATTGAGTAGCCTACTTTGGGTGTCTGTATATTTTTCCCTGTTGATTGTCATGAAGAAATTCAAAATGTATTCAATTATATGCATAAATGTGAGTCATTCTAAAAAATTTCAAGTCCTAACGAATCCATTTGCTCAGTTTTCAAAGCCAAATCCGTTTGCAGTTTGTGTGTTTTGACTAGTCCTTGTTTTGACAGCTAGTCGGAGCCCTGTTTTGCACGAGTGTAAAAGTTGCCTCAGTGAGAGTTATGATAGAATGTTTGCTTTGAGATAATTTTGGTATAAATGATGAGCTATGTTTCAATTTTCAAGCCTTTGCCAATCCGTTTGATCAGTTTTCAAAAGGGTTCATTTAACCATCATTTTTCAGTTATCCGTACTTTCAATGCTTTATCGGTTAATGTAGCCATTTTTGTGAGCACGCCATTTGCATCCAGTCAGGATTTGGTCAAACTGAGAATTCAAAGATTTAGTATGTACTTCAAGGTACCTGTGTTTCAAATTTGAGGGTCTACGGAGGTCGTTTGATATTTTTAAGAAAGGCATCATGTGTTGCCAAAACATTGACTTCATCAAGTCCGCAGTGTCGACAAAGCCAGTTGGTCATTTTTGCCGATTAATATCTCTTCGCTCGGGACTTGTCTTGAGAAACCATTTGGTAGATTTCATGCTTGCATATCAGAGTACATGCCTATCAGATGGCGAGCTCCAGAAAGGTGTTTTGACAGGTTTGAAAAATAGGTCTTCACGATTAAATGCAAAAATGTGGCGTAATCACTTGAAGGTTGTAAAATTCAGTCTGATGATCCAAAAATGATGTCGATCATTTCCAGAGGTATGTTTGAGGTCCGTGAAGCATTTCAGAGGTCAGTTGCATGAAAATGAAAAAAAAATTAGTCGGACCCACTTTGGGGCCCGACCTGGCTCATGCCCATGAAATTAATTTTATGATGAAATGTTCTTATTTCATGGCGAGGCATATCAATATTGGCTCAGTTGTAATTCGTCAGTTGGACAGTGAGAGAGACTCCAACACCAAATGTGAATTTGAATGTGGTGAATTAGAGAATTTTAACATCAAGGATGCTACTAGAGGCTCATGCAAGATGAATGATTAGATGTTTTATTGAAAATTTGAAGTGTCATTGGTATAAAGCATTCCCAGCTTCCAGATTGGAGGGGGTTTTCATTGAAACTTCCAAACAAATGGAATGGCAAAGTTAATTGCTAAAACAAATAGATGCCTCCAAAGACCTCCTTGCTGCAACATGGTGTTTGGAGGCCACAAGAAAAGCTTGCAGCGAGTGCAAAGTATTATCCTCCTTCACGTGAATGTTTAACCAGTATACTCTCTACAATGAAAAGTTTAGAAACTCAGAAGCAAATCCTCCTTTTTGCGTGGGTATGGGAGCAGCAATTAAAACATTCTAAAAGATGCAGATTTTGGCAAGTTGAAATGCCAATGAAATTCCCAATTCCTCACATGGTGTTTGAAAGCAAGCTGGAATGGTGATTGGAAAATCTGCAGAAACTTTCAGTTAGATGCAAACAATTCACACTCCCCTTTTCTCACGTGTTAGCTGGAAAAGAAGTTTAAAACAAGTTTCAACAAAATGAAATGTTAATGGCAACTCCTCTGCGTGGCAAATGCTGGGTTGGAGTTCAATAAATAACAGTCAAATGCAAGAAGTGATCTCCTCCTTCTCCTTACATTGTGTGTGAATTGGCAATGCAGATTTTTCAAACAAAGAAACATAGAAATGTAATTCCCTCCCTCACGTGGCATGTTAAAGAATTTTATGTCTGCAGCAAATGCACTAGTTGTTGGGTGTATAGCGATGGTGAGTTGAAGCGTAGCATGGAACTCCTTTGGCAGGTGTCTCTCCCTCCATGTGGGCCATGAAGTCTCCAGGCCAGTGTTAAATTCCTCCATGAAGGTGAAGAGACTGCAGAAAGTTTTAAATGTTTCCATTTGCAATCAGCTCTCGCTCCCACGTGACTGGTAAAAGGGGCAATTTGAAACAGTAAAATGCATTTGGCAGGTATAAAGCCAATGTCCACGACCTTGCCAGCATCCTCCCTCCTATGCATGGTTGAAAAGGCCATCAAAATCTTTAGCAACACAGAAAACACCATTAAAGTTGCAGAAATTGCTTCAAAATGCATTCCCAGGTATAATCGCATTATCCCACATTGGCTGGGCGGGACCATTTTGTGGTATTTATAAGAAAGAACAAACACATCCATAGTGTCAAAGCCATCAAGGCTTTTGATGGACGGTGCTTGATGGGCACCCAAGGTGGGTGCACGCGTGGGTGTGGATCCCAAGGCGATCAAAGGAAAAATTAGATGATGACAGGTGGACCCCACATAGGCACGCTTCCTGAGGCAGACAAGAAAATTTTGTAGAGAAGGGTCGGCTTAACTAGTGAGCAATTCTGAGATGATCCGATAATTCGCGCGGCTTCCCGAAGGCAAGATGCTCACCCGTCAGAGGTCGTAAAATGGCGAAAGGGGAAATGCAAAATAGCGAAAGCGAGTTGGAAAAAATGCAGCAGTGGTAAAGATCGAGCAAGTTCGGGTTGATCCAACGGTCCACGCAGTTTCGTGAGGCGAAGATGCACGAACGTTAGAGGTCGCGAAATGGTGAAAGCAAGTTGGCGAAAATGCAGCAATGGTAAAGATCGAGCAAGTCTGGGTTGATCCGACGGTCCGCACAGTTTTGTGGGGCGAAGATGCATGAATGTTAGAGGCCACGAAATGGCGAAAGGCAAAATGCAAAATGGCAAAAGCCAAGAGGCGATGATGTGGCAGGTACAATCAGATATCCAGCAGGTAGGTCCCGTCCAGGTGGCGCCTAGGTGGACGACAAGCAAGTGGACACGTGGTGGAGTGACGAGGTGTCATCCGAGGTGGAACCCAGTGGACCCCATTGACCATTCAGGTGCCACCACATGGCAAAGCGTCAGGGCACAATCAGAGCAAAAATGAAAGTTAAATGCATGTTAATTATATAGTTCAGACTATATGAATAAATGAAAAATTTAAATGATGTGCACACATAAATGATTAATTCGCCCAGGGCTGTATTTTTGGCCAAAGTATGAAGTATTATATGTTTCTGAAAATCTCTCGGAGTGAGGAATCCAATCAGGTGGTTAATTTTAACAAATATGGGATATTTTGAGAGCATTTTCCACAGGAAAGAAGAAGGTAAAGAATTTCAGTTAGAGAAAATAGACACTTGGCAATTTCGATTACAGATCTGATCTTTCCCTCCTCTTCTTATTCCTAATTCTTCTCATTTGTAAGGGTTCCGGAAATTTGGAGAAATGCTCCAGATTTGATGGCTTCCATTTTCTGAATATCTTGACCCAAGTTTGTAAATGCTTTTGTTTGGTTTCAGGGTACAGAGGATTTGAGTGTAGCATTCAAGATGTGTTTTCTAGTTCCAGGCTTTACTTGTTTCAGGCATGAGTAATTTCCCACCATATTGTCTCTGTGTATGCATTTCAGTATTATGAATTCAATCCTCAAGGAGGATGAAATTTGTCAATTTCAAGGAAGTTGTGTGATTGTTTGTGGGTATCCTTCAAGGAAGGTTTTAAACTCTATAATCAATCATGAATAATGGAATGTGTCCCAGATTTGATAATGTTGTGAATGGATCTGAGTGATGCATTAATATAAGGTGTTAATGCAGGGATATTCTATAAGGAAAAAAAATTTGCAACTATGATTGACATATTTGCAATTTTGTGTGAGACTCTGTTGCCCAATGAACAAGGCACTGGTCTTGCAAGTTTGGGGATGTTTTCAGATACACATTTTAAAAGAAAATATAATTTCCCTTCATGTTTAGGGGTGTGTGTTCCATTCTTTCAAATCTCTATTCCATCTTATTGTTTGTACAGATCTAGCCAATCTGTAGTGTTTCCTAACCTATTGAGCTTGTGAAATGATCTATCTACTTAGTGTTGATGCAGTTATGTGTCTGTAATCATTGTATTTAATGCATTAAAAGGGTGTCCCCCCTAGGTCTAGCAGAACCCAAAGTGCAGGAGGATCAATTAGGGTCCTATGTTATGTTGTCCAAGCCCTGATGTGTTTCGTAGACTGAAATTGGCCATTTCATAGAAGGATTGCAGGTGTTCTTGGGTTATCACTTTTGGTGAACAACACCTTATTCAGTTTGAACTTCACAAAATGTTGTTGAGCACTTTCACCCTTATCACTCGGAGTCATTGAAGAGGATGATTTTTCCAAGTGACTCATGATAAGATGATAGTTGTGAAGTACTGCACACAACTGTGTAAAGGAAGTAAACTTAGAAAAGATAAGTTTATCCCTAATATATTTTTGCAAATTTGCAATACAAATCTTTTGAATATCTTGATTAGGCACAAGAAAAGAAATTTGAGAATAGAAATGCTTATATCTACCAATACAATCAGTCACTTTTTCTTTCACACCTTTCTTACAATGCATCAAATCAGTTAAAGTGATTTTAGGACCAATAGTATTGTAAAATTATTGAATAAAAGCATTATCCAATTGTTGAAAAGAAGTAATAGAATAAGGGGGTAGGGAACAATACCATTGCAAAGCTTTATCCCTTAATGTTCTAGTAAACAATTTAGCCAACAATATTTGGTCATGAGAAAAGTCACTACACAAAGTTTGAAATGTTTTAACATGAGTCAAGGGATCACCTTTTCCATTATAAAGCTTCAATTCAGGGACTTCCACATGTTTAGGAGGGACAACTCAGACAATGTCATTGGATAATGGGCTCGCTACATCAAATGTGGGCATGTTATACTTTGATTGATTCATAGAAGCTATTTGTTGTTGTAAGGAAGACATTGTTTGAGCTAGATTATTGATGGTAGCTTTGGTAGAGGGATTGAAATTAATCATGTTGGATTGGGAAGGAGGGGTAATATTGTTGAATGAAGGAAGGGGTTGATAATAAGGTGGGATATTGTTATAGGAAGGTGAGGTTGAGAATAAGGAGGTGGAACATTATGATAGGTAGGTATGGGAGAGGATTGGGTAACAAATGAAAGTCTCGTGGTAGGAGGATTGAAAGAAGAGGAGTTGCCCCCTTGACTAACATTCGTAGGTATAGGAGAAGATTGGGTAACAAATGGAAGATTCATGGTATGAGAAATGAAATAAGAGGAGTTTCCCTGTTGACTAACATTTGTAGGTATGACATTTTGTGTAGAGTTAGCCATGATGTTTGACATAAATGTGGGAACACTAGCCATACGAGTAGTGAGAGGAATGGAATGATTAACTTGACTAGGAGGTTGTGTATAACCTAGGGCTTTTGCACAACTCTTCATGGGCATAATATTAGAATCAACAATATGAGAAATACCACACAAGATATCAACACCAAGTTTATCACTTTGAACCATTCTTTTTAATCCTTCAATCAATGGAAGAGCTTCACTTTTTGAGTATTTTTTACTCATCCATTGTTGAGTATTTTCAAATTGATTGTCAATCTCCTCCAATTGGTCAACGAAAACCCTAGTTAGTGATTCCTCCACATCATGAAAATTATCTAAAGAATGAGGATAAACAGGGACATTTGTAGGATTAGAAGAACCACCAATATCCTCACTGAAAAATTTATCCAAATTAGGCTCCATCTCCTCGATAATTAAACCTTAGGAAGCCTTAATTTTACAACTTCTTCTCATGGGGATATTGTAGGTTTGACTAATAGTAGTAAAACTCATCTACTAAGGGAGGGAAATTTGAAATTTGAATTTTGAATTTTGGAATCTATGTTGCAAACTAATTGAATAATACAAAATTATAGGAAAAATGATTACTTAATTAAATGAACAAATTGATTGAAAAGATAGAGAATAATTGTGATGCAATCCCCTAAGAAATTGAAATTTAAAATTAGGATTATGTAAAAATAATCTCTTAATTTAAATTTAAAATTACCTACTAGGAGATAACAATTTAAATTTCAAATTAAGGCTAAAAATAACCTCTTAATTTTTAAAATTTAAATTTGAATGATTTAAAGGAAATTTAAAATTAGGGCATTGTAAAAAGAACCTCTTAATTTTTAAATTTAAAAATAGGACCAAGGTTGAAATTGAAATGATGAATCCCAAATTGGGAAATGCACAAGATTAATTTAAATTTAAAAATTAGGGCTTTTTAAGTTAACCACTTAATTTAAAATTTAAAATTTGAAATTTGATCCAAGATTGCAAATTTGAATTTGAATTGAAATTAACAAATTTGAAAAGGGAAATTCAAAATTTAAACAACCTGTAGACACCTAAAAATGTCTCATCAATCATGTACTAATTATTCGTCTAATTAATTTAGTAATTCTTTAATTATTTAATTAAGTTAATTATTCTTCTAAACTGACTCAATCATCATCACCCTTCAACATTACTAATTATTGAATTTATATTCTTTAATTAATTAATCAATTAACCCTATCTCAAATATTTTTTTTTTTGTTTTTTGATCGGTAAGAGGCCGTAGCCAAAAATTTTATTAATCAAAATTAATTTTTTACATCACTCCACTCGTGCGGGTGCCAGTAGGAAAGAGTGGGGGCGAGAAAACCTCCGGCCTTTCCCAAGATCGTAGTCCAGATAGTTTCTACATCTAATTACAATAAGCATAGATTCAGAATAATACAATAACACCCTGGGCTAGGCTGAGCAAGTGGGAATATATTTTCTTCCCTTACAGGCCCATATTACTATTTTTCAATTGTCACTGTTCTCCTTGTGCTTTGTTTAATTGTTTGAGCCTTGATTGCATGTAGTCTTTTGTCATTTTAGCAGCTTTCATCTTGCCATTTGTTCATGATGGCCCTTCCCTCCTGCATGGTTAGTTTTCAAAACAGTTGCCTAGATTGTTAGTCACATGTAGTATTCCAATGTGATTTGACATCCTTCTCTGATGTTTCTAAATTCTTAACCTCATATATCTGAAATTATAAAGTCATCAATATGGCATATTCATAAACAGAGTTTCTAGATAATTTCCATTTTGAGAAGTGATCATCCATAGTTATGAATCACCTCTTTACCACCTTTTGCTTATGAACCTGGATGCTATCCCTGAAAATGGATGATATCCAGGATACAAAGGGGGTAAATGGGACTTATGTCTTCCTTGAGTCCAGCTGAGGGTAATAGAGGTAGATGAGTTTTATGGCAGAACCACATATTACCCGCAGTTTGTGGATTGTCAGATAACCATTCAATTATAGAAAGCTCAGCATCAAGTATCAAATGAGTATATGGTAGGGCACTTAGGGGTTCCTATAGGCCAACACATGCAGAAAATGAGGGCTATTATTTTACAGAAATGGTGCACCTGTTGAATCGAAGAAACCTATCGATGTTTCATCAACAAGATGATTTATCGGATAGACTTGGGCATCGATGAACTTCAAAAGCGGCTTATCGCAAGCGTTATTTTTCAAAATAGAAGGTTATCAAAGAAACCAAGGGAGGTTTCATCTATGAAGCAAGGCTACCGAAGAAACTACAGTATCTATAGGACATGTAATGAAATCACCGAAGGAGATAGATCTTCCGAAAAGATGAGATCAAAGAAACTGGGGAAGGTTTCATCGATAAGACAGTTTGAGAGAAGAAGGGTGTCGAAGAGATACTAAAGTTATTGGCCGATAGAGACAGTTTCATCGAAAGATAAAAGGTCGATAAAACTTAAGAGAGTTTCATCAATATAAAAAGGGTATCGAGGGGAAAGGGGACACCGATGAACCTAAGAGGGGCTCATCGAAAGCATAGATTCCACCAAAAGAGGATATCAAAGAAAGAAAAGACGGTTTTCATCGATGGGAAAAGGCTTCTGAGGAAATATTGCCATCAGCGCAACATGAAGGAAACTTACCGAAAGAAGTGTTCTTATCGAAAGTACGATCAAACAAAAAGATATCGATAATAATATGAGTTTCAAGGAGGCTAAAAGGTATGTTACCGATGAGTGTGGTTTTACCGATGCAACTTTATCGAGGAAGATTACTAATGAGCTCATCGATGAAAGATGATAGTGGAAGCAAATCAACAAAAGACAGATGGTCTCAATGAAACAATAGACCCATTCATCAAAGGAGTGTAGTGATGTCAATAGAAAAAGTGTTTTGATGGAAGGATAAAGGAAGTTACTGAAGCCCAAGGTTTCTTCAACATAAGACCCAACAATGTCTCATCTAAAAAAGAAAATCGAAGAAACCTATCGGTGTTTCACCAATAAGATGATTTATCAAATAGACTTGGGCCTCGATGAACTTCAAAAGGGACTTATCGAAAGCGTTGTTTTCATCGATAGAAGGTATATCGATGAAACCAAAGGAGGTTCCATCTATGAAGCAGGGATAACGAAGAAACTTCAGAATCGGTAGGATATGCAATGAGTACAACGAAGAAGATAGTTCTACAGAAATGATGAAATTGAAGAAACTAGGGAAGGTTTCATCAATAGGATTGTTCGAGAAAGGAGGGTGTCGAAGAGATACTAAAGTTATTGGCCAACAGCGGCATTTTCATTGAAAGATAAAAGGTTGATGAAACATAAGAGAGTTTCATCGATATAAAGAGGGTAGAAAAGGAAATGGAACACCGATGAACCTAAGAGGGACTCATCGAAAGCATTGATTCTAACGAAAGAGGATATCGAAGAAAGCAAAGACGGTTTTCATCGACGGGAAAAGGCTACCGAGGAAATAATACCATTGGCACAGTGAAGGAAACTTATCGAAGGAAGCATTCTTATCAAAAGAATGATCATGATCAAATAGAAGGAGGCTACATCGATAAAAGATATCGATAAGAATATGAGTTTCAAGGAAGCTAAAAAGCATGTTACCGATGTGTGTGGTTTAACTGATGCAACTTTATCGAGGAAGATTACTAAAGAGCTCATCGATGAAAGATGATAGTGAAGCAAATCATCAAAAGAAAGATGGCCTCAATGAAACAATAGACCCATTCATCGAAGGAGTGTAGTGATGTCGATAGAAAAAGAGTTTCGATGGAAGGATAAATGAAATACCGAAGCCCAAGGTTTCTTCGACATGAGACCCAACAATGTCTCATCGATATAAAAGGGTATCGAAAGAAAGGAAACGCTAATAAAATTCAGAAAGGACTCATCAAAGATAGTAATTCCATCGATAAAAGATATCAATGAAGGTGGAGATGGTTTTCATCGACAGGAAAAGGTATTCGAGGAGATAATACCATCGGTGCAAAGGGTCACCGAAAGAAACGTTCACATAAAAATAATAAGGTCGATTAGACAAAAGGCAGTTTCATCGATAAAAGATATCGATAAGGAAATAGGTTTCGAGGAGGCTAAAAGGCATGTCTCCGATATGCATTGTTTCGTCGATACAACTTTAATTGTGTAAGAAGTATTTGGTGAGACAATAGATCCATTCATCGATGGGGCATTGATATCGATGGAAGAAGTATTTCAATGGAAAAATAAAGGAGGTCACCGAAGCCCAAGGTTTCATCGACATAAAACCTGATGGATATCAGATAGGAAGCAGTGAGGAGATAGTACTAGCGACTGAAAACAGTATATCGATGAATGAAGGAAATACGTGATTGAAGTGATATTTGAAACAAAAGTGTTAGTTAACGGCTTATGTTGAGAAGCCAATATTTAAACTAAATGTTTGTCTAAGTATCTATACAAAATTACAGGGGGTAGGAAGAGGAATAAATAAGGGGCTTAAAATAGAGTCTGGGCAAGATAAACATAAGGGGATGAAAGGAGGAACATGCTAACGACAACTTAGGACACGAAAACAAAAGATTGATGCCTTAAGGTGGCACAGATAGGAGATTGATGCCATCGGCTCCCAAATTAACCAACTCATCTGCTCTTTTATTGCCCTCCCTATAAATATGATTGATTGTGAACCTATCAAAATCTCTGTATAGGTCAAGATATTTTGACAACAAAGTATTTAGTCTCCAATTAGGCATACTACCTTTCCTCAGAGAATTGACAGTTATAGCCGAATCTCCTTCAATTTCCAAGTTCTTAACTCCTAGTTTCCTGCATAAATGCAGACCCTCAACTAGGCCATAAGTTCTACCCAATTGTTGGTGTTGATGCCAACCAGAGAAGCAAGGGTTGCTAGTTCTTTCCTTCCTAATTATGAACAACACATCCTATCCCTGCTTGCCCTGGGTTGCGATGGGATGCCCCATCAAAGTTTAGCTTCATGCAGCCTTTGCCTAGGGGTTGTCATCTGCATGCATCCCTTCATCAAAGACTTGCAATAGGACCAACACCTACATAGGGAGGAAAGGATAAGCCTTCCCAACATTTTTTCATTTTTTCATCCCAATAAGTGATAGAGGCATTCTTCAATGTACCTGATGACAGTTGGTTGTTCATGAGCTCAGTGATAGTGGACTCTATCTTGTTAATGATTCTAGGCACCTCTAGCTTTTCATTCTTAAAGAGATGTCTATTTCTCTCCTTCCATAGTTCCCACATTATGGAAGAGGGAAGAGTTGTCCATAAACCTTCAAAGAGATAGCCATGCCTAAGGAGGGGCCATGCCTTGAGTATTCCAAAGATGGTGTGGGGGAAGGTTGCAGACCATTCAAGTTTGTTGGTGGACCAGATCTAACATTTGTGAGCAAAGGGGCAATTAAGGAGGATATGATTAGTGTCTTCCTCATCTGCCTTGCAAAGAGGACATCTGCTAGGGCCCTCATACCCCATTCTTCTAAATTTGTCCTCATTTAAGAGCTTGTTCTGAACCGCAAGCTAGGAGAAGATACCTGCCTTAGGCAGACAGTATTTATCCCAGCAAAGTTTCAAGGAAAGCTCAGTCATAGGTCTTATAAACGATTTGGAGATGAGAGAGTACCCATCCTTGGAGTTGTATTCTCCTCTTAGGGAGCCATCCCAGATGATCTTGTCTTCATTATGACCTAAGGCGGTGTTTCTTGATTTGAGAATTGTCATAAATTTTTGTTTATCCCTTACCGGGATATCCTCATCTTCCTTCTCGATCCACTGCCAACCGGCCCCATCTGCTGAAGGGGAGATATAGTTGTTTAATAGGGGTCCTCTATGTGATTCAAGAAGGATACGAGTAGAACCAAAGTCATGGATATTATCAATAGCCTTATATCCACCCCAAGAATCCAACCAGAAAAGAGCTTTATCCCCGGACCCCAGGTTCCAAGTAAGTCTGTCAAAGATAATCCTCATGCAATCTAACATAAAATTCCATAGGAAGGACCCTCTGGGAGGGTTGGTTTCTCTAAATATTTGGATAGAATTCCCTCCATTAAGGTATTTGTGGTGCAGCAAGCGAGCCCATTTGAGGTGGGGGGTTCTAAACATCCTCCAAACCAACTTGGCACCCAAGGCTTTGCCCTGATCGTGAAGGTTTTTTATGCCAACTCCTCCTTCTTCTTTAGGTTTGCATATCTTGTCCCAAGATATGAGTGATATTTTACGATTGTCATTAGCACCTTGCCAAAAGAAAGTTCTGAGATGCTTATTGAGCTCTACAAGTTTAGAAGAAGATAACTGTTGACAAGAGAGCTGGTAAATGGGCATAGCTGACAAGACCGATCTAACCAAGGTTGCTCCACCTGTAGATGAGAGCCATTTTCTTTTCCAAGTGTTAATCCTAGACTTGATTTTATCCACCAAGTTGTCCCATAACTTTGAGGGTCTTCTACCCTTGTCAAGGGGAATGCCTAGGTATTTGCAAGGAAGAGTTCCTTCACTAATCTCCAGGACATTGTTGATCACTTGTCCTAAGGAGGGGTCTATGTTGAACATAAAAACTGCAAACTTGGCCAGATTCACCTCTTGACCCGAGGCTAGCATATAGGAATTAAGGATGCCTTTGAAGGCTCTCACTTCCTTTACACTTCCCTGCCCAAAAAGCATTGTGTCGTTGACAAATTGCTGGTGCGTAAAGGGAGGGAGGCTGCTGGTAATGGGATTCCTTGGATCTCACCTTCCTCTTTGGTCTTAGAGATGGATCTACCTAGGGCTTCAGCCATGATGATGAAGAGGAAGGGAGACATAGGATCTCCTTGCCTGAGCCCTCTTGAGCTGCTGAAGAAACCTTCCGGGGAACCATTAACCAAGACCGAGAATTTGGGTGTGGATATACATTCAAAGATTAGGTTGATCCAGGATTTGGAAAATCCAAAGGCCTCCAAGAATTTGCATAGGAAGCGCTAGTCAACTTTGTCGTAAGCTTTTCTTATGTCTAATTTGACTACCATACTTGGTTCCCTATTGAGTTGGACCGAATGAATGGCCTCTTGGGCTATAATAACCCCATCATAGATTGATCTATCTACTACGAAGCCAGTTTGTTCTTCACTAATGATAATGGGGAGAAGATTCTGGAGTCTAGCTGCTAGAGTTTTGGTTAAGAGTTTGTACAGAGTGTTGCAAAGGGCTATTGGTCTTAATTCATTAAAGCTTTCAAGATTCTCTTTTTTGGGGATGAGAGCTAAGAAGGTATTGTTGATTTCTTTGAGAATCTTACCAGAGTTCCTAATACCTTTTAAGGCATTCATGATCTCTGTCCCCATAAAACCCCAACATTTTTGGAAAAAGCTAGTGGGGAAGCCATCCGGACCTGGGGCCTTGTCAGGATTCATCTTCATAAGGACAGATTTAACCTCCTCCTTGGAGAATTTCTTTCACAGGATTTTATTGTGGTCATCGTTAATGAGTATTGGAAGATTCTTGATAATATTGATTTGGTCTCTAAGGTTGGAGCCTTCAATATTGTTTAAGATTTTATCAAAAAACCTTGCTGCCTCGGAGGCAACATCATCCGGTTCAGACAGGATGGAACCCTGGCAATTCTTAATTTTAGAAATTCGATTGACCCATCGCCTCTGCTTAGTACTATTGTGGAAAAACTTAGTATTTTGGTCCCCATCACTCAACCAAGTCTCCCTCAATTTTTGTTTCCAAAAGATCTCTTCATTTGAGAGTGTCTTTTCATACTCAAAGAGTAGAGCCTTTTCTTTGAGGAAGAGATGTTCATCCATCCCCTTCTCAAAAACCTCAATGTTAACATTCTTAAGATCATTTTCTATTAGGAGTTTTTTATCGAAAATATTTCCAAAATTAGTCTTGTTCCATTCTAAGAGCTTCCTTTTGATAAGCTTTAACTTGCTTGTGATAATAAACATCTTCGAACCATAGAAAACAAAGCTACTCTACCAGTTCTCAATTAAGTTTAAAAAGTTATCATCTCTGAACCACATACTCTCAAATTTGAGAGGACATTTTTTAGGGGAGTGGTCAAATAATATGATTAGTTGGAGTGGGAAATGGTCAGATCCTACTAAAGGGAGGGTTTTTGCATTTAGGGTAAAGTTAAGCTTCGAGAGCCCTCCATGGATAAAGAACCTATCTAGTTTCTTAGCAATGTTACAAAAACCAAGCCTTATGTTGTTCCAGGTGAAGGCATTATCTGTCGTCTGGATTTCCAACAGGGAGTTCCTATTGATCCAATGATTGAAATCTACAGCCGCTAGAGGAAGTTTGTTGCTACCTTCTCTTTTGTCTACTACCTTAGTGATAGCATTGAAATCTTCCCCAATGGTGCATACATCATTTGGGAAACTTCTGAGGAAAGACTCCAGTTCCACCCACACCCTAGCCTTATCCCTATTTTAGATAGGACCGTAAACGTTAATTAGTTTGAATCTTAGGTTATTTTTATAACTTACTACTTCTCCTCCCATCCAATTTTGCTTAATCTCTAAAGGTGTAAACGAGATGAATCTAGAGTCCCAGATGATGGCTAAGCACCCTGAGGCTCCTGTAGCAGGGGAGTGCTTTAGCTGTCTAACGCCTAGTTTTTCTCAAAAGGGCTATATCAGAGGAGTTCATTTTGGTTTCTTGGATTAATATTATATCTGGTTTAGAATCAAAGATGCAACGCTTTAAGATGCATTGTTTGTTAGGGGCATTCAGACCCCTAACATTCCAAGTTATGATTTTCATGGCTCTGTGGGGAGGAACTTCCCCTCCCCTGCATTAAAAAGAGTAGATATTTTAGACTGACCCTTAGCTTCTCCATCCTTTGATCTTAGTTCAGCAAGGGATCTCCTACCTTTTCTCTTACTGTGTTTAGCACAGTCAGGAGAGTCTTTGCTTCTATTAGAGCTGAGAATGCCTAGAATATTTGGGTTATCATTTCCTAAGTTATCTAATGCTACAAAGAGTTCATGTGTTTCTAAGTTGACTCTAGTAACATCCACAAGATTTTTGACCAATAAATCCCTTTGTCTTTCCAACTCCTCATCATCACAGATTTCATCAACCAATAGGTCCATGAGGTCATTTACTACTTCTTCCCCTGTAAAATTGGCAATGATTTTAAGCTCCCTAGCCACTCGATCATTCTCAGATTCTACAATTGGATCAGAAATGGCCTTCAGAGATGGAGGGTAAACCTCTGCCTCCTCAAAGCCCTCCATACTTGAGACTAGAGAGATTGGTTGACCCTGTAAGGATACCAATCCTGGATCCAGGGAAAGCCTATCCAGCTCTACTGATTGCTCAGAGGCATTTTGTTCCATTAAAGGGGGAGACCCCAAGGGACTCAGCCTCTCTAGTGGAATGAGAGAGCTAGATGATGACAAATTTGTCAAGCCGAGCTACTCTTTTTGGGGGATAACCTCATTGATTTTACCATCTTCCAGATCTTGATCCGCCAGAAGAGAGTCTACTATAGGTTAATTTATAGCTAGTAGTGAGGAAGAGGAGAGTGAGAGGGCTTAACAAGGGAGCTATGAGGATATAGGTTAGAGTTAAGATGATTAGGGTTAATATCAATCTTATAGCCCTCTAGGGTAAAACCCCCTCCTTCCACGAATCTGAATGGAGCATCATTAGACTTGAGCAACGATACAGGGAAAGGTTTCTCCTTCCTTGGCATAGAATCTTCGAAGGGACCATTATAAAAGGGTAATTCTAGGTTTAAACAAGATTTATCACATTTCAGAGTTGTAGGCTCTAAATATTTAATGTTAATATTCATTTTAACGATTAAGAGTTGGTTAAAGAAGCTTAGAGCTGAGTTTTTGACTTCTACAAATTTACCTATTTTGTTGCCTATGATTCTTAAAAAGTCATTATTGCGGAATTCTACAGGGAATTTATCAAGTTAAATTGCTCTATTAACCATGCAGGAATTGAATTGAGATGGGAGAAAGAGAGGTTGCCATTCCTAGCAATCAAACCCTAGACCTTTAAATTTTAATATACCCTCATTAAGAAATGAATTTCTAAGATTCTGATTACCACATTCAATAGGTAAGAAATTATCAGGAAGGATGTCAATTCTTACCTGGTTATTGAAGGAGGATGACACCTAGTTAGCAATTTGTTCCGACGGGATCCCCCAGCCTTTCCACCAAGCAAAGATCATTCTATTGCTACAATGCATTTGATACCTAGCCTGAGTATAATTATCAATTTTAGTGACCAACCTGTTAGGAGTAGCTAGGGAATTTGAAGGTAGATCCAACATAGGGTGCTTAATTTCCTTAGAATTGTGATGGCCAGAGGTTTCCATCTCCTCTGATTTTGGGTTATATCCTTCCTTGCACAGATTTTGGACCACTGACTTTGAGCTTTTCATGGTGGGTTTTCTTAACCCTAATTTTATTTTGTTTGCCCCTGATGCAACATCATTTTGGGCTCGAGAAAATCTCTCCACATGAATGTATGGTGAATATGAAACACTGCCTTTGTTAGGGTAACAATTATCTAGAGAAGCCTTCGGGATGGTAAGAAATTCCTCTCTCTTCTATGTTAAAGGATTTTCTTGTCTCTTTAATGATGCCCTATGGTTCTATTGTGTCCTTCTCCAAACCGGGTTAGCTATCATAATTGAGGAAGATGCCAATTCACCTATATTTCTCTGGCCAGATGGGGGGGGCCTTGGAACCCCGACAACCCTTTTGCATGTATCATTAAGCTGTAAATTAATCAAATTTACTCCTATAGCTCATGATTGAGAGGCATTCAAAGCTGCAAATCTGTTTGAGGTGCCCACGGCATTTTTATGGACCTTATGTAAATTTATTCCACTTTGCCAATCGTCATTATTCCTCCCCTGCTTTCAAGGATGTTCAAGGGTTTTGCAGAAATGAATTTGCTTTTCGCATATACATCTGCTATTCGCATTTTTGCATATACATCTAAAAAACATTCCACACTAGCAAGCGTAACCCTATCTCAAATATTAATTAAATATTATTTATTTAATTAATTACGATTTATTCCTTAGTTAAATAATCTTTATTATTTAATTAACCTCATTTCTAATGTTTAATAATTTCATTTAAATTAATTAACTTATTCCTCCAATTCCCCAAATTCAAATTTTAAATAATTACATCAGATTTCATTTCTCTCAAATTCACAATTCCCCAAATGTGGATTTCAATTAATTTCATCTAATTCCAAATCATCAAATTAAAATTTTACGAAATTGTATTTCCGGAAATTTCATTTAATCTCATGTGCATTTCAGCATTTGAAAACCCAAATTTAAATCAAAATCAAAATGAAATTAAATTTCAATTCAATCTCCTACAGCACTTGTTGAAAATCGGAACTGATTGACCAAATTAGTTAACTCAGTTAACTCCTCAATCTCCCCTTTTCACTCCAAATCACCTTTTCCAACTAACTCATCTATTCAGTCTTCTTCCCAATCAATCCAGTCAACTGGATAATCAATTCAGTCCACTAACCAATCAAATGAGTTAACAGATCAATCAATCCACTTAACTGATCAATCAAAATCAGTTATCTATCAATCAGTACTTCAGTTCAATATCTCCCCCAATCTGTCTTGAAAATCTATAAATACAAGACCTTTTCATCAAATCAATCTAGAATCACAGTCTTCAAAATATTTGTGTCAATCTTATGTGTTGTTCACCAAAAGTGATAACCCCAAAATACTTGCAAATCTATCTATGAGATAGCCAATCTCAATCAATGAAACGCTTGAGGGCTTGGACAACATAACATAGGATCCTAATGATCCTCTTGCACTTCAGGTTCTGCTAGACCTAGGGGGGGACACCCTTTTGATGCATTGAATACAACAATCACAAACATAAGACTGCATCAACAATGAGCAGACAAACCATTCCACAAGCTCACCAAATTAGGTAGCATGTACAGATGGGCTGGATCCTATACAAATAATAGGTGAAATAGAGCTTTGGAAGGATAGAACATTAACCCCTAAACATAAAGGGAAATAGATTTTCTTTTAAATTATTTGATCTAAAAACATCACCAAACTTGCAAGACCAGTGCCTTATCCAAGGGCAATACAGTCATATATCAAACTGTAAATGAAAGCATATACTGCAAATCCACCTTCATCATTAAATATCCTTGCATTAATGCCTTACAAAATTGCATTACTCAGCTCACTCACAAAATCATCAGATCCGAAAATATATATCCCATTATCTATGATCTATTACAGAATTTAAATTCTTCCTTGAAGAATGTCTGCAAACAACCACAACAATTTCCTTGAAATTGACAAACTTTAGCCTCCTTGAGGCTTCAATTTATAACAAAGAGATATACATTCAGAGACAAACTCTGTGTGAATTTTTGCATGCCTTACATACACAAGAACCTGTAGCAAAACATCTACAGCAAGAATCAAACTCTATTCTCTAGAAAAGGATATTGCCCTGTACAATTTTGAAAAGAACTCAGAATTGGAAGCCATGAAAATATGGAGCCCTTCTCCAAATTTCTGGAACCCTTACAAATGAGAATAATTGGGAATAAGAAGGAGAGGGAAGAAATTCAAATCTGCAACTGAAATTGCCAAGTATCTCCTCTCTAATAGAATTTCACTCCCATGGAAACTGCTCTTTAAATATCCCACATTTGTCAAAATTAACTGCCTAACCAAATTCCTCATTCCGAGAGCTTTCTGGCGATATATAACACTTCATATTTTGAGCAAAAATGAGACCCTGAGCGAATTAATCCTCAACATGTGCACATCATTTAAATTTTTCAATTTTTGATATAGTTGAAACTATATCTTTAACTGATTTTAAATTTGATTTTTGCTCTGATTGTGCTCTGACACTTTGCCACGTGGCGGGACCTGATTGGTCGATGGGGTCCACTAGGTGCCACCTAGGATGACACCTCATCACTCTACCACGTGTCTGCTTGCTTGTCGTCCACCTAGGTGCCACCTGTTGATCACTATATTTGAAAATAAAAAAAATATATAAAAAATGTATATTCCCATAGGCGTGAAGACTGAAAGATGTTTTCGGCCAGCAAATTGTATCGAGCACTGCAAAAGAAGTTTCATCGAAAGAGTATTTTCATCGAAATGAGGCATGTAAAGCACCGAACAAAAGTATTTCGGCAAAAAGTCACTTTCGATGAATGTAGAAAATCACTCATCGATACCCCAAGTTTCATCGAAAAGGTAAAAGCAAAAAGGGGCAAAAAGTGATTTCGAAGGAATATCATTACCGAAGAAACTCATAAAGCACTCATCGAAATGCAAGTTTTCATCGATGAACATGATGTCGAACAAAGGCAAAGTTGTTTCATCGATAAAGAGGGATATCGATGAAAAAAGGATATCGATGAACATACATAGGCCTTCACCGAAGAGAGAAACTCATCGAAAGAATGATTTCGATGAAAATTGCAAGTGACTTATCGAAAAGGGGTCTATCAATGAAAGAATGATTTCGATGAGTCTTAAAAGCGGCTTCTCAACATGAGCTTTTCACCGAAACAATAGTATCGAAGAAAATGAGCTTTCGATGGAAGATTTAAACACTCGGCCGAAGACAAGGGTTTCATCGATAACTTGAAATATGAGCACTTTGAGCGAACTGTACTTCCCGCGAAAGAGTTAAAGGCCCAATTGAAGAGTGTCACATCTGCAATTAAGTTTAAACACTTGAGTAGCCGTTATAGATGTAGAACATTAACTGTGCACAAGTTGCCCATACGATTACAGTTGAACTGAGTGAATTTTCGTAAGAACCAGATCGATGCTAAAAGATTGAAAACTGCGAAGAACTTGCAGAGACTTGCGAACGATAGCCAGAAGAGTTGAGCATTCTTCCAAGTAAGTGTTGTCTCTCGTATTTACTGTAATTATGGAACCTTCGTCTTCTTCTTCTAAAAAGAGTAGGAAAGGAAAAGAGTTGAATCCTAAAGAGAAGCCCAAGAGACAAAAGAAAGAAGGGAGAGCTCTGACTCAGGATTTGTTAGACCAGTGTCCATTGTCTAGCGTAAGGTCCAAAAAGATTAAAAGTGAAGAAGAAGGATTAGAGGATAGATTTGAAAATCTAGGAGACATTTGGACTGAAATCAGAGGGTATGAGTTATTCTTATTTGGCTACAAAAGAAGGGATGCACCAGAACCCATAAGTAATCTATGGAAGAAGAACTTAGGCAAATTGGTAGTCCCAAATGTGTTTGTAGACGTAGAATTGATGAAAGCTCTGGTAGATTGCTACAACCCAAGAACCAAAACCATATGTGATTACAGAGGGAATACATTAGTAGTAATTAACAAATAGACTATTGATATGGTCTTTGATTTGGACTGGGAAGTAGAGGAGAATATCGATATGAAGAAACTTTCACAGGAATTCTTTAGTTTGAAAAATATCTACAGGACTTGGAGACTACCTGTTCATAGGCCAAAAGTGGGTGGGTCATTTGTTCCATTTGGCAAAGATGACAAGGTGTCGTTTGATGTGAACCACTTCCATCCATATTTCAAGTATACATATTATGCTGCAGCCCAAGTACTAGGCCTGGAGGCTCATCCACTCATGGATATTGGGGTTATGGTTCTGTGTGCTGACTTACAGTCAAAAGACCCTAGGTCATTTGATTTTGCCACTTATGTTGCAGATGCCTTAAATCATGGATTAGAAAAGATGAAAGGGGACCTTGTGAATATTCATTTTTCATTGTACTCCTTGTTAATGCATATCATTCTTTATTGTGGACAAGAAATTAACTTCTGGTCAGATGAGTTCAGCATTAGATCTTATGATAAGAATGGTCTGAAGAAGCCAGTTCAGTTATGGGTGTCTGCATGGGACCAGAGGTTCATGAACAACCAATATTGGCACTTTCAAGAATACTTTGTGAAACCTCTTAGTGCAGCTTTTGGGCAACACAGGGATTACACTTTGTCCCCTGAAATCAAGAGGTTCCTCAGACCAAAGGACTTCTCTCCAGAGTCACAGATTGATCATAATTGGGGTGATTGGTATTGCCATGATAATCACACAGAAATAAGGGTATTTGGATATGAAGGGCAACCCCACATGCTTCCGATTATGGTGCCAAACAGGGCGGCTAGCCTTGAAATTATCAGACAATTATCTATTGCCAGTGCTAAGCATCTTACAGACTTTGGTAAACAATCTATTGTTCCAAGTTTATTAGTCTTCTCTGATTTCATTGTTAAGAGTTCAAAAAGTTATCATTTACTTCAGAATAAATTAGACTATTATGGCATGACTCTGGGTGAGCCTAGGGAAAACTTCGATCCTGAAGGATATATAAGAGCTGCCAGGGCATCACAAAAACTCAAAGCTGGAATACATGTGGCCAAAATGCCAGATGACCTGATTAAGAACCTTGAAAGAGAGGAGGCCAAAGCTTTGAGAGAAAAGAGTGAGTTAGTTTGGGAGGCTTACAAATGGAAAAGGGTTAGGGGAATGATAGATGGAGACCTAATTGGAAATCTCCAAGACCCTCTGGAAGTAGCTAAAAGGCTGCTTCAACATGAAGCAGAAATTATGCACAGAGTGCCTTTGCAATTCCTTCATTTCATTAATATTGAGAAGGACAGTCAGCCCCTAGCTCACATGTCACCAAAGTCGACTGCCAGTAGTATCCCACCTGATTCTCCTTGGGAAGATTATCCTCCTGGTTTTGAAGCAGAAATGAATATGGACACTGGCGAGATTAACATCAAGGATGTTGTTGATATCAGAATGACTGAGCACGAAGACTTCGTTGCTGATGATGGATTTGCCTCTTCTAGGGAGTTCCTCTCATTTTTGTACCAATACAAAGGAGCTCATGTAAAACGAAGCATGGCTGGAAGACCAGAGGAGGAACAGATGAAGAGATTACAGCATGAAATTGATGTCCTCATGAAAGACATGACTCCTGAGAAAGGGAGGAAATTATTAAAAGAGGCCGGTGTAATCATCTTCTCCGGTTGGGATATAAATTCAGCACTTTTATTTGATGGCTTCCTAAAGAAACAAGATTTGAATCAACAAGTGTTGCCTCAGGAGATAGATAAATTGTTCCTAGGCTCTGGATATGATCCAGACAAGAAATCTCTCCTACAGTGGGCACTATATCCAAAAGGGAAGAGGCCTATCATTGTAGACATTGAAGAAACCTTTGGACACCTCATGGTTCATCAAGTTGGGAAAACTGATCCTAGGGTCACTGCAAAGCTCAACCTAGATTTTGCAAGATTGAACCTAGACCAGACAGAGTTTTTGGTCAGAGAGAACATCACATATAAGGGGTTATATGAAAAATCTAAAGAGGAAAATCAAAAGTTGCAGGCAAAAGTATTGCAACTAGAGACAGGGACTCCTATCAGCGAGTACACCTCATACCCCGCGGGACGTAGCTTGGACGATGTCTCTGATGCTCTGTACTGGAAGTATCAAGCAGAAAAGGCAAATAAACGCGCAGACAGTATCCAACAAAAGATGGACAAATTGGTCAATGATATCATCGGACATCGGTTTAACACCATGCTCTTACAGGTTGAACCATATTGGAAAGTATACAATGGAATGATAAAAGCATTAACAGAGCATGAGAGGTTAAAAGCATGACTACATGAAGTACTAAACAATGTCGATGCCATGACACCAGAGGAAAAAGCCGAGGGGACTGCGTATATAGAAAATCATATCAAACTTGAAGATACGCTGAGAAGAGACCTAAAGGAATTGGATGATGAGAAACCCGTTGGAATGCCTTCCGTCTACAAAGAAGGAGAAGTGATATCCCTGGAGGATTTGCAAAAAGAGCTCATCAGCGTCAGGGATTGGGCCTTGTCAGAGATAGATCGAAGTAAGGATATGGCCCCTACTATTAACCAGATAATATTCAAGTATCTGTCGCTGGGAGATGAATTGAAGAAACAAACTCCTCGAATCAAAACCTTCAAAGACGATGATTACATTCATCATTTGGGGCTCCTAAATCTCTTTTTGCTTAAGTTTAGAAATATTCAAATTAACGATTAGTATTGTGAAAAGTTGTGTCTCTTCGTGAAAAGCCTTCATCCTCATATATATATGAGAATGATTTTTGTAATGTAAGGGGAGAATGATTAGATAAGAAGAAGATGGCGATGTATGACAGCCTGTAAGTTTTACAAATTTCGATGGAATACATGCTATGAACTGTTGCTTTTCTTTGCGTATGTGTTGTGGATTATTTCACTTTGTTTTGGCAATCGTCTGTGATATTATCTAAAGTGATAAGGTTATTCATATCCTTGAAATCAAATCTGTGCTTCATGTTATAACGTTGAAACAAAAGTTTTGCTTGCGAATTGTAATTGTTCCTTGCAGTATTTCATTGATTGGTCCCTTAAAGGAAGGGTTAAATTCATTCAATCAACACATGATATAAGCATTCAAATTGATCTCAAAAGAAATAATAACCGACAGGTCAACAAAAGGGTGGATTAAAAAACTGTCTCACAGGCTCGCATAATAAGTCCTGAAGAAAGTACAATGACTCTGTAGCCCAAACAGCAAAGAAGGCACTGGTCAAAACAGATTACACTCATCATTATATTTCACCATTTGTTATTTTAAAAGCAAACAGAAGTAGTTAGGAAACATAGATCGAATAGCTTCTACAACAACAATCTTGAACTCATCTGCTATATCTCCATTCAAGGAACTCATGCCATTTCAAAGATCAGGAGATATCAGATTAGGATAATACATCTGCTATAAAAAGCACTGGTTATTGGAGACATTCAGTGAATAGGTATACCCGCCTAGGTCCTACAGAGCCTAAAGTGAGAGAGTTAGCAACCAAACAGGTTCACTCTATATGTTGGCCAAGTCAATTGGAGGGTTTGATCATAGGAGTTGGCATTTCCTTAGAACCTATCCAATCTGTTGATTTGAGACCCAACACCACCTCTATGCCACATCATCACCACCTCACCGGGGCCTGCCTGTTGGACCGCTGACTAGACCTACCACTTGTGCACCACCTGGCTTTCGCCATTTCACGGCCTTTATCCAGTGTGCATCTCCACTCCACGAAACCGCGTAGGCCATCGATCTGCTCCAAATTTGCTCACTCTTTAACCTTGCATTTTCACCCTGGGCTTTTCGCCATTTCGCAGGGCTTAACTCGCGAGCAACTTTCCTTCGCGAAACAGCGCGGACCATCTGATCTCCTGAAACATGCACGATCTTTACCTCTTTTTGCCATTTCTTAGGGTGTAACTCGTGTGCATCTTCGGCCCGCGAAATCACGCGCTTCGTCGGATCCTCTGCAACCTGCTCACTGGTTAAGCCGACCCTTCTCTGCAAAATTTGTTTGTTTGCCTTGGGAAGCATGCCTATGTGGGATCCACCTGGTCGTTGCTCAGTCACCTCCTCTGTCACCTTGGGATCTGTGCCCGCACGTGGGCCCATCTTGGGCGCCCATAGGCACCATCCGTCAAAAGCCCAAATGGCTTTGACATCTTAGATGTGTGTGTTCTTTGTTATAAACACCAAAATAGACCATTTCCCAGTCAATGTGGGATAATGTCATTTTGCCTATAGCTGCATTTTGAAGCTTTTTCTTGAGTTTTAATGGTGATTTTCTGCAATTGCTTGGGAATCAATGGCTTTACCCTCATCACTGACATACTGGGAGGAGTTTGAAGATTGAGTTTTAACACATGCTGCCACCATTGGGTTTTAATTTGCTGCTCTTAAATTGCCACTTCCAGCCATTGCTTGCATTTGATAAAACATGTTTTAATGCCCTCCAAACACCATGCCACGCACAGCAGAGAAAGACCACACAGAGGGAAGGATTTTCATTAAACCTGTTGGTTGCACTAATTTGTTTTCAAACTACTTTCTTCACATGCCACATGAAGCTTGGAGTCTTCTGCAATTTTCAACGCCATGTCCAGGTTGGAGGAATATGCGGGCACATGAGGGAAGGTGCTGAAAAATGCATCTATTAAAACCTTAAAAAACAATCTTCCACCAAACACCACGTGAGGGAGGGGAGACTGCAGAAATTTCCATTTGTATTTAAAGTTTTAACTCTTTAATACTTCCTTCAACGCTGCCCCTCTCATTTGCTTCATTTGTTTTATGCAAACTTCCTCACCAGTCATAGAGGGTAATTTCCTTGAAGTTTGAAAACTCTAATAAAGCCACGCAAGAGGGAGAACTTTACTACTTCAGGCCTATCAATTACCATCATTTCCATGTTCTAGGCAGAGGAGGGGGAGTGCTGGTATTTGCTTTGCATTATTAAGTTTTTAGGTGCCCTTCTCCAGCCATCACATGCCACAGGCAAGGAGTTGTTGTCAATATCATTTGGTTTCTAAAAACAAATCTATGTTTGTGATGCCAAAGATGTTGCTCCTCTCTTGGCTGCTCTTGAAGTATTGACACACTTATCCTTGCATTCTTGGTCAATACTCTTCAAGAATTGATTTCTCATTGTCTTGATCATTTGATCGTGCACAATGCTTAATGGCAGAGGTTGTCATGATGGACAATCCTTTTGTACTCTTGTCAAAATAATGAAAACTCTTCTTTACCTCAATCTATCATTTACAATGATGTTTTCACTTATGTTTTTCTCATCCATGCTGAAAGAGGGGGTTTTACACTTCTGCAGTTTATAATCACATTCGCCCATGCTACTACTGATTGCATAAAGTATAAGATTTGTTACATTCTCTCCAAAGGAAGCAAAAAGATGCACTACATCTATACCCAACTTGGTTCTGGAAGATACATGCTTTTTCTTTAAAACAATTTCGCCATAAAATTAATGCACAGCCATGAGCCAGGTCGAGCCCCAAAGTGGGTCCGTCTAAAAAAAAATTTGTTTTCATGCAACTGACCTCTGGAATGCTTCATGGACCTCAAACATACCTCTGGAAACGATCGGCTTCATTTTCGGATGATTAAATTGAATTTTGCAACTTTCAGACACTTACACCACATTTTCGCATTTAATCGTGAAGATGTAATTTTCAAGTTGGTCAAATCACCTTTCTGGAGCTCGCCATCTGACAGGTGTGTACTCTGATATACAAGGATTAACTCTACCAAATAGTTTTTCAAGATGAGTCCCGAGTGAAGAGATATTAATTTTTGAAAATGACCAACTGGCTTTGTCGACACTGCAGACCTGATGAAGTCAATGTTCTGCCAACACATGATGCCTTTCTCAAAAATACCAAACGACCTCCGTAGACCCTCAAATTTGAAACACGGGTACCTTTAAGTACATACTAAAACTTGAAAATCTCAGTTCGATCACAAGACTGACAAGATGCAAACAGTGCGCTCACAAAAATGGCTACATTAACTGATATAACAATGGAAGTGCGGATAACTAAAAATGATAGCTAAGTGAATCCTTTTGAAAACCGATCAAATGGATTGATAAAGGCTTGAAATTTGAAACGTAGCTCATCATTTATACTGATATTATCCCAGAACAAACATTATGGCATGACGCTTACTGAGGCAACTTTTACACTTGTGCAAAACAGGGCTCCGACTAGCTGTCGAAACAGGGACTTGCCAAAACACACAAACTGCAAACGGATTTGACTTGGTAAACTGAGAAAATGGATTCGTTAAGACTTGAAATTTTGTAGACTGACTCACATTTATGCATAGAATTGAATCCACTTTGAATTTCTCCATGACGATCAACAGGGAAAAAGATGTAATCGCTCAAAGAAGGCTACTCAATAAAATCTGCATTTGTGCCTAAAATGCACCTTCAGCTCACCCCTCAAAATGGGTACCTGGTAAACTTATCCAAATTGAATTCTGAAAGTTGCACATCACTGCATAGGCCAAATGAAAGGTGTACAACAATTTTCCCAAAGTTTTACCTCTTCATGATTAACTGAGTTCCATTTCACCCTCTCTAACTAGGCCATTCAAATTGACTTATTTGGAGATGCAAAGCAAAAATTTGAAGTGGGCCTCAAAACTTGACTCAAAATTAATGAGTCCCAACATTATGTAGGAAATCCCAGTGCAATACTTCAAAGCCACATACCACACAAATTGGAGAAGAGCAATGGAAGCCTTGTTACATCAATTGAGGGAGTTTAATTAGATTTATTTCTTTATTCAACTAATTTAGCATTATTCTATTGTCATTTAGGAGTAATCTTGATTAAATTAGAGTTGTGATTTTCTCTTTGATATCTAATTATGTTATTTATGACTAAATTTACCCCTAAGAAACAATGGTGAACCCGACGTGAACATAACTTTCTAATCTTTTTTTTATTTTTTGTCTTGCAGGATGTGTACAACACACGAAATCGTCACGCATTTGCTCGCAAAAATTTGCATTCACTCACAAGGCTATGCATTTGTTGTGATAGTAATTCACAATCGATAAAATATAAATCCGCATTTGCCAAGTAGTTGATTCACATTCGCTAGGTTTAGATGCATAATTAATCTTTTTTGTCACTTCTATTTGTTATTGAATTACGTTTCTAACCCACAGTTGTTTTAAAAATATAGAACTTTCTGGTTTTCTTTAAAAAATGCATTTGATCCTATGGCAGGAAGGGTAGCTTTCAAAATTTCAAGTGCCAGGGAGAGAAAACAACATAGGAGACAAATAAAAGCATATCAACAGTGGATAAGAGCAAAAAAGAGACTTCAAGATCTCAAAGAAACAACCGCCCTATCCCTATATTATCACATTGTGCACAAGTACATAGACATATTCAACATATTTGATGACATTGAAATCATGGGAAACTTAATAATGGATTCAACTTGTGTCATGATTGATTAACCTTTTTTCTTTCTTGTGATTTCATAACTTGTTCAGATTTGATCGAAACCTGCATTGCATTCGGATTGACATAAATTCACGTTTGGGTGTGCAAAAATTCACATTTGAGTTGATAGGAATGCACATTCACTCTTGCAGTAATTCACATTCGCTGGAAATTCAAAAATATTTATGCTTTGTCTTTTTCTCTATCATTCTTACTATCCTGTTTTACAAACAGATCATCAACAAACAGTAAGGAAAAATTGTAATCAGAAGAATAAAATTAGGCTGGAGAGCCCACAGTGTGCTAACAATTCTCAAGGCTTCTTGCAAGGATAGATGGACTTAGTTTAGCTAAATCTTTCTTTTGGTGTTGTAAAAAGAATAACACAAATTTCACCATTGCTATGTCAATTCAAATGAACACCATGTCTTTTGGAGAAGTATCTCCAAGTAGCATAAATAATTTTGTGATGAAGGCTTAAAAATAACTTTTCTTTTCATGTTTTCAAAGTGATAGGCATATGCTCTCCCCTTAACTGGGTGACCAAAAATCCAGACCGGCCTTTTTCATGCTTTCTATAAATTTTAGATTAGGATAAAGCCTTTAGAAGGCCTACCTCCCAAGTATCCCATAAGGCCAAGTGAGAGGGCACGACCTAAGTGGTAATGGCTAACGCCAAGTATTCTAAACCACTATAAAACAAATATGTTTTCAAGTAAGCAACAGGTGATACATGTTGTCATAATGGCGTTATGCCTCCCTTAGTACCTATATTGTATGAGAAAATTTGTAGAGTGTAACCTATTCAAATTGGGAGACCTCCTTAATGAAGCATAACACGTTGCTGATTATGACCACCTGAGCGGAAGCCTAATTAAATATTTTAAGATCTAGAGGCCAAACCGAGTTAGTAACCAAACACTTATACTATCACAGTGCAGGGGTGGGGACCATATATCTCCTAGGATAATGATCCAATTGAGGAGAGATCCTCTTTGGTTTAATTTTCGAACAAAGGCAAAAAAATGGGTGCACCTTAGGGTGTGATAGGATTGTTTGAGCTGATGAAGTATCAAGTTGTGGGTTGTGGTAATATTTGTGACCTTTTAGCCATAGGAGATTCTGCTTGATGTGCTATCAAATGACCAAAATTATATCGAAAACAAAATGAGATTTTGAAAAAGATCATAACATCCACAAGGGTTCAAAAAAATCCTTTAAACAATGCTCTTTTTTTTGTTATGTCAAGTTGTTTTCCATTGCTTTGTTGATGTATCTTTGCTACATGATCAAACATTACAAAGTGGAATACCAACCAAGTTTTGTCAAAAAAATCAACAAGAATCTCAAACTCAAAGAAAACTTCAAGTATCAACATCAAAATCAACATCAAAATCAAAATCAAACATTGCAACATTCAAGAAATGGAGAAAGTTGTACTTTCAGTGCTCTTAGATCCTAGGCATTTAGTCCATACATGGTCTCTTTAGTGTCCCCATATTACACAAATTCCTTGGCACAAGTCCTCACTTCATGTAGAAATAGCTTTAATCTTTGTCAAAGATTGCATCCATTTAATCATTGCATTATCACTGTCTAAGTCCATCTTGGGATCCACTTTGGTCTTGCATATCATAATAGGGTACATTAGATTCCACATCTACCATCTTAGTTTCAAAGTCAACCCTTGCATAGTTTGCATTTTGATTCATCACTCAATGAAGTCTTAAGAGCATATCTTTTGCATGGGTCTAAAAGGAGATGGTAAATTTCCATTCGAAGAACCCAATCTTGGACCAGACAATGATCAATTAGAAATAATTGATGGTTTGGATAATCTTGCTTGGGAAGTAAGAATTGATCTTCCCCAATATGAAGAAGTCAAAGTTGTCATAGATAATAAAATTTGAAAACTTGTTCGCCTTGATACAAAACTAGAAAAAGAAATCAAGGAGCAAAGAGAACAAGAATAATTTTGACAATTTGTCAAAAAACTTATGGCAAATAGTCCAATCCCTCGTTAGAAACCTTAATAGAGTGTCGTCATTCATAGATTGTATACATACATAGTCAGTCATTTGCATGTCTTGCATCCATCTTAATCTACCATTTACATTTTAGAGAGTCATAGTGATTCATAGAGAGTCAATATCACTTTGGAAGATACATTGATGCCATTAACAAGATCACAAAAATCTAAGATGGATCCAAACAACAACCCCTTGGTCAATCCCACTTGGAATATGGATGTTTCCATAAATCAAAACTCACAAGATAGAAGACCTGCAGTGTTACCAACAAACAACAACAGGATTCCTTCCATAGATGCAATCCAACATAATCTAACACAAGAGGAATTGGAGGCAGACCAACAAGATCCAGCGCTTCTCATGGTTTTGAATGCACTCATCCATAATGATAGAGATCGATATCTCAAGGCTAAGTTGCATCTAGATGTTGACGTGGCCGCAATATTGCCACCATGGGTAACATTGACCAAAAATGTGACTCAAGTACCTAGTGTGGCACAAACTCAAGCTGCAACCACTTCAGGTCAATCAAAAGATGCATCTTCAAGCACTAGTCTCACATCTCAAACCACACCAAGTGTTACAATGACAAGTATGTTCAATACTTCAACCCAAGATACAACAACCATGGCTCAAAACACTATTTCTGCAAGTACATCTCAACCTACAACATTAGTTGCCTTTGGGTCCACATACAGTGGTCAGAATGTGAACCAAGGGTCAGCAGGAATGAATAGCTCAAGCCAGCCAAGTGTCAACACACATTTTGCATATCACACCACCAGGTGGATTTCAAGGCACATAATTATATGGTCAGTCAACATTTCAACAATCTCCAAGATACTCAAACACTATTCCATTTGTGGGAAATTCTTATAGGGTCAGTACACCTTTAACCCAAACAGAGATCTTGCCTCAACAAGTAGAGAATCTCCAAAAGCAGATGATGAGAATGTAAATAATTAATGACAAGAAGAGCTATACTATGGAGGATCTCCGTCCTTATCCTTTTGAAAGGACTTTGTACATGCCACCTTTTTCACCACATTTTGAGACTCCAAGATTTGACAAGTATAGAGGGAAAGGTGTTCCATGGGGCCTGTCAGATAATTCTTCATAACATGTATAGAAGTGGTCCATAAAGACATATACTTGATGCGTCTATTCCCCAAAAGTCTTGGATGGACTACATTAGAATGGTTTTCACATCTACCACCTAAGATTGCTTCATGGGGAGAGTTGGCTAAGCTATTCATCACAAATGTTTCATTCAACATAGACAATCCAACTACCCTGATGGTTCTATGTGAAACTAAACAAAAGGAAGGTGAATCTTTTGCTACATTCTTACAAAGATGGAGAGTTCTATACCGCAAATGTCTCAATCACATTCTCGAAGTTGAGCAAGTAGACATTTTTACTGAGAACATTGTTCCTCAAATCAAATATCCACTACAAATGCAATGTATAGGCACTTACAAAGGAATCACTGAAAAAGGCATAAAGCATGAGAAGGGCTTGTTAGATCAAGGAATACAAAAACATCACAAGGATAATGGGCCAGCCATGAATACAAGAAAAGCCAAAATTTTGGTCTAAGAACAAGAATGTTACAAATGATAGAGTTGTGGATGCCCATGTTGTTAATAGAGCTCAACCACTGGTATCACTTCAAGGACCATTTGATTCTTTTAATAAGAATGAAACTCAAAACAACAATGCAAATGTCAATGTGGCTCAATCAAGCAACCCAAGACCCCTAAGGATCAATGCACCAAAAAGGAATTTCACACCATTGGGAGAACTAATTGAGTCATCTCTCAAGAAATTGATACAAAACAATGCCATAACTTTGCCAGAGGCTCGACCTTATGAACCTGGTCCATTCAAGCTTGCTTGGTGGAATGACAATGATTTCTGTGAATACCACCATTCCAAAGGCTGCAAAACAACAAGTTGTTATAGGCTCAAGAACTTGATACAAGACCTTATTGATTAGGGAGATATCACTATGGATTTTAATAAAGGATCAGATAATACAAAACACACCATATTCAAGGACCCTTTTATTAAGCATGATAAAGGGAAAGCTTCTAGTTCAAATAAACAAAATAACAATGCAAATTATACTAGTTTTGCATATGATTATGCAATCAGTGCTAGAGATGACATAGTGGCCATAATTATAAAAAAATCCAAGGAGTAGAGATTATGTTGTTATCATAGGAAGATCCAAGGTCACATTGCAAGGGGTACCATCAAACCCCCCTCCACCGACAAGAAATTACAATATGGTTGATCAACTAAAAAGGACTCCAGCCCAAATTTCATTGTTTGAGTTACTTTGCATCTCACTGGCTCATAAGGTCTAGACAAAGCATTACAGCAATTTGTTGTTGCCAGAGATATAGATGACAATACATTTCAATTCATGGTTGGAAACTTGGCAGCTTCCAAGGTAGCATTCACTGAATACAAACATGCCTATGCATAATGATCCCCTACACTTAGAAGCTCTTATTCATATAAAGAAGGCTTGAAGAGTACTCATAGATGGTGGAGTTGGGCTCAATATATGCTCCTTGCATCTAATCAAAGCTCTAGGTTACTTTGAAAAACATATTGATCCTACCAAGAGAATCAATATCAAATCTTACAATGACGAGGAATGCCCCTCCAAGGGTGTAGTAACCTTGCTAGTGCAAGTAGGACCAATTACCATAGATATCACTTTCCAAGTCTTAGATAGATAATTGGGGTATAACATGCTACTAGGATGCCCGTGGATACATGCCATGCAGGCCATGCCATCAACTTTTCACCAATGCATCAAGTTCCCTTACAATGGCATTGAGATCACCATACATGGTTGTCCAAATCATTTTCAGCACTATAATTATCTAAGAGCAAGCACACATAATCAAGTACCCATCAATCAGGCAAGTCCACTCCACATGCAAATAGAATCCCTAAAGATTGCAGAAACATCAACATCATCATCTCGCACACCTATAACACCTCCTCTTCAAATCAAAGATGAAGGGTGTGGTTGTTGGCTTGATGATGATTGTAATGAATGACTTCATATGTTTTCATTGATGGAACATGAACACACACACATATGTTCACACTATCTTTGTAATCTTAGAAAAACTGGTATTAATTCTAAAGTTACTTGCATTGCAACTGGTATTGGATGCTTAAGTTTATGATGGTTTAGAGAGTGTCAAATTGTACATGTAGATAACCGGTATATGCAGGAATGACTTGACACCTACTTGACGATTCAGCTGAGACCATCAAAGAAGCAAATGGAGGACAATCAGCTTATATGTTGATAGCGGTTAACTCTAACCGATATCAGTATTGCAACTAGTATTCATTGATTGTGTGATGAGTTATCACCGGTTGTGATGAGTTACTCCTAACCGAAAAAAAATTTGGTGATAATTTGTGATGAGTTATGTTAGATTATCCAGATACACTGCACCTAGGAAATTGTGATATGATTTCTAAGCCGATATGAAATCTAATGTCTATATAATGACATTATGATGAACTATTTCTTATGAGAAGATTTGATGTGAAGATAGAAGTATTAAGTTGTTGAAGGAATTACAGAATATATTGGTGATGCAGTTTTGAGTGTGCAGAAGAGGATCTATTCAAGCAATTCGTGCTACTTCTAGATCACACCACCTATTGTTTTCGAATCACTACAATAGTCAAATCCCCTAATCAGGTAAGCTCTAACAAGCTTCATTGTACAAATCCTTTAACAAGGTGATCCATTAGTTTGGATTTTGAAATCCTCTACTAAGGTTACACCTAACAGGGTACTACCTTTAACAAGGTATAGCTCCTAACAGACCTTTGGGATCTTTAAGAGGATTTACTCCTAGCAGAGCACTTTTGTAGACCTTAACTGGCCAGTTACCTATTACTGCAGATAGTTAACTTGTGAGTCCCATCTCACCATGGTTTTTTTCCATTTGGGTTTTCCACATATAAACACTTGTGCTATGGTGGATGTTTTACTTATTGTGGACGCTCTAATATCATTTTGGATTGCATGCATAGTATTTAGTAAACTTGTTAAGAATCTCAATCGGTCAGTGTTTAATGTAGTATTTTTTTTGTTGTCACTGATTCACCCCCCCCCCCCTCTCAGTTCTTTATAAGTCTATCAATTGGTATTAGATCCCAACTTCCTTAAGGCTTAATTGCTTGGAAGGAAACCCTAAAGCCACCATGGGGGATATGAGCTACTTTGAGATGGCTAGAGTGCTTGAAGCTACCAAGGAAGAGCTTGAAACACTAAGGGTTAGATTTAAAGCTTCACAAGTCAAAAGGAGAGAGTTGACTGAACAACTATTGGAAATATCTTATAATAGTTCTTCAGATGAAGTTAACATTGATGCATTAGATGAAGAAGTTGAAAAATTAAACGATGAAAAGCTAAATCTGAGAAGAGAGTTAGAAGCCGTAACTATCCACATGAGCCAGGAGTTGGAAGCTAGGAGGGCAGCTGAAGACCTTGTCAAAGAAAGAGATCATGAGATTTCTAAGATCAAACAAGAGAATGCAACCTTGCATGAACATTGGCATGAAGAGAAAGAAGAAAAAGAGGCTTTGCAGCTAGATCTTGAAATGGCATCATCCCTGAGAGAGACTCTTACAAAACACAATGAAGATCTTAAGAGAGAACTCACTGAGGCTAATGAAAATTTGGAAAATTTCAACAAGAGTTCTTCCATGCTGGATGAGCATATCCAATCACAGAGAATAAAAGGAGATACATCTAGACTAGGCTTTAACACATATGAGAAAGGAGAGTCTTCGGGAACAAAGAGCAACATTCACAAGGACAAAATTGCTCCTAAGGCTAACAAGCCTACTGGTAAGAAAAATTTTAAACCTATTTTCTTTGTATATCATAAACCTGGACATACTGCAAATGTGTGTAGAAACAGACCCAATGATAATACAGGCTACAATACAAATACTAGGTATGTATCTAGGAGATTTGAAGTTCATTGTTTTACATGCAATATGTATGGACATATATCAGTTGAATGTAGATGTGGAGCAAATAATCCAGTACCTCACATGAATCCAAGACCTAATGGTAACTAGAGGAGAACCTATGACAACCGGGGTAATAAGAACTGGTAGAAACCCTATGTCAACCGGTTCAGTCCATTTGAGATGGAAAAGGCAACTAATGTCATTTGCACCATTTGTAACAATTATGGTCATGTGGCTATGAATTGGAGAAGGAGAACTAGAAGAGGCAATGTAGGACCTTGGAGATCATCTGGAATGGCTTGTTATCATTGTCATAAATCGGGACACATGGAAAAGTTTTGTATAACTAGCAAGAACAAACTGGTTAATCATTTTGTAGATCAAAAAGGTAAGCATAAGGTAAATGTTGAGGAAACTAGAGAAGAGATTAACCAAATCTAGAAAAAGAAGAGTGATGATATGCCTGCAGAAGAACCTAATCCTTCACCCAGTGTGGAGAATCATGCACCAGTGAATTGAGCCTTTCAACGGGGCTAAAGGGAGCACATCGATAAATCTACTTCCGGACCCCTTGAAAGATGAGTGGTAAGAAACCTTTCATTTTTGAGTTATTTTGTGAGAGATCTTAATATCTTTGTCAATTGGTTTTTCGAAAGTTTATCAACCGATTTTACATCTATTAATATTAAAAGTATCGTCAAGCAGTGTATTAGGGTTTGTAACCCTAGCAATCGAGCAATTAATGCAGTAGGTAAAAAGGATAAAAGCAAGTTTTACAATGTTATTTTTACCCTAAATGCATTCGAAAGAGAATTCTTGAGCACTTGCAGAGCGAAGAGAGATTTGGTAGTTGGTCTTAGACAAATTTGTGTTGTAAACTGTGTGATTGAAGCTGATTTGGAGATTAGTGAAGGTGGAACTGGTGTGCATTTGAGTAATCAACTGGTAACCGAGGCAACGCGTGAGAATTAAGGTGTTTCTTTGTAAATCTCTTTTCAAATCAAGTTTATCTGAATGGTTTCGTCATCTAAGCAAGTAGAGAGGCTAATGATCACATCAAAACCTATGGAGGTTGTGGAAATGGAACAAATAGTGTCTTACAATTCTTTATCTCAAGTACCTGAAGGTGTTATCATAAAAGGTGATTTATCTAGTTATATTGATTGTAAAATCAAAGATTTAGGATCACTATCAATTTATTCTCAATTGAAATCCTTGTGCGATAAGAGCAGAAAGATTCAACCCGAGTATATTAGGGTTTATGAGAAGGGTTTTCATAATGCTACTTATTTTCTTGAGGATTTTGAAGAAGAACACATCAGAATCATTCTAAGTTGTGTTCATGGTGAAAACATGTATCTAGAAAGGACACACACTATAACCAAGAAAGCTATCCATGTTGTGACTAGTTTTTGATCAACCGGTGAAGTTCCCAAGCTGAGATGAATTTCTAAAGAGACTGTAACCACTTTAACCTTGTCTACCTCTAATGGGCATGCATTTTACATTAATAACATTAAGGACCCAGTGGTTAAACTGGCTAATATGGTTATAGGCTACAGGATATTCTATTCCAGTAAAATGAATAGTGTGACATCTGCAGTAGTGCATACAGCCTATAGAATGATTGTTGAGAATGAAAATTGTGACTTATGTGAGGCCATAAGGAGTCAATTGATGTTGAATCTACAGTCAATTAAGAAGGGCAGCAGTCAAAAGTTCAAATTTGGTCAGTTATTGATTGGTTTATTCTTTTACTTTCAGAATTTCCTATCGGGAATTGGTGATATTAAATGGTCTAAAGACCTACCGATAACTGCTCAGGTCAAGAACAACATTAAGGCTATTAAGAACACTTTCTCTACTGCAATGAATGGGTACTTCAATGAATTTTAGAAGAAAATGAGTATGAGGGTAAGGCTACCTGAAGATGTGGTGAAAAACTTTGCTAAGAACATCATTTTCACAGTCACCACTAATTTTTATCTGATGGAAGCTACTGAACCAAGAGAAGATGAAATGGAAGACATTAGATATGAAGTCAATTATGACTTATTTATTGGTTATGTCAATAACCTATTGGCATCTCCAGTGGACAAGAAGAAGAAAAGATAGGATACTGTTGAGGAGCAAACTGCAAAAGCTGAAACTAGTAGTGCTCCACCTAGTTGTGATAAAGGGAAAAAGAAAAAGGTTGAGCAAGCACCTCCAGTGTCAACAAGTACGAGAGTGACACGAAGTGTCCAAATTAAAAAGGAACTGACACCTAAGGTATACATAAACAAGAAGATTGCAACAAAGAAGAGAGGCCAGCAACTGATTCTTCAAGAAGAATTTGATGATACCGACACTGAGGAGGAGCCAAAGAAAATAAAGGCAACTGGTAAGAAGGCCAAACTAGTTGAAGCCACCTCTCAGTAGGGTATTCCCATTAAAGCTTTGTCAAATAATCCTATGACTAATTTTGACAGGACGGTAAAGACATTAGGAAGGAATACATTTGATAATGTTAAAAAATGTTTTGATTCATTTGATGAAGATCAGAAGGAACAAACTGTTCAATGGGTGATCAGCTATTTGTGTCATTACAATCAATTACCTCATGATATTAAGAAGGATATTTATAATTCTTTATATTCTATTCTTTTAAATAAATGGGAAGAAGCTGTGAAGAAAGAAAAATAAATTATAGATAATGTGTTCATTCAATATTTTCCTGATTTGTCTAAAGATGAGTTAATTGCATTGCTTGATAAACATAAAACACAATTTCCTTTTAATTCAAGGAGATTAAAGTTAATAAGTGGTAAGATGCAATCTATTGAAGTTGAGACTCATCAGATAACAAGGGACATTCAGACAATGCATAAGCAGATAGAGTCCCAGCGGGCTAATGAACAAGATACTATGGAAAGACTAGAAATGGATGAGAAAGAAATATTACAAGTTGATATTGCCTATCCTATAAAAAAGAAGGATGACACTACTTCCCAACTGGTGATCTTTGTTGATGACATATAGGATACCATTGATCTATCTGGGAACATTATTGAACCAGATAAGAAGCCATCGGTTATTATTGTTTCACAGGTTAATGTAGTGGATATACCTGTAACTCAACCAAGTGTGGATATTCCACCCCCATTGGTAAAAGATCAACTAGTGACATCATAACTCCCACTGGTTTCAAAAGCTACCCAGGAGGAACCCATTGAAATAGTTGCAGAAAATTCCTCTGAATAGGAAAAGCAAAAAGAATGAGAGGAAGAGAAAATTGAGAAGGAGAAATCTGTTGAACCAGAAAAGGCATTAGTCAAGCAGCTAAATGATGATGATGATGACTCATTAGGCATTAAAGGGCCTATAGATGTTGACAATATGAGTGCATCGGAATTATTGGAGATTGCAACTATGATGCAATCCAGAGCTTAGAAGAAGAGGCTTAAAGAACAGAGGGAAGCAGAAACCATCCAAACTGTTGTAGAAATTCTATCAAGTCTTCTACCAGAGATTGTTATAGGGAACTTGTCAACTCCTATTGGCAAGTTGGGCCAGTTGGTTGTTGATGCTTCTAACCAACTCAAGTCCCTTGAGGAGGCAACTCAAACTATGGCTGAGAAAAACTACAGGAAGAAAAGAGGAGAACAAATAATGAAAGATATTGATATAGGGAAGATTCCTTTAAACCTGAACAAAGATCTTTTAAGAAAAGCTATTGAGACAGGAGGCAAAATTCTAGCCTACACATCTAATGTTTCATTTTTCTATGCTGATTTAGTTAAGAAGTGAACAGAGACAGAACTGGAACTAGAAAAGATATGTAATCCCTACATACCTTTACAGGATTCAGTCTTAGCTTTTGGAAAATTTGTTGATGATTTGAAAACTCGGTTAGATTTGTATGATTTTGAATAGGCAAAGAGACTCTGATCCCTGAAGGAGTTAAATAACTTATTGAGACCAAAGGTGGACATTCTGCATTAAGCTTATAAGAATGCAGAAGCAGTTTTAGCTACTCTAGAGATGAGTACAATTGATGCAATGGAAGAATTTTCTGCACAGGTCATGACAACCATAGAGATTACTGAGACCTTACTAGAAACACGGGAAAATGATTTTTTCTCAAATGAATCTTACTTTCAATAATATTTTCTTGAAAATTGAAATGAACACTCCTTAATACAGACTCTTACATTTTGTATATGTAATCTTTTAATGCAAATTTTGCTATATATATATATGTATTTTACTTTTCAATTTGGCATTGTTGTCAAAGGGGGAGTAGAAATATGTATCTGTGTTGTGAAAATTTTGTATGTATTGTTAAGGGGGAGTTGAAATATGTTTTTGTATAATTTTTGTAATTGCACACTTAGTTGTAAAGTTGTAAAATTTTCTAAGTGTTGTCATCAATGCCAACAGGGGGGATTGTTGGCTTGATGATGATTGTAATGAATGACTTCAGGTGTTGTCATTGATGGAACATGAACACACAAACATATGTTCACACTATCTTTGTAATCTTAGACAAACCGGTGTTACTTCTAAAGTTACTTGTATTGCAACCAGTATTGGATGCTTAAGTTTATGATGGTTTAGAGAGTGTCAACCAGTATATGTAGATAATCGGTATATGAAGGAATGACTTGACACATACTTGAAGATTCAGTTGAGACCATCAAAGAATCAAATGGAGGACAATTGGTTTACATGTTGATAGTGGTTAACTCTAACCGGTATCGGTGTTGCAACCGGTATTCATTGATTGTGTGATGAGTTATCACCAGTCATGATTATTTACTCCTAACTGACAAATTTTGGTGGTAATTCATGATGAGTTATGTTAGATTGTCCAAATACACTGTACCTAGGAAATTGTGATATGATTTCTAAGATGACATGAAATATAATGTCTATATAATGTCATTATGATGAACTATTTCTTATGAGAAGATTTGATGTGAAGATAGAAGTATTAAGTTGTTGAAGGCAATGCAGAATATGTTGGTGATGCAATTTTGAGTGCGCAAAAGAGGATCTATTCAAGCAAGTTGTGCTACTTCTAGATCACACCACCTATTGTTTTCTAATCACTACAACAGTCAAATCCCCTAACCGAGTAAGATCTAACAAGCTTCATTGTACAAATCCTTTAACAAGGTGATTCATTAGTTTGAATTCTAAAATCCTCTACTAAGGCTACTCCTAATAGGGTACTACCTTTAATAGGGTATAGCTCCTAATAGAGATTTGGGATCTTTAACAGGATTCGCTCCTAGCAGAGAACTTTTGTAGACCTTAACTGATCAGTTGCCTAGTACTGCAGATAGTTAACTTGTGAGTCCCATCTCATCATGGTTTTTTCCATTTGGGTTTTCCACGTATAAACACATGTTATGGTGGATGTTTTACTTATTATGGATGCTCTAATATCATTTTGGATTGCATGCATAGTAAACTTGTAAAGTATCTCAACCGGTCAGTGTTTAATGTAGTATTGTTTTTGTTATCACCGATTCACACCCCCCCCCCCCCACTCAGTGCTTTATCAGTCTATTAGTGGTGAGTACTCATGTTCTATAACCTTGTCAGTAGGGCAGCAAACTCCTAGCTCCTTTGGGAGAACATTACTAAATCTAACAAACAAAGATAAAGGGAAGGAAATTTTATGTTTTTCTAATTCTTGTTCTTTTATCAAATGGGTAGAGCTTAATGAAGAATCTCTAGATGAAGATGTCAATGGATGATTGTATAAAGAAGAAAATGACACTCCAAACATCAAACTCCCCTTAGAATAATATGGTAATGGGTTCAAGATGTTATAGCGACATGGTTATGATGGAACCATAGGCTTGGGGGCACATGCACAAGACATTATAGAGCCCATATTACCTTCAGAGAATCCAAACAATTGGGGATTAGGGTACACTGGCTTGACAAGGAAAAGAAGAATAACTAGACCAAATACCCCAATAATAACATGTAAATATCATGAACTTGATTCACCAAGACAAAGCAACTCATTACAAACAGTCTTTGAGCCAGCATCCCATGTCAATATAGTGATGGAGACAATAATTGCACCTACATCAAATACTTCCACATCATCATCACCAAGCAATACATCAACAGAAACAAGGATAGCACCAACAAGAGATGGTAATTTAATATTACCCCTATCTCTTATTCAAGCACTCAATGAAGCTTCTATCACAGAAGAAGATCCTTCCATTCAGGATACTCTCTCCTTCATCATCAATTCAACTAAAACTATTCTTTCTCCAATTGAAGAAATTGATGAATATGAATTAGATAGAGAAACATATATAGAGAGTATAACTGATTCATATGATTATGAGTTTTTGTCTACACACAGTTGTAGCACATTTTCAGCATTTAGAGCTTATGACAACCAACTAGTTGAACATGACAACATTGAATATAAAGACATACCAATCTTCCGACCATTGGTCAAGTATGTTTTTAAAAATAGAATCCACATGATCTTGACATCATCTCCTCTTGTTGAAGAAAGAGATATTTTTCTCATATATCCTCACCTAATAGACTGGGGGCAAGAAGTACAACCACAATTTGATTGGTTTCAAAATGATGAAGCTATAGCTGAATTCTTGGGTGCAAGGGATTGACTTCCTTATGATGATCACAAAGTTGGCTTCACCATTGAACTCGATAGAACTGCATATTTTGGAGAAGCAAGCTCCTCTTCTAATCCAGATGATGAAAATGAAGTAGAACATATGGTTCACAATAGATTGGACACCCTTCCCATAGACAAAGAATAGTCAACATTACTAGTTGAAGAAATTGAAGAGACCAATATTGGATATGTTGAGACAATACACAAGATAAACCTAGCAAAATCTTTGAATCCAATGAAAAAAAGAAAAATTCATTCAATTTTTCACACAAAGGCCAATCAACTTTGCATGGTCTTATTCTGATATGCCAGGGTTAGACCCCAAATTAGTCTTGCATCATCTGTCATTACTTCTAGGAGTAAAACCATATAAGCATAAACTTAGGAAGATGCATCCTCACATAGCTCTATTGGTCAAAAGATTGAATTGCATAAATTGTTAGATGTGGGTTTCATCAGAACCATAGACAACACAGAATGGATCTCTAGTCTAGTCCCAGTAACCAAGCATATTAGAGGTATCAGAATCTGCACCGACTTCAGGGATCTCAACAAGGATTGCCCAAAAGATGATTTTCCACAACCTAACATAAACATGATAGTGGACTTGACAGCTAGCAATGAAATGCTATCACGTTATAACTAGATCAAGATTGCACCAAAAGACCAACATAAAACAACTTTCACTTGTCTGTGGGGAACAAGAGAGGTTGGAAATAGCGCTTATCATTTAACAACAATGGAGGGAGATCCACTCCCATATCCCATGAACAACATGCACCTAAAAAGATATTACATCTAAGGGTTGGGTTAATCTAGCATTTACTTTCTGCATTTACATATCATTTTCCTTAATGCTTTTCATCTCATATAGTTCCTTTCCTAAATGCATTGCATTCGCAACCTTCATAGAATATTAAATTTTCTTATACATATAGTTGCATCAATAAAACAAGGGGATTGTCTAAATCATTCACCTATTTGCATTGAAAGGAGAGAAGGTGGTCTCATTTCCTAGATACTGTTCATAGAGTCTTTAGGAAGTCTTTAGTCATTCATCTTCAACATCACCTTGTGATTAAGCTTTATCTATGGTTGTGTAGAGGTTTCACTATTAAGGCTTGTTACCCAACATTTATCAATTTTTATATCTCACACATTAATCGCATGCTCTAAGTCATTGCAGATACCTAGTTGGTCATGTGGCTAGTGAAAAATCTAATATTCTGCTTCAGCATTGTTATAATTGTCATACCCAAGTAGGTTTCATTACTTACAAGTCAAGGCAAGAAAATAAAAGAAAAAAAAGGTATGCCAATATCCATCTCAAGAAAAAATGAGCAAAGATATATAACTGAAATATCATGCAAAAATGTGCAATAAAGCTTGACTAAGGGAACATGTGAATAACTCCATCAGGGCTATGGATGCCTGCAGGCAATAGAGAAATTTTTGAGAGATTACGGTGTATAACCTCATCGGATCCCTAAAAGCTTGCTGGCAATGAGGCTCTATCTAGATTACTTTTGAAGTCAAAATAACTCACGTAGTTAGCCACATAGGATTCCAAGGGTCTATAATGGTTATAAGAGTTGGAATAAACTCAAGTACACACACATGGGAAAAAGAGGATCAAAGTTTCAAGAATTGATGGAGAAGTTTTACGCACCTCCATTCATAAATCTTGGTTACATAGTGTGTTAGGTTGGATGGTCTAAAGTCTTCTAAGAATAGATTGAACTCCTATCTCTGAAGCGTTCCGCACCTTTAATCCAATTAGTGCATTTTAGAATGAAAGACGCACACAATCATCCTTGTTCAAATAGGTATTGCATCTTCATCATGCATCTTGCATTAGCATAACTCATGTCAAAAATTCATTATCTCCATATGCATCGCCTGTGTGTGTGAAAAAGTAGAATAAGTATGTAAGTTGTAAGATACAACACTTCAATTAAGTCATTACATGTATGGTTAGATAGATATAAGCATGAATAATAAAACCATAACAAATAGACCAATTGCCTTCTAAAAGATGCGAGTATAGACTTGCTCTCAAATTTGTATAAGCAATACCAATGACTAGACTACACCAAGATGAAGGATTTAATCTATATAAGCATGATATTAAGCTAAATGGATGTAAGATTTTACTAGATGGATGAATAGTAAACTATATGAATTCAAGCAATCATAGTTGAACTAAATATGCAAAAAGAAATTAAACTAAGATGCAATAATCTCAAAAAGAAAGCACAATATCTTCAATGACTCCTGAGCAAAAACTCTATAATAACAATAAATCTCCAAGGTGTTTTGAATGGAAGATGAAGGCTGAATTTATAGAGAATCACAAGAGAGATCAAGAAAAAGCACAATTTAGGATATTTGAAATAATTTAGAAATCAGATTCAGTTAACCTTGAGATAGATTCCAATTATAGTTTGATTGAAATGCATTCAAAAAAGAAGTTTGAGTTTGCATTAGAGATGTAATTCAATTAATTCCATGCACTTGAGATGAAAATAGGTAATTCCATGCAATGATCCCGAACTTGATTGAACTAGGAATGATAGAGAGTAAAGATACCAAACTTGAACCTTATTGATCAAGAAGCAAATCTTACTGATCTAGAACTTGATTGAATTAGATGCAGTGAACGAAGATAAAATCGATCTTGAACTTGATGGATCAAGACACGATGAGAAAAGATAAACTGTCCAACTTGATTTGATGCGATGAAACTGAACACCTGCTTGAGTTTAAACGAATAATCATCTTGATGAAAAGTGATGAAACTGATTAACATTAAGAGACTGATTCAAATGAAGGCAATACCAGCTTGAATTGAAGCGATGAAACCGCTATGCCCCTAGAGATTGATTTGACTCGGATGATCGAGAGATCTCAACTTGATATGAAGCGATGAAGCTGAGATGCCCCTAGCGATAAGAATTTGTTTGATTTTCTTTAGTTGAAAATATTTTTGCTCAACTTTTGATGAAGATTTGAAAATTTTCTCGACTTCAAAGATGTAGGGTCATGAGGTCACGAGTATGCCCCCTCGAGAGAAAAATTGAAAAAGAGCGAGGGTACATGATTTTAGGTAATTATTGGCGATGATAATTATTTGAGCACAAAAGTTGAGTCAGAGGAATATTTGAAGATTTAGTGATGATTGATGTGAAATTGAGCGCAAATTGAAGAAAAGAATGAAAATTTGAGGAAAGCGCTAAGTGGTCGTAGTTTTGTGAAATTGACTAGAAGAATGATCTTGGATTTTGATTTTGATCCCGAAAATGGAATCAGAATGGGTGAATTAGCTAAGGGTACAATTTTCATGTCCATCGAAGCAAGTTGAAAAATTAGGTTTTGGGCTATATAAGGGGTCAAAGTGTCATTTTTAATTCATTTTAACCTCTCCAAGTTTGAAATTTGAAAATCCTTCTATGAATAAAAATGATCATTCTAATTGAGGAGCACCGATTTGAGTGCTAGAGATGCCATAATCGACCATGAAATTGTGAGCCAGCGGTGAGTGAGTGACTAATCTTATGCCTTTTTATTTCATCAATTTTGAATTTGTTTGTTGAATTTTTTGCCTTTTAGTCATTTAAAATTTGGTCCGTGTCATTTTGTCATGCGAGATGATAATGTGTCTCGTATGACAAACTGTCCTTTAGTATTTTATCATTTGAGGCCATTAGTTTTGTCGTTCAAGACCTCCCTGTGTATCATACGAATGTTTACTTAGAAGACCATTTTATCATGCGGGTATATGTCTTTCATCGTATAGGAGTCTTTTGTCATGTTGTAGCTATTCCTAACTCATACGAGTTTCTGCCTACACTATGAAATGTCGTATTAAAAACAGTGAGCTTTTTTAAGGGTGCAAACATGAAAATTTGATTTGGCAATTGATGTATTTGGATTTGCGTGATGTTTAAGTTATCTTATAGAAAATTTGAATGATTCTATGATGCTTTGTTGTTTGATTCTTGCAAGTTTGATTGCCACATGTCCTATTTTAGTGTGTGTATCCTCCTACTATGAGGCTAGTTCATGAGTTATCCGATATAGATAGAGCACATGTTGACTTGTGTGGGTTTACCCACCTTCTACAGATGCCAGATATCCATGTGAATCATAGGATGCTCACTACACTGGTTGAGAGATTCCATTCTGAGCATAACACATTCCATTTACCAGTTGGGGAGATGACCATCACTCTAGAGGATGTTTACAAGATATTGAGGGTTCCATTTGTTTAGGATAAGATTGACTACGATTTGACTAAACATTCTGGAATAGTAGCCTTGAGACACATTTTTTATGATGAGGACATCCTTACATGGGCTATCAGTTGGGATGATATGATGGCCAGGTATAGTGAGGAGTTTCCATTGGCATGTGTATTGGCAGGATTCATTGGTTGCTTCATTATGTCGGACAGGGGACAGCAGGGTTTCTTATGCGGCTAGGCTAGGATGCCGGAGAGACTGGTGGATCATCCTGAGAGATTAGGATGGGGTTCTTGTCTATTAGCCCATATGTATCGTGAGATGCATGATGTTTTATACAAAGAGGGGAAGAGCATGGCAGCAGGGGTCTTGATTTTACAGATATGGGCCTGGGAGCATCTCCCAGTTTGCAAACCTATTGTGGATGATGCCAGAGATCCACAACAGCCAATTGTGTATAGATATTCTAGATACGTTACTCAGCCCCATCTGGGCAAGATAGAGTACTGGAGACGGGAGCTAGATGACCTAATTGTTGTTGTATGGAGACCATACAAGGGCCTTGAGCTTTGGGATGATTGGAGAGTTGTGCGAAGAGATATATTCATGACTCATCCTCTTATCGGCAAATCTGTGATAGTTATTGAGTGATTCATTGTATCTCAGGTCATGAGGCAGTATGGCAGACCTCAATGGATTTCATAGGAATTTACTGCCTACACTCGTTATACAGATAAGGAGAGACAAGGATGGGCCCCTAGGTTGTTCTATACATTGAGCATGAAGGTGTTGACAGGGTTACAGTGACTTCGGTGGGATTATTTGGATGATATTGCAGATGCGGGGGTGTTTCCCCAGTACAGGGATGTTAGGTCCTGAAGACAACTGAGAGGGGGGGTGAATCAGTTGTCTAATGAACTTAAACCAAAAACCAATAAACTAACTTAATGCTTAATACTGTAAACCAGTTAAGTGTGTCGGTAGACAGTGTTAACAGTAAATTGCTATACTGGTAGAGATTAATGAATGAAACATAAACATAGAGTCATCCACAACACATAACACCAATATTTGTACATGGAAACCCTATAAGGGGAAAAACCATGGTTGGAAACCTTACCCACAATCAGATGATACTACTATAGATAGTAAGTGTACATAAATGGGGTCTGCACATGCAGAAAGGCCAACAGCCTAGAGCTCACTACTCAATCACAAAATGGGAGTCACACTGACTACAGTTGGATGGTTAAATCTAATAAGAATGTACTACACAAAATAGCATCTTCATATGTTGGATTCAGTACCAGTGTAATGTTGATATGCTTCTACAAAAACCTAGCTTCACCTTCAAATGATGTCTTCGTGTATACCTGTGCTTAATCTCGCATATACCTTCACACAATTCTTTTTTTCGCATTCCACATTCGATCTTACAAATAAGATCTTACATTTATACCATAACCTAAGACCAATTTTAGTAGGTCGACTCTACAAGATATTACAATAAAAACATTTTACATACAATATAATATCTAATGCAATAACCGATTAAACATGTCAACTTAATGCATTTACAACAATAATAAATCATCTCCATAGTGTGCCATGCTGATCTGGAAAAGATAAACCTACAGGTGTAACCCTGGACCTATTTGCCGGTAAAAGAAAATATGCAAATATGAATATACCAATGGTCAATTCTTCAAAACAAAGTGTCCACATGATGTCTTCGACATTACCAAGTGTCTTTCATATCATTCCAAGTGCCGGTGAATATTATATCCTGTCGGTGAACCATATACCAGTAACTGTGCAATAGTTACTTGCTTGCCGGTGAATGTTGTTGGATCTCCAAAGTGCTAGTGTTCCAGTAGGTGTTGACATCAATGAAAAAACCATACCAAAATACCAACAATCTCCCCCTTTGGCATTAATGGTAACACAAGATGGAAAAACCATCAAAGTGCCAAAACAGAAATGTCAAATACCAAAAACCAACAATCTTCTTTGAACAACAATTTCTCCCCCTGGGAGCAACATGTGTTTATCCAAAGATTAATCTTTAATACCAATCTCTCCTCAAAAGATAATGTGTTTTTCCATAGATATCTCTCCCCCTTTGACATCAAATGCCAAAGTTACAATAATACCAAGTTCATATACAAAATACCAACTACTCCCCCTGAGAAGTAGCTTCCTCATCAAAAACCGGAGTAAAAGATTTGTCTTTCAATTCTGTTGGTTGATGACAATCATCAACTGCCTAAGTTTCTACCAGTGGTGGTATGACTCCAAGCTAATCTCTGAGATATTCAAAGGTCTCCTTAGGCAAAGGTTTTGTGAAAATATCTGCAAGTTGTTCTTTAGTATTCACATAAACCAGTTTTATCTCTTTTTCTTCAACTTTTTCCCTTAGAAAATTTAGTTTGATAGAAACATGTTTTGTTTTAGAATGTAATACCGGATTCTTAGATATATCAATTGTTGTAGTGTTATCACAATATATAGTAATAGGTTCCTTGCATTTTACCTTTATGTCTTTCAACATTTGTTTAAGCCATAGTACCTATGTACAGTTAGTTGTTGTTGCAACATATTCTAATTCTGTTTTTGATAAAGATGTACAACTCTGTTTCTTACTCAACCAAGAAACTAATATTTTTCCAAGAAAGAATGCTCCTCCAGTGGTGCTTTTTCTATCATCCACATCTCCTACCCAATTTGCATCTGTGTATGCACATAGATCAAAATTTTCATCTCTAGGATACCATAATCCAAGATTTGTTGTGCCTTGTAAGTATCGGAAAATTCTTTTAATAGTTGATTCATGATTTTCCTTAGGATTACTTTGAAATATAGAAACAATACATACTGCATTCATAATATCAGGCCTAGTTTGTGTCAAATACAGTAAACCTCCTATCATAGATTTGTATCTAGTTGGATTAACAAGTGTAGATTCATCCCTTTGAGATAATTTGTCATTTGTAGTCATAGGTGTGCTTACCGGTTTAGAGTTCTCCATCCCAAATTTCTTTAGTAATTCTTTCAAGTACTTGGATTGACTCAAAAATATACCTTTATCAGTCTGTGAAATCTGCAATCCTAAAAAGAATTTTATTTCTCCAATCATAGACATTTCAAATTCTTGCTGCATTTTGATAGAAAATTCCTTACATAATCCATCTTCTCCTCCAAAGATTATATCATCAACAAATACTTCAATAATCAAGATGTCATCATTAGTTATTTTGTAATATAAATTGCTATCTGCATTTCCTTTAGTAAAACCAATCTCTAAAAGATACTTATCCAACCTTGCATAACAAGCTCTTGGGGCTTGTTTTAGTCCATACAGAGTTTTTCTTAACCTACAAACCATATCATTGTCATTTGTCAATGAAAATCCATCAGGTTGTTCAATATATACTTCCTCTTCAAGATCTCCATTCAAAAATGCACATTTAATATACATTTGATAAACTTTGTAGTCCTTGTGAGCTGCAAAAGCCAAGAATAATCTGACTGCCTCAATTCTGGCTACCAGTGCAAAGGTTTCATTGTAATCAACTCCTTCTTTCTAAGAATATCCCTTACACACGAGTCTTGCTTTATTTCTGACAACCTTACCATCTTCATTAAGTTTGTTCCTAAATACCCATTTGGTTCCAATTACATTTTTATCTTTAGGTCGGGGAACTAATGTCCAAGTATTATTTTTCTCAATTTGTCCTAATTCTTCTTCCATATCTTTAATCCAAAATTTATCTTCACATGCCTCATTGATAGATGATGGTTCAATTTGAGAAATAAGACATACCTCTTTATTTGCCAATCTTCCTCTTGTCATAACTCCTTTAAATTTTTTTCCAATTATCTGATCTTCAGAATGATTCAATCTTACATACCGGGGTGTCTTAGTTTTTTGTTGTTCTTCAATTATTGTGGAATCCTCTGATGATACCAGGGTAGCTGGATCTTCATTCTATACCGGTGGATTTGGTGTAGGTTCATTTTTCACAATTTCTGTTGTCGGTTCAGAGTCTATATACCTTGAAGTTCCTCTGAATTGTTCATCAATCTTTACATTTGTACTCTCAACAATTTTCTACAATCTCTTATTAAAACATCCATATACCTTGCTCTTAGATGAATAACCAAGAAATATTCTTTCATCACTTCTAGGATCAAATTTGCCAATATACTCATCTCTTCTAATATAACATTTACTTCCAAAAATTATGAAATACTTAAGAGTAGGAGTATTACCAAACCATAGTTCATAAGGGGTCTTACCAGTTTCACCTTTGATGTGAACTTTGTTGAATGTATAGACAACAGTGCTAACTATTTCTCTCCAATACACATGTGGTAGATTTGCTTCAGATAACATACTTCTTATTGCATCCAAGATAGTTATGTTTTTCCTTTCAACAACTCCATTCTGCTGTGGTATCTGAGGTGCTGATAACTGTCTTCTGATTCCATTCATTTCATAGAATGTATTAAAGTCCTTAGATGTGAATTCTCCTCCTTGATCTGATCTTAAACATTTGATTTTCTTATTGGTTTCATTCTCAACCATTGCTTTGAACAGTTTGAACTTTCTAAGTGCTTCTAATTTTTCTCTGAGAAAAGTAACCCAACACATTCTAGAATAATCATCAATAATTAGCATGAAATATGTATCACCTTGTAAGCTTTTAGTTCTAGCTAGACCACATAAATCAGTGTGAATCAAATCAAGTCCATTATTGGATTTTTCTGGAATACTTTTGAAACTAGCTCTAACTTGTTTTCCAAATTGACATTCCTTACAAATTGTATTCTGAGGTTTCACAATTTTAGGTAGATCTCTAACTGCCTTAGAAGTACTGATTTTTACCATGCAATCAAAGTTTATTTGACATAGTCTCTTATGCCATAACCAACTTTCATCTATATATGCAATCAAGCATGCCTTTTCATTGTTATTCAAATGAAAGATATTACCTCTAGTCTGATTACCGGTTGCAATTTCCAAACCAGTTCTATTCATGATTTTGCATTTTGCATTTTTAAATTGTAACTGAAATCCTTTCTCAACTAATTGACCAACACTTAAAAGATTATGCTTTGATCCTTCAACATAGTAGACATTGTCAGTGTTATGCTTACCATCAAGAGATATTGAACCCTTACCTTTGATTGAACAGGCTTTGTCATCTCCAAATCTTACTAAACCTCCATTGTATTCTTGAAAGTTCAAGAATTTACCTTTGTCTCCTGTCATGTGATGTGAGCATCCTGAGTCAATGATCCATTCATCCTTTGCTTCAACTTTAGCTGCTAGGGCTTGTTCTACCGGTTGAGCAGTAGGTGTCGGCTGATCTTTTGTTATAGGAACAAAAACCCATCCATTGTCTACTAGATCCTCATCAGAATCATCAGTCACACCTTCATTAGCAATGTAACAAGATTTGTCTTTGTTCTTCTTAAATCTGTATCTCTGATATTCAAGATTAGGCTTGTATGTTCTTCTAGCTTCTTCTCTTAGTCTAGCATGTCTATCAGGGCATCTCAAAACCATATGACCAATCTTATTGCAGTTGAAACATTTAAAGGGTGCTTTACCTTCATACTTACTTCCAACTGGACCTTTTGGCATTTTTCTTGCAAATAGTGCTTCAAGTTCTTCAAGCTCTTCATTCTCCTTCCTGGTTTCTTCAAGTTCTCTTGCATAAAAGGCTTTCTAGTCTGATTTGTCAAATGATGGAGCAGATGATGTTGATGCTTTAAAGGCCAAATCAGTTTTTATAGTAGCAACAGGACCAAATTCCTCAATTTCAAAGGCTGGAAGTTTTCCAATCAATGTATCCCTAGTTACTGATGTATTAGGCATTGTTCTCAACTCATTTATAGTAGTAACCTTCATTTTATATGCCGGTGGCAATCCTCTTAAGATTTTTGAAACAATTTCATCCTCACTCAAGGTTCCTCCACAACATTTAATACCCAAAACAATTTCATTTACTCTTTCCATAAAATCAGAAATCCTTTCATCTTCTTCCATTTTCAGATGTTCATACCTGACTTGGAAGCTTTCAAGTTTTGCAATCTTGACTATGGAATCTCCTTCATTTAGTGTTTCCAAATGATCCCAAATAGCTTTAGCAGTAGACCTATCTAATAGTCCCATGATTTTTTGATCTGATAATGCGCTCAAAAGTGTTTATCTTGCTTTGCAATCATTTTCTTCATCTTTAGCTAAGGTAGTTGGAGCAGTCTGACAAGCTACAGCAACAGTATAACCATTCTTTGTAACTTTCCAAATGTCTTTACCGATGCAATTCAGATGTGTCTCCATCTTGATCTTCCATATCCCATAGTTGGTTCCATCAAGTTTAGGACTATCCTTCCTGAAATAATTAGTAGACATTGGATCTCCTCAAGTTCTTAAACTTCTGCAAAAGAGGACTAAGCTCTGATACCAATTGTTAGGTCTCGAAGACAACTGAGAGGGGGGGGTGAATCAGTTGTCTAATGAACTTAAACCAAAAACTAATTAACCAACTTAATGCTTAATACTGGTAAACCAGTTAAGTGTGCCGGTAGACAGTGTTAACAGTAAATTGCTATACCGGTAGAGATTAATGCATGAAACATAAACATAGAGTCATCCACAACACATAACAGCAATATTTGTACGTGGAAACCCTATCAGGGGAAAAACCATGGCGGGAAACCTTACCCACAATCAAATGATACTACTATAGATAGTAAGTGTACATAAATGGGGTCTACACATGCAGAAAGGCCAACAGCCTAGAGCTCACTGCTCAATCACAAAATGGGAGTCACACTAACTACAGTTGGATGGTTAAATCCAATAAGAATGTACTGCACAAAATAGCATCTTCATATGTTGGATTCAGTACTGGTGTAATGCTGATATGCTTCTACAAAAACCTGGCTTCACCTTCAAATGATGTCTTCGTGTATACCTATGCTTAATCTCGCATATACCTTCACACAATTCTTTTTTTTGCATTCCACATTCGATCTTACAAATAAGATCTTACATTTATACCATAACCTAAGACCAATTTTAGTAGGTCGGCTCTACAAGATATTACAATAAAAATATTTTACATACAATAAAATATCCGATGCAATAACCGATTAAACATGTCAGCTTAATACATTTACAACAATAATAAATCATCTCCATAGCGTGCCATGTTGATCTAGAAAAGATAAATTGCCAGTGTAACCCTGGACCTATTTGCCGGTAAAAGGAAATATGCAAATATGAATATACCAATGATCAATTCTTCAAAACAAAGTGTCCACACAATGTCTTCGACATTACCAAGTGTCTTCCATATCATTCCAAGTTCCTGTGAACATTATATCCTACCGGTGAACCATATACCAGTAACTATGCAATAGTTACTTGCTTGTTGGTGAATGTTGTTAGATCTCCAAAGTACTAGTGTTTCAGTAGGTGTTGACATCAATGACAAAACCATAACAAAATACCAACAAGGGATTGGTTCCAGTAGCATCTATTCCCTAGGTTTACAAATCCAGCTGAGTAGGTGCCTCTCATAGAGGAGACTGAGGATGATGCCCCTGCACAGGCACAGGGAGAGAGACAGGGATAGGGACAAAGAGTAGAGGCTCTTATGTAGGCCAGTGGTGATCCTATTGCAAGTAGAAGTAGGGTACCACTTGGGGGGAGACAACAACAAAGAGGAGAGGGCGGATCCCTAGGAGATGTTCGTGTGAGGATGAGTGGTGCTAGGGTAATGGAGGGTGGAGAAGAGGAGGAGCAAGTATCTCCTAGATAGGTACAACAGTGGAGGGATGAGCAGGGTGGAGATGGTGGTGGAGATGGAGGCGGAGATGGAGGTGGAGAGCCTATGAGGGAGTAGGGGCAGCTAATGTAGCATGGTCGATGAGAGTGAGATTAGTCAGTCTGCAGTCACAGTTGATAGTGGCTTAGACATAGATTCTAGAGAGGCACCAATAGTTTGCAGAGCTTAGAGAAAAGAATGATCATCAGGTCACAAAGATGAGGGTAGAGCGAGATGCTCTTCAGTAGGAGGTTCTGCACCAGACCATCCGGGTAGCATATTATGTGGCAGCGTATAGCGTAGCTGTTCCGTTAGCTCAACAGGTTGTCCCCTACTCTTAGTATATGGCATGATCTGGAGGAGCTTGGGCACTATGGTAGGATGTCAGTCAATAGGCTCCACCTCCTCCACCACCTGGAAATGAGGGAGAGGTAGAGAGCTAGATTTTTTTATAGCTCTTAGATTTTGTTAGATACCCCATTTTTTGTAGCTCATATGATTCTTGCTCTGATGGGAGATTGTAGATGACAATTATATCACTTGTACTCTAAGATATTGATGATTATATATACAAGATCTTGATTTGATTTCATTGTACTTGTGTCGATTGATTTATGAGATGTTTTTCTATATGCTTTATTCTATATGTATGCATATCTATTCAGTATAGATGTATGTAATGCAAATGAATATGAATGTTTGTTTTTGTTTCTTTTCATATGCAAATAAATGATGAAAATGAGTAACTAGTAATGCAAAAAAAATTATTTGTCTGTGCAATAATGAGAATGCAAATAAGTGTATGAATCTATATAAAATTCTTATGTATGCAGCTAACATCTCAATACATAAGTACTCGACCGGATAAATGATGAAAAAGAGACCACTTAGCTTAGAAATGATGATACTTCAAACTCTCATTCAGAAGATAAAAAGATAAGTGTTATCATGTAGAATGAATGCAACTTAAACTAGTCACTGGATTTGGAATGCTTAATTTTCATCACTGAGCATTTACAAACATAGCAGGCAAAATAGAGTTCCTTCCTTTTCATGTGCAAAATTAATTATCTTGTCTCCAATGACCCTTTTTTCGTTCATATCCTTGGACAGATTACGCATGCATCCGGATTGCACAATTAAAAAAATCCGCTCAAAACAGACAAAGCAATGATGCCAACCTCCTTGTAGCATATAAATAAGTGGAGTCGAGGTATGTGTGGCGATTTCACCTTAATATGAAAGCTCTTTTCACAGACACCCAGCTGATTAGATGTTTCCAAATCATCAGAATCATTCCTACAAGCAGAAAACAAAGAAAATATTATGCCCCTGATACTTGCTCCTCTTAGTCAAGATAGACCTCCTTGAGTTACTCAAAGGGAATAATAATCGAAAACCAATATAAAAGATAGCACACAAAGAAAGATTTCATGCATATCTCAAATTGTTTAGTGATTGTTTTCAGTAATGTTGTTTTGCTTGTGTACTCAATGATAAAACTCTTTAGTAGTTAGGAGAGAGGTGACTGACTCAGACTAGATGACTGGGTATCACTGACAGAATGATGACTTGGTTGATACCGCTTACGACACGTAAAACGCTTAGTCAATTACCCTAAAACTGGGACATTGATCAGTTTCAAGCCATGAGGGTTCTAAAAGAACCATAATGTCACAAAAGTGACTAAAAGATATGTACAAGTGAAATCACAGATGCAAGAAAGCAGAAAATGCCAATGTTGTGTTCATAGATGGAGCACTTGAGTACAAGAGGCGCCTGTTTGCCAGGTTTCACTTGCTTGGCAAAGATTTTTTTATTTTTTTTCAAGACATTTTATGATTTTTAGGATCTTTTTTAGGACTTTTTTAGCTGTACAGTTTATTGGAGTAGAGAATACTAAGTGGATAATTTTTTCAAGTGGATGGTGTTAATTGGTTCACAGAGTTGTTCCCCTTCCGATGTTGAGAGCTAATAGGCACCAGAGCCAAAGACTGCAGTAATGATGTAGGGACCCAGCCAGTGGGGTTCAAACTTCCCTTTGTTGCCTCAAAACTGTTAATTTTTTGAAATTTCTCTCAGAACAAGGTCACCAACCTAAAATTCTCATTGTTGAACCTTTTTGTTATATCTTTAGACATTCTCTTTTGATACACTCTCAGATGATCAAACGCCACTTGCCAACGTTCATCCAACAACTCGACTTCTTGAAATCTAGATATTTTGTAGTCTTCATCAGTAACAAGACCTTGCAAAGAAACTCTCAAAGATGGTATTTCCACCTCAATCGGTAAGACTACTTTGGATCCATACACCAAAGAAAAAGGTGTAGCCCTAGTAGGTGTTCTAATACTTGTTCTATAAGCCCATAGTGCAGGATTGAGCTGCAGATGCCAATCCCTCCTAGATTTGTTTACTGTTCTGTGTAAGATAGTCAACAGATTTTTGTTAGATGCTTCAACTTGTCCATTACCTTGAGGGTAATATACGGATGATCGGTGTTGTTTGATTATGAATTTCTCATAGAGCTCGTCTAGATCTTTATTCTTGAATTTTCCTCCATTGTCAGTCACAATGGATGAAGGTATCCCATACCTGCACATGATATAGTTAAGGATGAATAGAGCTACTTCTTTACTGGTTTCTTTGATGAGAAGAACTGCTACTACCCACTTAGTGAAGTACTTAGTGGCAGTTATGATAAACTTGTATCTGTTGCATGATGCAGGATATATTTGACCAATGAGATCAAAGGCCCATTACTGAAAAATCCAATGTGTAATGAAGGGTATGAGATCCCTTGCTGGAGCATGTATGAGATTCCCATGTAGCTGACACTTCTCACAAGTTTTAGAAAACTTTATAGCGTCTTTATCCATGTCTAGCTAGTAGTAGCTAGCCCTTAGTAGTTTCTAAACTAAAGTAAGACCATTCAAATGAGTGTTAGGGTTTCAAGCAGATCCGAAGCAAATATTAACTAACAATTATATGCAGATTTAAATACAAAAGATAAAGGAATAAAATAGGACATAGATAACACAGAGATTTAATGTGGTTCACCCAGAATGGGTTACGTCCACCATACACAGTCATCCAATCTTTCTTATTATCCAACAAAAATAGTACATCAACCTTACAATGTCTTAAGCATCCCATCCGCTTATAATATGCATTTTTAGGGCAACAAAAAAAGTCAGTTTTCATATCAGTGGCCACATATCAACAATCTCCCACTTGGAGACTGATCAGGCTCCACACCAAACAATCTCCCACTTGGAGACTGAAACTAGACAACACCACTGTACTTGCAGCATCCACTAGATAAAACATTGGGACTTGACTGGTATAAATTCCACACTTATCAATCAAGAAGACCAATGGAAACTGATGAATAAAACAACTTCTCATGTGGAACTGCCTTCGTGGACATATCAGCAGGATTCTCACTTGTGTGAATCTTCTCAAGCCATAACGGACCCTCCTCCAAAACAGTCTAGATGAAGTGGTACCTGAGTTGAATGTGCTTTTTCCTTTCATGAAAAGCAGAGTTCTTTGCAAGATGAATGGAACTTTGGCTATCGGTATACAATGGGTGATCCTCCTGTGTCTAACCCAATTCCTCCAAAAAACATTATAACCAAATCATCTCCTTGTTGGCTTCTATAGCAGCAACATACTCAGCTTCAGTGGTTGAAAGTGCAACAACCTTTTGCAGCCTAGAAATCCAACTGACTGCAATTCCCCCTATAGTAAAAACATACCCTATAGTACTCCTCTGTGAATCAATATCACCTACTAGATCAGAGTCAACGAATCCACTCAGAGAAGCATTAGATCCATTGAAACATAATGCCTTCGTATTTGTTCCTTTTAAATATCAAAGAATCCATTTCACAACATTCCAATGTTCCATACTCAGATTACTCATAAACCTACTCACAACTCCCACTGCATGTGCAATATTTGGCCTTGTGCAAACCATTGCATACATCAGACTGCCAACAGCTGATGAATATAGGATGTTAGACATTTTGTTTACCTCTTCCTGTGCCTTTGGGCACATCTCCTTAGTCAATTTGAAATGACTAGCCAAAGGTGTACTAACTGCTTTTGCATCCTGCATGTTAAATCTTTTCAACACCTTCTTTATATATTCACTTTGGGACAAATTCAAGGTTTTATTTTTCCTATCCCATGTAATCCTCATACCGAGAATTTGCTCAGGTGCACCCAAATCCTTCATAGCAAATGACCTAGCTAATTTATATTTAAGATCATTTATATGTTGCATGTTAGACCCAGCAACAAGCATGTCATCAACATAAAGCAATAGGATAATATAACAACCATTATCCAATCTCTTAAAATATACACAATTATTAGAATGACATCTACGATAACCATGTTCAGCCATGAACCTATCAAATTTTAAATACCATTGTCGGGGTGCTTGCTTTAGGCCATACAAACTTTTCTTCAACCTGCACACCAAGTTCTCCTTACCTTTGACCTCATATCCCTGTGGTTGCAGCCACAAGACTAAGTACAGTTCTAATTGTTCAAGATGTAAATCATCTGCAGCCACAAGACTAAGTACAATTCTAATTGAAGTCATTTTTACAATTGGAGAAAATATTTCATCATAATCTATACCCTTTTTCTGTGCAAAACCTTTTACCACAAGTCTGGCCTTATATCTTTTATGACCTCCTTCCTCCTCCTTCAGCCGATAAACCCAGTTGTTACGAAAGGCTCTTTTTTCTATAGGTAAAGGGACTAAGTTCCAAGTCTTATTTTTCATCAAGGAGTCCATCTCCTCTTTCATGCCTAGCTCCCACTGTTGTTTGGCATCCACCTGCATTGCTTCTTCATATTCTTCTCGTTCACCAGAATCAGTTAATAAAATAGAATACAAAGAAGGAGAAAATCTTTCAAGGGGTCTACTTGGCCTCGTAGAACATCTAACACTTGAAGGAGTTTGTGGGACAATCTATTGTTGCTGAGCATCAGGTACCTATGGCATTTCATTTTCAGGAATCTCATCCAACACCACATGTTCTTATTTGTCTTGTTCATGCTTCTTTTCTTGCATCTGTTCTTTATACATAACCTTCTCATTGAATATAACATCTCTACTTCTAATTATTTTCTTACTTTCAAAATCCCATAACCGATAGCCATATTCATCTATCCCATATCCAATGAAGGTACATTTCTGAGATTTAGCATCAAGCTTGGTTATGTTTTCTTTATCAATATGGACAAAAGATTCACAACCAAAGGTTTTCAGAAAAGAATAATTTACATTTTTACCAGTCCATGCCACCTCTGGAATACCACCATCCAAAGGGGTCCTCTATTTATCAAATAGACAGCAGTATGTACAGCATCTGCCCAAAAATGTAAGGGTAATCCAGCATGCAATCTCATGCTCCTCGCGCGTTCCATGATAGTCCTATTCATTCCTCTGACACACCACTTTCCTGTGGAGTTCCTGGAACTGTCTTCTGCTTTCGAATCCCATTTAGGGAGCAGTTATCTTCAAATGCTTTGCTGCAATACTCACCTCCATTATCTGATCTAAGACACTTCAACTTTTTTCTTGTCTCATTCTCAACCAAAGCTTTCCATTTCTTAAAAGTTTCAAAAACATCTAATTTTTGTTTTAGGAAATATACCCATGTTTTCCTAGTTGAGTTATCAATAAAAATAACATAATAACAAGAGCCACCAAGAGATGATACCTGAGCCAGTCCCCATACATTTGAATGCACAAGCTTTAACTTCTCACTCTTCTTCTCTTTCCCAACCTTGAGAAATCTGACTCTTTTATGTTTACCATAAACACAGTTTTCACAGAACTATAAATCAATCTTCTTTAGTCCTGGAAATAGATTTTTGGAGTGAAGGATTTTCATCCCTTTCTCACTCATGTGCCCAAGCCTATGGTGCCACATTATCAAATCTGTTCTTGCAACATCTATTGTTGTTGTCCTTGCAGTAACTTTATCTGTAGCAGCTAGGGTAGAGTAAGTGTTACCAGTACACAGATATAATGTGCCTACCTTTGCACCTTTAGCTACTACTAATGATCCTTTACTGACCTTCCAGATACTGTCTGAGAAGGTAACTATGCAACCTTCACTACCTAGTTGCCCTACAGAAATTAAATTTCTTCTTAAATTAGGAACATGTCTTACCTCCTGCAGAAACCAGTCATTTCCATTATGCAACTTGATCTTTATCTTTCCTTTTCCAACAATTTGATAGGGCTCATCATCACCCAAATATACTTGTCCAAAATCACCTTGAACATAATCTAGAAAATATTTTCTATGGGGTGTAGCATGAAATGAAGCCCCAGAATCTATTACCCAAGAATCATTAACATTATCCAAACATAAGATTAAAGCATCTTGTAAAGTATTACTTGCAATATTAGCTTCCTTACTGTCATTTTCATGTTTGTCTCCTTCTTTGTTTTTCTGAGACCAACAATCTTTCTTTAGATGATCAGGCTTTCCACAATACCAGCAATCTTTCTTTCCTCTAGATTGAGAGCATCCTTTCTTTGACTTCCCTCGTGACTTCTCATTCCAAGGGCCTTTTCCTCTTTCCTTTGATCTTCCTATGTTCTCCACATTCAAAACACTACTTGATGATGTTGGAGTCTCACCTGTACTTTTCCTTCCCATTTCCTCGCTTGGGATAACACCAACAATATCATCAAATACCAAAGTATTTTTACCAGAGACAGAGTTACTTACAACCATAACCAAGCTATTCCAGCTTTCTGGCAAAGAACATAAAATCAAGAGAGCCCTAACCTCTTCTGCAAAGGTAATTTTTACCGAAGACAATTGACTGGTAATTTTATTAAATTCATTTAAGTGCTCCGCTGTAGATCCTCCCTCACTCATTTTCAAATTAAACAAACGCTTCATAAGAAATAACTTATTCAAAGCTGAGGGTTTCTCATACAACTTAGCCAATGTCACCATCAAATCTACAGTTATTTCTGCTTCTGTTATATTGAATTCTATAGACGGTGCAAGGCACAATCGAATGGATCCCAGTGCCTTTCTATCTAAAATGTCCCACTCTTCATCTGACATTGTGGTCGCTTTCTTTGCCTTTCCTTCCAACGGCCACCACAAATCCTTTTGATACAGGTAATCCTCCATCTTCATTTTCCATAACTGATAATTCTGGTCGTTAAACTTTTCGACCTTGAATTTGGAATCCTCCATTGCTCCCACTCAAATCTGAAAGTCCTGCCAATTTACAGAAAACCTCGCTCTGATACCAATTGTTAGGGTTTCAAGCAGATCCGAAGCAAATATGAACTAACAATTATATGCAGATTTAAATACAAAAGATAAAGGAATAAAATAGGACACAGATAACATAGAGATTTAACGTGGTTCACCCAGAATGGGTTACGTCCACCATACAGTCACCACATATCAACAATGAGATCCACAAATACCTTCATGGACTTCTGATAGTGCACATTGGGACTCTTTAGTTTCTAGACACCTAAGAAAATTACTATCCAAACCTCACCTAAATAGATTGTTAGCGATGATGACATACCATGAAGCATTTTGGAGTAGGTTCCTTTTCTCATTACGGGTAAGATTTTTTGGGACAATTTGGTCTCGTAGATAAGAGTAAATGTGGTTGTAGCGAGATGAGTCATGTCCAATAATAGAACAGACCATCTGGGACTCGGGAGAATCATAGGTAGGGTAATGTAACTTTTCCACCAGGAATTCAAAGCGAAAATTAGATTCTTGTAACTCTGGTATATATGCCAAGGTGGCCATAGCATCTGCTGCTCTACTTGCAGATCTGGGAATCTGCTGGAATGACACAAAAGTAAAATATTTCTTGAGATCATCCACCATTCTCTTATAAGGCATCAGTTTCTCATCTTGAGTATGATATGTATCATTGATTTGATTGATGATTAGCTGAGAATCTCCATATCTATGTGTAATTCCAGAACCTTCCATTCGATAGCCAACTTGATCCCATTTACCAAAGCTTCATACTCTGCAATGTTGTTTGTGCAAGGCAAAATAATCTTATAAGCCTTCAGGATTGAATACTTTTGAGGAGTAATAAAAATTATTCCAGCACCGGAACCATGTTGAGTGAAAGACCCATCAAAGAACATCTTCCTGGATTGTTGAGTAAGGTGCATTATTGATTCATCTGAAAATTCTATATGTAGAGGTAGAGTGTCTTCAAGTGGAGCATCAACAAGTTGATCTACAATTACCTGTCCTTTGATGGCTTTGCATTCTACATATTCAATATCAAACTCTGTAAGAACCATGACCCATTTAGCCAATCTTCCTATAAGTGTTGCTTTGTTGAGAAGATATTTGAGTGGATCAATCTTAGCTACTAGCTTGATGGAATTTGCTAACATGTAGTGTCTCAATTTTTGTGATGCAAAGACTAATGCCAAGAATGATTTTTCTATTATAGTATAGTTCATGTCATAAGACACCAATGTTCTGCTGATATAATATATAGCTCTCTCTTTTTTATTTTCATCCTATTGTGCCAGAAGTGCCCCTAATGATGAATCAGTAGCTGATATGTATAAAATCAATGGTTTACCTTGAATTGGTGGCATCAGTATTGGTGGATCACACAGGTATTCTTTGATTTACTGAAGGTGATGTTCACATTCTTGATCCTAGTTGTAGGTTACTCCTTTCCTTAATACTTTTGTGAAGCATTGAGCCTTATCTGCTAGCTGAGAAATAAAGCATCTGATTGACTGGAGACGTCCTCGTAAACTTCTCATTTGACTAATATTCTTTGGAGGTGGCATTTCCATTATAGCTTGGACCTTCTCAGGATCAACCTCAATTCCTTTCTTTGAAATTATGTAGCCAAGTAATTTCCCTGATGTCACTCTGAATGCACACTTTTTAGGATTTAGCCGAAGCTTGAATTTTTCCATTCTATCTAGTATTAGGCCTAGCTCTTGAATATGTGTGGATCTCTTCATAGTATTCACTAAAGTGTCATCAACATAATCTTCCATATTCTTATGCATCATATCATGAAAGATAGTAGTTACTACTCTTTGGTAAGTTGCTCATGCATTCTTTAGCCCAAATGGCATCACGTTCCAACAGAAGGTTCCCCATGCAAAGGTGAAAGTTGTCTTTTATTGATCTCCAAGAGCTATTTTGATCTGATTATAATCAGAGAATCTGTCCATTAGTGAGTACATTTCATATTCAGGAGTCATATCCACTATCATATCAATGTTAGGCAATGGAAAATCATCTTTCAGACATGCTTTGTTGAGATCCCTGAAGTCTGTGCAAACCCTAATAGATTTGTCTGCCTTTGATACAAGTACTATGTTTTAAATCCATTCTGTGTAGTCTATTTCTCTAATAAATCCAGCTTTTAGCAATTTTTCTAGCTCAGCTTTGACTAACAATGCCACATGAGGGTGCATCTTGCAGAGTTTTTGCTTGACTGGTTTAACTCCTGGTGTAATAGAAAGATGGTGCATGATGAGATCAAGATCTAGACCCGGCATATCCAAGTATGTCCATGCAAAGTTGATCTTCTTTTCTAGGAAGAGATTGCTGAAATATTTTAACTCTTCTGTTGATAATGATTGAGCTAAGTGGATGATATCTGTTGTCTCTTGACTCCCAATATTTACTGGCTAAGTTGGTTCAATCAATATAGAAGACCTTTCCTAGAAATGACTTGGCATTATATCAAGTATCTCACCTTCAGGTGCCTCAAAGAGGTTTTCACCCTTAGGTACGACCTTTATTTTTTCTATTTTTTATTTTGACACCACCACAATGTGGTTTTCGCCATTAGATCTTATATTTTTTCTTTTTTGATTTTTGTGACCAAGATACTTGATATTTGTTTCCGTCATGTTCTCACTATGTTCATTGGTTCAACTACATTAAGGTAATAGGCTAACGTATAGTCATTAGCAAAGATAGGTACATTCATAGGTTGGTTTTGGAGACTACAGTCAATTAGTTCAGGATGTACCGAGGATAAAGTTTCGACAGGCTTGAGAGAGTTCACGGTATTATCATCATAACTTCGGACTGACAAGTTGAGTTCTAGAAGACTACCTTGCGTAAATGTCTCGAGACCAGGAATAGTTACAACATGATCATTGAAGTGCACATTAATATTTAGTTGACCAAAATCTAATAGACCTACTCATAGCACCATTTTCTATGGTAGACTAGACTACATATCATGGTTTGGCAGTAACAAGATCAGTAGACAGATTCCCGACATCCGTGATAGAGGAGTCAGAGTTTGATGCTGAATAGGTATTTTCATCAATAGGACTGTTATCAGAGTCATTAGAGTCATAAGAGAGAGTTTCCAACTCTTCTTCAAGTGATTGAGTGAATGTATGTATAGTGTCAATACCTACATCTTTGATACTGCAAGTTCCTTCGTGATTTCGTTCATTTATCACTTGTATCTGACATACCTGTTGACATAACCTTGATGGTTCTATGAATTTATGTCTTCTACTCTATTCAGCTTCTTCTGGACTAATGATTGGTTCTATTTCTATAGCCTCCAATTCTTCTTGTGTAGTTCCATACCTGATTGTTTCTGTCCTATTAGAGGGAGACATAGTAGGCGAAGAATTTTCTTGTGTCCTTTCTCTTTTCAGCTTTTGTTCATAGTCTGACTATCTTTTTAGTCTGATTTCTTCTATCTTTACTTGTAGTTTTAAGTGTATCAGCTCTTGTGTGTCATCTGTGATACCATTGGAATCTTCTGGAATTTCTGTACTAGATGTATCTGAGAGATGATCTGGACCCCATTCATACTCGTTCAAGTCAGTTTCTGAATTATCTACTTGTTGTCTACCAGTGTATGTAACTAGGATCTTTCAGTGGCGCAAACAATTCTCTGATTCTTTCTACCTCTTCTCTCATATCCTCTGGGACTTCTATTCCTTGTAATGTTGTAGCTGATACCATTGGAACTTGATCATCAGTTGTTTCCTCTCTCTTGATTTCTATTTCTTTTTGTTATTTTTCATACTCTTCGTGAGTCTGTTGAGTGTTTACTTCGTGTGATGTTGAAGGTAATATTTTTTCCTCCACTTAGACTGATGATTGGAAGTATGTTTCTGGTCTAATGTCTTTCTTGGATTATATCCCAGTCTAGCTTTGTCATTTGTAGATTTATTTTGTAGATGAATAGGTTCAATGATACCTTCTTGATTTTTTCCCAGAGGACGAGTACCTGAATATCCCATGCATTGAATCATTTATATCCTGGACCATATTGTATCAGAGAAATCTCACAATGTCTTACTTCTTTGTTTTCACTATTTTCTTTGAAAAGCCATTTGAGAACAACATCCTCTTCTATTTCATCTGCAAGGGAAGTAGAGGATCGTACAAAGAGATTGTCATATATGACATTTGGAGTGGAAGTCTATGGCTTCATAACCTCTGATGGTTTTCCTAATTATTTGGGTGATGGAGGAAGAGAAATGAGTGAAAGTATTGGCTCTATCTTGTATCCATCCATGCCAGTATCTGTGATTTTCAATTTCTTTTCTAAGTCCTTCATCAAGGTTTCTGAACTTTCAGCTATAGAGGCTACTCTATTATGAGACACAAAGGTATCAACACTCTTTGTCAATGCATTAAAGGGGGAGTTTGTATCAGCAAGAATATTGACTTCAACCTCGTTGTAAGGAAATTTTAAGCATTGATGATATGTAGATGGAACTACCTTCATTTCATGAATCCATGGCCTGCCCAGTAAGATGTTGTATGACAGAGGAAGATCAAGCACCTGGAAAATAACATCCCTTTCTACAGGTCCTAATCTAATTGGTAATAGTACCAAACCTTTAGAGGTTCTTTCTTCATCATAATATTTGATTGTTATTTTCTTGGCCAGATCAATGACATTTTCAAAAAAGCCCAACTGTGTAAGTAGATTATAGGTACAAATATTCAACCCAACACCTCCATCTATCAAAACACATTTAACTCGGTGTTTATGGATCATAGCTTCAATATGCAATGGTTGGTTATGTGGGTGGTTCAGTGAGTTGTCATCTTCTTCGGAGAAAGTAAGATAATGAGGCGAAGTCAAGTGACCCGCCATAGATTGAAACCAATCGATATCTAAATCTTTTGGGACATTAGTTGTGAGCAATGCTTTGTCCAGGACCTCTTTATGAGCATAAGATATTTTGAGCAATTCAAAGATGGAGATTTGAGCATTCGTTCTTTTCAGTTGTTTGATAATGCTATATCTAGGGGATGATGATGAAGTTAGTTGTTTAAATTTAGCAAGTGTTGTATCTGTTTGTTTGTTCTCCGAGGTTGGTAGGTTTGACATTGTTTGGGTAGGAGTTGAAGAACTAGCTCCTTAGAGAGTGACTTTCTTTTGAGCATGGGTCATGATGTTTGCATTTTGTGATTCGTTTTGTTTATCTTTGATTATAATCACATTGTAATATTCAGGTTGGGAAGACTCAATCATGTTGATCACATTGTCATTGTTGGTATAGGTGTAATTAACTTTGGCATCTTCTTTTGACTTTGAGGAATCACCTTGTTCATAAATAGGTAAGGGACCTTTTAAATCTTTGTGATTAGCATTAGTTGTGTGATTTCCAACAATAATTTTTCCAACATCGATGAGATCTTGAATCTCATGCTTGAGCTTCATGCAATTGTTTGTGTTATGACCTTTGTTTTGATGGTAGTTGCAGTATTCATTCTCTCTCCACCATTTTGGTTTAACTTCCAGATCATATGGCCTAGAATTGTTTGGTAAGGTTATCAGATCGTTTGCCAATAAAGTTTTGAAAGTGGATTCGTATGATTCCTCCAGAGGAGTGAAGTCGCATTTAGGTTTCGAAAGCCAAGGTTTCTCTTTAAACCATTCTTTTACTTTCTTCGGAGGATTTTCTGTTGTGGTTTCAACTGCTTTGAGTGCTTGCATGCCACTAGCCAAGTTAAATATCATGGATTTTGGTTTTGCTTTAACAGTGTCTACCACTCCATTATTAACAACATTTTTTCTGTTGTCTTTGCTATATTTTCAATATTTGTTCTTTTCTTTGGAGCTAGAAGCTTGTTGTGTTTCTTTCCAAAGTGAGATATCTCCTTTCTTTATAAGCACATCTTCCATTCTAAGGGAACTGTCTACCATTTTGTTTAATGAGGGATATACTTGCATTTGGATACTTTATTTCAATTCAAGGATTAAGTTGTTGACGAAAATATCCATCTTCTCAGAATCTGGAATAGGTCGTGAATAGCTAGAGAACATCTTTCTCTGTCATTGGAGAAAAGTGAGAAAGGGCTCTCCTATTTTTTGTTTGGTATTGCAAAGCTCTATCATAGTGACTGGGTGACGAATGTTATAGGAGTATTGTTGTAGAAATAGTTGGATTAATTCTTCAAAAAAAATTATTCCCGTAGGTAGACTTGAGAACCATTCCATAGCTTTCCCCCCTAAACTTCTTGGGAAAAGGCACATGAGATACGTTTGGTTGTGCATGAACTCCATACATAAAGCACAAAATTATTTGATATGGTCTTGGGGATCTGAGTTGCCATCATATTTATTGAATTTTGGGATCTCCACTCGTGAAGGAAATAGAGGCATGTAAATGTTTTTGTCAAATGGAAATGGTCATATTGTGTCCAAAGAATATTGTTTTGGTGATTATCCTTGTTTTTCAATTATGTGATCTCAGTTTGTAATGCTTGTAATTATTTGTTTACCATTGCCAATGGTGTCTCTTCCTCTTTAGTGATGAGGGCCTCAATGTTATAACCAGTAGGAAGTTTAGCTCCTTGCTTTGTTAGTTCTAGAAAATAGTCTTCTTTTTCTCTAGCCATGATAACCTTAATCATTTTCAAAAATCTTTATCTTTTTGACATTTTTGTATATCAGTTTTTGGAGGTTCAAAGGCTTCAAATTCATTTGATGAGGAATCACTGTCGGTATCATGGATATTGAGATCATCATAAGTTTTGTGTTTAGTAGCTTGTCTTTCTTGTTTTGTTCCAGATATGGTGGGAAACAAGGATTGATCATAAATTGGTATATCTGATGATGAAGGTTTATCAATGAGAGTATCCTTTACATAAAATGGATTATTTTAATATGAAAAGGATTGTCCTTTTCCCTCGGTAGCTTTCTTATGAGAATTTATGGTTTGAATAGGCATTTGTATTGACTGATGTGACCTAAAGTTGTTTGTGATGCAGAAGTCAAGATCAAATTTGGAGCTAGTTGTTCGTTTAACGTATCGATTGAGAGAAGAAACTAAGATTGAGTTTGGTTTCAGGTAAGATCTATACTGTGTAAGACATTTATTTAAGTTACCTAGTTTGATTTAAGAGAAGTGACTAAGACTCAGTCTGGTTTCAGGAACGATCTATCCTGTGTAAGACGTTATCTAAGTGACTTAAATTTGACAAATGGTTGATTGAACTAGCTGAAAGATAATCAACAAAATCGTGCAACACCACGACAGAAGTGCATTGTTTAGATTTGTTTATACTTAGAATGATGATAACCAATTCTATGCTCACTATAGACTATTTTAGGCAAGTTTGATTGTTCTAGACTGACAAAATCTAAGATTCGTACGACATGTTTTACAGGACCAGACGATAATTTAATAGCTTCAGGACGACAAAAACAAAATTTCATACGAGTTGCTTCCTATGTCCGCACGATAGATGGGTATACCTCAGACAACAAACTAATGAATGTAATGGTTTTTCATATGACACAAAATCAAAGATCAAAAAATAATTCCCTAAGCAGGACGACAATTTATCAGATTTCGTAAGACACAAAACTGAGGCTCAGATGACAAATTGTAAGACTTGATGAAATTTCGTATGACAATAGGTATGTAGTAGGACGATAAATCAGAAGACTCGTACGACAATTTACTGGACAAAGATAAAATTTCTGACAAACCAAGTTTTTAATGACTGATGAAAACCAGTTTTTAGATGGACCGAGTTTTTGGACATCTAAGATAGACTAGTTTGCGACACGGACAGAGTTTTGACTAAGATAGACTAGTTTTTGACACGGACATAGTTTTGACTAAGATAGACTAGTTTTTTAAAAGGATAGATTTTTGACTAAGATAGACTAGTTTTTGACACGGACAGAGTTTTGACTAAGAAAGACTAGTTTTTGACACGAACAGATTTTTGAATAAGATAGACTAGTTTTTGACACTAATAGAGTTTTGACTAAGATAGACTAGTTTTTGATACGAATAGAGTTTGACCACTGAGTTGTTTACTGTTTTCTATAATTTTGGTCTTTCAATTTCAGTTTCAGGGATGAAAAACATAGTAAACATGCAATATGTATAATGACTTCAATCACAACATGCTAACCCTATGGAAATTGGTGAGAAAAGAAAACCTTTGCTTGCAGACTTAGGTACACACCCAATAGCTAATCAGAATACGGCTATTGAGTCTCATGCAATGGATTCTCAATGTCATATTAGCCGACTCCAAATGCTAATGGGGGCACAAAATGGCAAGTATCTTGGGAGAGTTACTATCTCTCTTACACAAAGATTATCCCCCCTTTCAGAGGTGAACCGGGTAGATTCTAATCTTAATTAGAACTAGTAAGGTATCTGTTTGGTGCGTCAGGGTATAAACTCAATTAAGAGGTCTCCAAGCCTTGAAAACCAAGGTTTGATATACCCAAAGGTACAGAGGAGAGCTACTCCTGAGCACTGTCGTTCACTTGATTTTCATCAAATCATGTTTATTTTATAGTGGGTTGGAGTACTTGGCATTTAGTCATTCCCACTTGGGTCATTCCCCTCTCACCAGCCCTAATGGCATTGGCCTTATAGGCTCCTCGGGAGGTCAGGCCCGCTAAAGTTATACAAATCTCAAACCTAGAAAAAGCCTCAAGGGTCTGAATTTTTGATTGTCTATGCAGACAAGAGCATACTCTCCTAACTCTCAGAATTTTCTTAAAACACAAAAGATAGATTTGTTCATTAACCAAATAGCAAGTTAGGTGCCTAAAAAATGAATTTAATGAATATACAATATTTGCTCGAATCTCCTCAAGCAACCTGCAAAGACAACGAATCAGTAGTCATATTGTCTTTGTTTAACAAGCATATTCTTCAACAAGCATTCTAAAAAAACTGATTAGGCTATGAAAATTTCTCAGATAGATGAACAATAAGCCAGGGTCAGTGTTGGTATGATAAAAATTGAATGAGAAAACTCGAAGAAAGAAATTTTCATTTAACCCAGAAACATAGAATATCGTATGATGACTCACCGAGTCGTACGAGATCGCATGATATCTGCAATTTGTCATTTGAGACTGGGGAAAACTCGTACGATATTTCACAGCAGCTGTACAAACGAAAATCCGAAAAAATAAAAATCTGAAAAAATAAGAAAAAGTTAGTCTTCGAGGCTGAAAGATGTAGTCTCGAGCCCCACAGTGGGCGCCAGAAATGTGTGTGTGAAAAAGTGGAATAAGTCTATAGGTTGTAAGACACAACACTTCAATTAAGTCATTACATGTATGGTTAGATAGATATAAGCATGAATAATAAAACCTTAACAAATCGACCAATTGCCTTCTAAAAGATGCGAGTATAGACTTGCTCTCATATTTGTATAAGCAATACCAGTGACTAGACTACACCAAGATGAAGGATTTAATCTATATGAGCATGATATTAAGCTAAATGGATGCAAGATTATGCTAGATGGATGAATAGTAAACTATCTGAATTCAAGCAATCATAATTGAACTAAATATGCAAAAAGAAATTAAACTAAGATGCAATAATCTCAAAAAGCAAGCAGAATATCTTCAATGACTCCTGAGCAAAAACTGTATAATAACAATAAATCTCCAGGGTGTTTTGAATGAGAGATGAAGGTTGAATTTATAGAGAATCACAAGAGAGATCAAGAAAAAGCACAATTTAGGATAATTGAAATAATTGAGAAATCAGATTCAGTTAACCTTGAGATAGATTCCAATTATAGTTTGATTGAAATGCATTCATAAAAGAAGTTTGAGTTTGCATTAGAGATATAATTCAATTAATTCCATTCACTTGAAATGAAAATAGGTAATTCCATGCAATTCTTTGGTTTATTCAAGAAAAGAGTCTTTTCAATGCAACTGAACTTCTTTTCTCAAAAGCTTTGAGTTCCAATTTTAGAGAATGATTAAATTCCTTTAATTGTTTTTTCTGATTTCAAGTTATCTCAATTTAGAAGAAAGAAATAATATCTCAAGTTTGATTTCTCCCTCAATTAAATTCTTTTATTTTATTTTCAATTTAACTCTTGCTTTGCATATTAATACCTCTTTTGTAATAAATTAATTCATTTTTTTATGATTAAATGGCAAATTTATTAATTAATTAAATATGCTAAGATATTTAATAAATTAAATAGGATAATTGATCAAAATGATTTTCTTGGCATGATTTAATTAATTAAATAAATATTTAATTAATATAGAATAATTCATTTGCCATGTGACATTTGATTAGTGAAGAATTAATTAATTGTGTGCTTAAAGTTGATTTAATTGCCTTTGGTTAGGACCTTGGTGATGTTGTCGAGATTAGGGGCCCATCGTTTAGGTGACCAATTTTAGGGTATTACATCGCCTAGATCATCATGTCATAATAGGTCTGCATACTAGGGGCATAACTGAAAAAAATCCTTAAAATCAAATAAAGACCTAAAAAAATCCAAAAAATAAAATAAAGTCCTGAAAAAGTCCTGAAAAAATCCTAAAAATCAGATAAAATCCTGAAAAAAATCTAAAAATCATAAAAAGATCCTGAACAAATACCAAAAACAATCATAAAACAACAAAAACGTAAAAATCAGAAAACAACAAAATCAAACAAAAACATTCAAATACAATCCTGAAAAAACCCTAAACATCAGAAAAAATTTAAAAAAAAAAAAAAAACTAAAAATCGAAAACAATCAAAACTTGTAAAAAAGTGTCTCGTGAGAAACAAATACCCTAGCAGATATCCAGCAAACACTTCACACGAAGTTAAGAAAAGGATATAACTATCTTATCAAAAATTTGCAACCAAACTGATCAAGCCTTATCAATCGTCAATATACATATCAACGTGATCATTATCTTGTCTAAAACAGGAGAGGATACACTCGAAGTCAGACAGATCAATCTTAAATAGGGTTCGCAACTTCTTAAACCAGACATTATCAACCATCACATCAAACAAATCAAAGCAAAGGCATCATCAGTAAAGTTGTTGAGTTTTATCTAATTTGGTTTTTATCTTTTATCAATTGGTGAAGATCGTTTTTCTATTCTACTCATGGATATCTAAAAGCGACTAGAAGAGCTATGATGAGCATGATCCTTTTCTTTGTTTGTTGTTTGTAGTGTTGATGCAAAGCATCTATCACAAACCATAAAACCTTCATGGGTATTACTAACCCAAAACTAATACAAGACCTTCAACTTGAATCAAGAGGCATATAACAAGATCAACCACTCTTCTCAACTCCAAAACTCACAATCTGATCATTAAGTGACAATATAAATGATATTCATCCATTCTACAAGGCAATCACAACATAATCTTTACACAAGGACTGTCTATCAATTACTTCCACCATACACCACCAATAAACCCCAAACCACTTTAAAATGTTATATTCCATCCCTACAGACCTTCATTCAAGATTTTAGATCATAACATTCACCACAACATGAGAGAACAAATTCTTTATTGCCATCGAATACCCTAGTTCAGGGTTTCATCCTTTTAAAATAGTTTTTACAAAACCAATCACAAATTCTTCAATTATTAATAAAATTAAGTTAGACAAAAAGAACTAGAAAGAATATTCAAAGAAATTTCCAAAAAATATAGCCTTTCTTCATTATGATTCCTCATGTGGCCATACCAATTGCTGCAACAGGACTGTTGTTGCCTTCACCAGTCTTCTTTTCACCATGAACTGTAACAAAAAGTCATTAATAACTTTTTAAATACTTATCATGAAGCCAATCTCTCTAGTTAGAATTTATATTTCCTATTTATAGAACATTTCTCAAATTTATAGCCAAATCCAGCGGTTAAATCAAAATTTATGAGGATTTTTCCAAAACGGGTAACCCTTGGCAGGGTTTTGACAATTTTAAAAAAAACAAACATATCTTTCCAAATACTCCAAAAAAATGCATAAGAAATGATTCATCTGAAATATATTTCATTAATATATCATTCAAAAACATCTACATATAAAAATTACACCAAATGTGATCCTCCATGGGTCTATGACAGTTTGAGGGTTTGATGGATAATCTTTGTCAAATCCCCTCCAAACTGCTCAGCCCCCTTGATCTCGACTAAACATGGTTTTATAAACCATTTACAACTCCTCATAACTACTCTAACCACCTCATCACCAATGGATTGCATTCTTACACTTTTGTTGCACTTTTTGGCAATGTTGCAACTTTGCAATTTTTACAATTTTTGACAAATTACCACTACACTTCACCCTAGCCTTCATGGACACCCCTAACATGTTATAATGGATTAAATTTTCTAAATTACAACATTTCAAACCTTTTTGGATATTCTTCACACTTTGACCACAGTTGACCCTATCAGGACCTATTAGGTCTCTTGATACAAAATGGCTCATCAAGCCTTACAACATGAATTGTTTTGCTACAAATGGTCTTTTGTGACCTTTCAATCATTAATGCAACATTAAAAATAAAGAAAAATGTGGTTTTTCTTCATGATACATCTCCATGGCTTGGTGCCCCTACACCATACAACAAGCCTAGAAAATTTTCCAAGTCCCTTGGAAACATAGAACAACAACCTGCGATAAATATTTTGCCTTGGATTGGTCCTCTCTCTTAAACTCTCCTTATCCTTGTCTTGGTGTCATTCTCTATCTTCAACTTTTCCTCTTACCATTCCTCTTTCTCTAGTCATCAGATTCACATTCAAAAGGATACAGGACTGTCCTTGCATCTACCTTCTCCATTACTCCCATCAGTGGAGTACTTCAATGGTTGCAACTTCAAGTGCTTTACTAGTTAGATATCCATCTCTCTCACTTCTTTACCACACCAACTCTCCAAACCATCCATCTTACCCAACAACATATCCTGGAAGATGCCTCTCTCTCTCTTTGACTTGCACCTTCTACCCAGCTTAATCTCTATTGGAGGATGGTAATGATAGACCTCCTCTTGTCTACCCACACACACTTCTCAGAAACCTTCTTCTTGTAGCTTAGATGGAACAAGCACCTGCAACCAAATCAACAACTAACAACACAAATCCCATATCTTTTAGCTCTGATACCAATTTGATGAAGAGCGTCTATCACAAACCATAAAACCTTCAAGTGTATTACTGACCCAAAACTAATACAAGACCTTCAACTTGAATCAATAGGCATTTACCAAGATCAACCACTCTTCTCAACTCCAAAACTCACAATCTAATCATTAAGTGATAATACAAATGATATTCATCCATTCTACAAGGCAATCACAACATAATCTTTACACAAGGACTGTCAATCAAGTACTTCCATCATACGCAACCAATCAACCCCAAACCACTTTCAAAGGTTATATTCCATCCCTATAGAACTTCATTCACTATTTTAGATCATAACATTTACCAGAACATGAGAGAACAAATTCTTTATTGCCATGGAATACCCTAGTTCAGGGTTTCATCCTTTTAAAACAGTTTTCACAAAAATAATCACAAATTCTTCAATTATTAATCAAATTTAGTCAGACAAAAAGAATTGGAAAGAGGATTCATATAAATTTCCAAAAAATATGGCCTTTATTCATTATGATTCCTGATATGGCCATACCAAATGTTGCAATAGGACTGTTGTTGCCTTCACCAATCTGCTTTTCACCATGAACTGTAACAAAAAGTCATTAATAACTTTTTAAATAATTATCATGAAGCCAATCTCTCTGATCAAACTTTATATTACCTAGTTATAGAACATTTCTCAAATTTATAGCCAGATCCAACAGTTAAATCAAAATTTATGAGGATTTTTCCAAAACGGGTAACCCTTGGCAAGGTTTTGACAATTTTTGAAAAAACAAACATATCTTGTCAAATACTCCACAAAAATGCATAATAAATTATTCATCTGAAATATATTTCATTAATATATCATTCAAAAACATCTACATATAAAAATTACACCAAATGTGATCCTCCATGGGTCTATGACAGTCACAGATTCCTAAAAACCTTATGATAGTTTGAGGGTTTGATGGATAATCTTTGTCAAATCCCCTCCAAATTTCTCAAACCCCTTGATCTCAACAAAACTTGTTTTTATAAACCATTTCCAACTCCTCTTAACTACTCTAACCACCTCATGACCAATGGATTGCATTCTTACACTTTTGTTGCACTTTTTGGCAATGTTACAACTTTGCAATTTTTACAATTTTTGACAAATTACCACTACACTTCACCCTAGCCTTCATGGACACCCCTAACATATTATAATGGATTAAATTTTCTAAATTACAACATTTCAAACCTTTTTGGATGTTCTTCAAACTTTGACCACAGCTGACCCTAGCATGACCTATTAGGTCTCTTGATACAAAATGGCTCATCAAGCCTTGCAACATGAATTGTTTTGATATAAATGGTCTTTTGTGACCTTATAATCATTAATGCAACATTAAAAATAAAGAAAAATATTGTTTGTCTTCATGATACATATCCATGGCTAGGTGCCACTACACTATACAACCGACCTAGAAAATTTTCCAAGTCCCTTGGAAACATAGAACAACAACCTACAATAAATTGTTTGCCTTGGAGCGGTCCTCTCTCTTAAACTCTCCTTATCCTTCCCTTGGTGTCATTCTTTGTCTTCAACTTTTCCTCTTACCATTTGTCTTTCTCTAGTCATCAGATTCACATTCAAAAGGATACAGGATTGTCCTGGCATCTACCTTCTCCATTACTCCCATCAGTGGAGTACTTCAATGGTTGCAACTTCAAGTGTTTTACTAGTCAGATATCCATCTCTCTCACTTCTTCACCACACCAACTCTCCAAACCATCCATCTTACCCAACAACAAATCACGGAAGATGCCTCTCTCTCTCTCTCTCTCTCTCTCTCTCTCTCTCTCTCTCTCTCTCTCTCTCTCTCTCTCTCTCTCTCTCTCTCTCTCTCTCTCTCTCTCTCTCTCTCTTTACCTTGCACCTTCTACCCAGCTTAATCTCTATTGGAGGATGGTAATGATAGACCTTCTCTTGTCTACCTACACACACTTCTCAGAAACCTTCTTCTTGTAGCTTAGATGGAACAAGCACCTGCAACCAAATCAACAACTAACAACACAAATCCCAGATCTTTTAGCTCTAATACTAATTTGATGCAGAGCGTCTATCACAAACCATAAAACCTTCAAGTGTATTACTGACCCAAAACTAATACAAGACCTTCAACTTGAATCAACAAGAATATACCAAGATCAACCACTCTTCTCAACTCCAAAACTCACAATCTGATCATTAAGTGACAATACAAATGATATTTATCCATTCTACAAGGCAATCACAATATAATCTTTACACAAGGACTGTCTATCAATTACTTCCATCATACGCCACCAATCAACCCCAAACCACTTTCAAAGGTTAGATTCCATCCCTATAGAACTTCATTCAATATTTTAGATCATAACATTTACCAGAACATGAGAGAACAAATTTTGTATTGCCATGGAATACCCTAGTTCAGGGTTTCATCCTTTTAAAATAGTTTTCACAAAAACAATCACAAATTCTTCAATTATTAATCAAATTAAAATTAGACAAAAAGAACTGGAAAGATTATTCATAGAAATTTCCAAAAAATATGGCCTTTATTCATTATGATTCCTGATGTGGCCATACCAAACGCTGCAACAGGACTGTTGTTGCCTTCACCGATCTGCTTTTCACCATGAACTGTAACAAAAAGTCATTAATAACTTTTTAAATAATTATCATGAAGCCAATCTCTCCAATCAAACTTTATATTACCTAGTTATAGAACATTTCTCAAATTTATAGCCAGATCCAGCAGTTAAATCAAAATTTATGAGGATTTTTCCAAAACGGGTAACCCTTGGCAAGGTTTTGACAATTTTTGAAAAAACAAACATATCTTGTCAAATTCTCCACAAAAATGCATAATAAATGATTCATCTGAAATATATTTCATTAGTTTATCATTCAAAAACATCTACATATAAAAATTACACCAAATGTGATCCTCCATGGGTCTATGATAGTCACATATTCCTTAAAACCTTATGACAGTTTGAGGGTTTGATGGATAATCTTTGTCAAATCCCCTCCAAACTGCTCAACCCCCTTGATCTCAACCAAAAATGGTTTTATAAACCATTTCCAACTCCTTATAACTACTCTAACTACCTCATGACCAATGGATTGCATTCTTACACTTTTGTTGCACTTTTTGGCAATGATGCAACTTTGTAATTTTTACAATTTTTGATAAATTACCACTACACTTCACCCTAGCCTTCATGGACACCCCTAACATGTTATAATGGATTAAAAATTTTAAATTACAACATTGCAAACCTTTTTGGATGTTCTTCAAACTTTGACTACAGTTGACCCTATCAGGACCTATTAGGTCTCTTGATACAAAATGGCTCATCAAGCCTTACAACATGAATTGTTTTGATACAAATGGTCTTTTGTGACCTTAAAATCATTAATGCAACATTACAAATAAAGAAAAATGTGGTTTTTCTTCATGATACATCTCCATGGCTAGGTGCTCCTGCACTAGGTGTGAACCAATGAAGTTCTAGGGCAATTGCTCTAGTGGGTGTCTATGATAGGAGCATTTAGCTTGTGAATTCCACACATATCTCGACCCCTAGCATAATTCCCAGAATGGAGGGTTCATTCCTTGTCTACTAAGGGTTTGTTTCTTGCAATGAGATATCTTCATGTCTTGGTTCTCTATACCTTGATGTACGCAGCTTCATTGTTACATAATAAGGCTTAGTGATGATAGCATGTTGCACTATGAATAAAGACAAGAAGACCATTCATCATCTATCATATCATATCATTTTATGTCCTATCATGCTGATTGACATCAATCAAGATCACCATTCCTAGTGGATTGACTTAAGTTTTCTTTCTCATGCTTTCATCATCTTGCATTATCTCTCTCTCATCAATCCTTTCATCTTACTAACAATTCTTCTATTCTAATTGAGTCAAAGAGAAAAATAAATATTTTGGCACATGTGAAACAAAAACATTAAATTCATTCATATAGCTCATTCACTTAGTTAGTCCATTTATTACCATTCATTTAGATCGTTCATTTAACCTCATGTTAATTTCTTTATCATGTTAAATTGCATTCATTTAGTTGCAATATTCACTCACTTAGTAAAATTTCATTTAATCACTTTAATAGTTGCATTTCAATCATTATAGATTGTCACATACACATAAACCTCATCACATAGAATCATACATCATATATAATTGCATCACACATCACATAGAAAGCACAAATAAAATCATATAGACTACGTAATATAAACATGCATCATTAATAGAACACAAGCATATAGAACACCGCCAAAACTCCATATCATATAACTCAAAAATTATAATGTGTCAAAGTATACAACAAAAGACCCAATGGGTTGACTAATATCATCAAATAAGTGTCAACCGACACTACCTCTATCTCCAGGAGGATCCTGCCTACTAGATCCTTCTCTAGGATGTCTCGATGATGCCCTAGGAGGACCTGTCACTCCTCCATTTCTCGTTTGTCGACTTGTGTCTCTGCTAGATCTTGTTTGAGATCTATGGGCTCGATAGCTTGGCTCCCTCTGACCCTCGGGAATGGCTCTCTCATATGCCTATCTATAGTATATAGCCTCTTGAGCAGAAATGAAAAATTGAAGGCTCGAAACTCACAATGATCTCCAAAAACTCACAAGATTACAAATGAGCAAATGAAAGGGCCAAATCACTATTTATTGGGTTTGTACCACTCTGATGGTCGTGGTCCCCTTGAACTTCAAAACACTTGTAGGCCAGTCAAATAGACTCAAAATCGTGCGAAACTTCAAATGATTGCTCACTAGCATGGTATCGAAAAAATGGTCTCAATTTCAAAAAATTCGACCACTTTTTCTGAGGGGGCATATTTACATTATAAGCATCATCGGGGCATACTAGGGTAGAAAATTTTCATTTTCTTTGAAACAACGTCATCTCGACATTGTGCCAAAGAGGGGCAAATGTAGACACCTAAAAGTGTCTCATCAATCATGTACTAATTATTCATCTAATTATTTAATTATTTAATTAAGTTAATTATTCTTCTAAACTGACTCAATCATCATCACCCTTCAACATTACTAATTATCAAATTTCTATTCTTTAATTAATTAATCAATTAACCCTATCCCAAATATTAATTAAATATTATTTAATTAATTAATTACAATTTATTCCTTAGTTAAATAATTTTTATTATTTAATTAACCTCATTTCTAGACACCTAAAAATGTCTCATCAATCATTTACTAATTATTCGTCTAATTATTTAATTAAGTTAATTATTCTTCTAAACTAACTCAATCATCATCACCCTTCAACATTACTAATTATCAAATTTTTATTCTTTAATTAATTAATCAATTAACCCTATCCCAAATATTAATTAAATATTATTTATTTAATTAATTACGATTTATTCCTTAGTTAAATAATCTTTATTATTTAATTAACCTCATTTCTAATGTTTAAATAATTTTATTTAAATTATTTAGATTAATTAACTTATTCCTCCAATTCCCCAAATTTGAATTTCAAATAATTACATCTAATTTCATTTCTCTCAAATTCACAATTCCCCAAATGTGGATTTCAATTAATTTCATCTAATTCTGAATCATCAAATTAACATTTCACCAAATTTGCATTTCATCAAATTTTAGTTAATCTCATGTGCATTTCAGCATTCGAAAACACAAATTCAAATCAAAATGAAATTGAATTTCAATTCAATCTCCTACGGCACATGTTGAAAATCAAAACTGATTGATCAAAATAGTTAACTCCTCAATCTCCCCTTTTCACTCCAAAACACCTTTTCTGACTAACTCGTCTATTCAGTCTTCTTCCCAATCAATCCAGTCAACTGACTAATCAATTTAGTCCACTAACCAATCAATTAAGTCCACTAACTAATCAATTCAGTCCACTAACCAATCAGATAAGTTAACAGATCAATCAATCCACTTAAACTGATCAATCAAAATTAGTTATCTATCAATCAACACTTTAGTTCAATATCTCCCCCCATCTGTCTTGAAAATTTATAAATACAAGACATTTTCATCAAATCAATCTAGAATCAGAGTCTTCAAAATATTTGTGTCAATCTTATGCAGGAAATCCCAATGCAACACCTGAGAGCCACATACCACACAAATTGGAGATGAGCAATGGAAGCCTTATTAAATCAATTGGGGGAGTTTAATTAGATTTATATCTTTATTCAATTGATTTAGCATTATTCTATTTTCATTTAGGAGTAATCTTGATTAGATTAGAGTTGTGATTCGCTCTTTGATATCTAATTATGTTATTTATGACTAAATTTACCCCTAAGAAACACAACCCACAAGCTCAAATTAATTTTTTTTGAAAATTAGGGTTTTTTATAATTAACCACTTAATTTTAAAATTTAAATGTGAATTTTGACTTGCAAGTGAAAATTTGAATTTTGAAATTGAATAACACTCGGATCTGAAACAATTAACCCAAATAATGCAATTCACAAGCTCAATTTTGAAAATGAAAATTAGGGTTTTAATGAAATTAACCTCTAAATTCTTCAAATTTGCAAGGAAATCAAACTTGTAAATGAAAAATTTAAATTTAAATTGCATACACACTCAGATCTAAAAACAAAAATCAAAAGTATGCATAGGACATGTCGGGTTCACCAAAATGTAAAGGGCAAAATTTGATTTGGCAATTTTCAACATAGAAGGAGAAGTCACCAAATCAATTTTCGCTTGGCGGGAAATTTTCCTTTACATTCAAAAGAGGAGAGGAATCCACTAGTTTCAATCACAAATTAGATAAGGACTGAATGCTAAGTAGATTGATTGATTATGATGTGTTTATCCCTCTTTTGTAAGTTGAAATGTTGATTTAGGGTAAAGTGTCGAAATTGAAGACAAAACTGAGAAAATATTCATCTACAGGTTTGGGATTTTATCGTGCACTTAGATCTAAATAATATGAATTGATTCAGATCTACCCTATGAAAATGCCCCAAAAAAGTAGGGACTGTGACGCGGCAACATGGTCCTCCTAATTTTCCAAACACCAAAAGGGGTTGTTCCATCTTTGTGTTTGAAGCTTATTTCTAGAAGTACTACCTCATCTGGCTGATTGTTGGCACATTCCTATTTATGGTCTCTTACCATTTTAATTTTCATCTTACTTGTCTTCTCTACAACCTATCAAAATGGGTGAGATGGAAATAAATATAAGGATTTACATGATTCTACATAAATTGTAACCACTCATTCTAGGTCAAATTGACTCCACCTTACTAGCATTCATTTTCTCTATGTACTGGCCCCATGTTGAAAAGGGTGTTTCAAAGCTATTTTAGATGATGATCTTGTTGGCCATTTGGAGGAATTGATTATGTGTTGCATTGATGGGAACACTAGCAACACCAATTACACTAGTTGCTTTGGCTATTCACCTGTATCTAGTTGGTCCCGGTAGGATGATTGGTTTCTTGTTGGATTATGATTCGGTATGCTCTGGTATGCCTTGGTCTGAGGAATTGGTTTGGATTGGTCATTCATGTGTTCCTGATGTGTATCACATTCAGTTGGTATTGATCTGGTACTATCTTGTATGCTAGTAAGCTTGGTTTGTTGATCCGATGAGGGTTTCACCGACAGAGCATTGTTGAAGATCTTTGATGATATGCATAAGTGGTTTTGGTGTGGCTTCTAGTAGATATTCAGGATGCTGATGGTGATTGTATTTGAGACTTGGTTGATTGGGATTATTGATTTAGCATGTGTGGACCTAAATTAGGTCTCGGTTTATCTAGGTTATGGACCGGCATAATGTAACATGTGGATTGGACTTCTCGATGTTTTTCTAGGATGTCTTATGGGTTGGATATTATTTGTTTGGTCTCAAGCTGACATTTTTTGTAATTATGTAATTGTTTTATTGTCTGGTGGTCGACCTAATTGTTTGTGGTCGAGGGTTTGTTTATATATGATGTAAGATCTCATTATAGATCATATGTGAGGATGACAAAGATGTATAGGAGCGAATAATATAATAATCATTCATGCAGAGGATTTGGTTGATCATAGGTGATCGAGTTGGATTGTGGAAGAGGTTTTAGGCCTTTGATATTGAGCTTAACTGGAATTGTACTGAGGCATGGGAGATGTTATACATGCAGTTCAATCTTCATTCTGGATTGTTGTCTAATGTTTTATGTAGTCAGTGAGACTCATTTTGTGATAAGCAGTGGGCTCTAGGCTATTGGCCTTCCTGCATGTGTAGGCCCCTTATTGTAATATTTATTCATCTAATCAGTGGATAGATATTGTGGGTCTCCAATAATCTATGGTGTTATGGTGTTTATCTTTGTGGTTGCATTATTGATTATTGTTATATGCTTTTATGTTTACCGGTTGATAAGTTGTTGTATTAATAAGGTTAAATTTCTCCATTCCAGTAGAACACTAATTCACCCCCCTCTCAGTGTTATTGGTTTACAACAGATCTTCAAGGTGGCACCAAGATGCTTTACTAATTTAGTATCATCTTTGATTTCCAATCTAATTATATAAACTTAGTGTATAATATAGACTTCCAAAATGTAATTTCTTATGGTTATATACAGTATTTTTCACTACCATCGACTATCTATAGCCAAGTTATCATTTCCTATGATGATATAATGGGTGAGCCTCAACTAGGGCATTTATTCCTTCATGAAATGTCAAATATTTGTCATGTATCTTATAATATTTTTAATACTTTGTGGACTAGTCTAACTAGCATTGTTAGAGTAATTTCATGCATGCCTGACACTCTTATAGTGGCTAGCCTAGAGAGTCTTTGTCAACTAGGGTCTTAGAGGTTTTCATGGTAATTAACTTCTTATTCTGGCATGCTCCTCGTCAACCCCCTACTATACTTCTCCTTTCTCTATGTCCAGTTTGAAATTAACATCTCATCAACTAACTACCATGTTTCAACTCCTTTTGCAAGTAGTTCTCGATTTCTCTCTCTTAGACTTGGCTATCTAGCCACTATATTTAACTATATGTTCCTATTTTTCACTTTTATGAATATATTATTATTGATGATCTCTCACCTTTTATCTAAATAAATATAATTTTTTAAAATAAATTTAAAAAATATGATGTCCTAGAGGAGAGAACATTTCTTGAGATAATATCATGATTTGAAGTTTTTCAATGATCCAATGTTGAAGAGGGATACAATAAGACCCAAGCTATGCTTAAGGCTATTATGTCAAACAACCACATGATTGTGAAGAACACTATCGATGTGATGATTGTTATGGTGCATAGTTGGGAGCATCAGGAAAGGGCTATTGTCACCATTGGAGATGAAACTGATGTGACTCGGGATGAAGAAGTACCCAACAAAAGGACCCATGGCAACATGAAGAAGAAGATGGTTGTTCAGAAGGTGGACTACAAAGAAATAAAAGTTGCTGCTGAAAATAGGAGTGTCCTTGAGGTTGCATTGGCTGAGACCCTCAAGAACTTCATGTAATTGGGTATGTGTTTATGTTGACTATGGTCGTCATTGTCTTTGTTTTGTTGGTTCTGTGTTTTATTCTCTTCGCAGGTTTTTGCTGCTCATCTGGGCTTTTGTTGTCTCTATGGCTATCGTTTGTAATGTCTATCTTTTGCAACCTGTTTTATTTTGGATTATGTTAATCTTTGATTCTAACTCTCCTAGAATCTTTTTTTTCAAGGGTTTCGAGGCCCCTTCAAACCCTGTTTTTGCTTTAATCCAAAACCTAAAATTTTATATTTGAAATTTAAATAAAAATATTAAACACATTAAAAATTCTATATTTATTTCTTTGTACATAATTTTGATATTTAAAATATATATGCCACATTCATATGCTCCAAGTTAAAAAGTTACACCTTATACTAGTGCTATTCATTTCCTTTATTACATAGTGCCACAATAGTCAAATTTCACCTAAGTGAATGTCCTTAACTTTTAAATAAGGTTTTCATTCACATACCTCTTGTAAATGATAATGATGGAGATGTTAAAATTTACAGCTTTTTTGAAGAATAGTGACATCACACAATCTTAAAGTAGATTCACAACTCACTTTTAAAAATTTATATCTTAGATGAATTATTTATGTATAGAGATTATAGTGTTTATAGTAGGATATGTATGATGAGAGACTTGTTCAAACCCTTATAAAATGTAATTGTACTAGAATCTAATATAGGAAACTAAATCAATTGATAGAAATTGAGGTTGATCCAATCTTTTGTAAGCATTATAAATTAAAAAGCCATTGTGCACCAAAAAATTAAAAATATAGATAGAACATCCTACAAATTATTAGGAAACGAGTTAGAAAAGCATTAGTTGATCCTAAGGAATTCTGAAATTTATTTTAAAAATAAAAAATAAAAATCCACAACACAAAACATTATAGGAAAAGACGAGATTTTAAATACCCTACCAAAATTAGTTGACCCATTTCCATCAAGATGACTTGCTCTTCCAGTTTGGTGGAAAAATTAAGGAAAATTCTCTTGAACAATAAATCAAATCATTAGTTAAAAATTGTGGATGTTATATATATTTAGTTTTGGAACAAAGAAAGGTTAAGGGAAGAAGTTGAGAGGTAAAATAGAAGTTGTGTGAGATTTTGAGGTCTTACATAAAAATTGTGAGAACAGAAAAAGGAGTATGAAGTGGAGTACAATCCAAAAGGAGATAGTAATGGAGGTAATTAGACCAATGTGTAATTATGAGGCTATATTATAGTGTAATCTATGTTTGACTTGTCAAAGTGTAATGAAATGGCTATGACCTGCCATGTAAGGGAGCTAATTAAAAAAGGTGAGAAGTTGTAATTATTGTTATAATCATGTAAGATTAAATAAATAATAATGTATGATATTGTTGTCAAGATTCAATTGTGTAGTTTTCAAGTCAAACTCATTGACCCATGTTTCACAAGTAGTTGTTCACAAGAACCCATCTCTCATGAGAATGAATGGTCCACTTAGCACTCATTGCATCTAGGTGATGTTCACGGAGGTGAAGCATTGAGCCTTCCCAAGAGGTCACCCATCCCAGTACTACTCCAACTCAAACGCGCTTAACTATGGAGTTTCCTTCAAGGTTAAACCCACTTAGCTTGCAAGTTCATTTGCAAAACCTTCAACACGTGTTGTGTCTTATGAACCATTCATTATAGAGCCCCTTTAGCTCATCAATTGATAAGTAGAAGATATTTTCCATAGCAAGTCGAATTATGATATTGCTAATGGGATTCAACTATGTAGTTTTTGAGTCAAACTCATTGACCCATTAGAAAGATATTTAACATTGGAAAAACTTAATACCAAAAACAATATGAAGGGGACATAATTTTGTAATCACTTGACAATTTTGTGCAATATTGTTATTATAAAAGTAAGCACACATGAAATTGTTAAGGTTTGTTATTATAAAAGTAAGAACACATGAAATTGTTAAGGTTGGCTATCAGAACCTTTAGCTTGCTTATGAATCTATTCTAAATAGCATATGTGACAAGCAGAAGCATGGACATGAGATTAATGTTTTAGAAGCCTTTTATGGAGACTCTGCTAGTCTGTGCCACATCATTTAATCAAGAATCCAATGTGAGGGAGCAAAGCTTTAGAAACTTTCACCAAAGAGTTTGAATATGTTGTCTTCTCGGTGGAATAAAAATCAGATAGTTATGTTTAGTCTTGATGACCTATGGCTAGGAAAGACATTATATCAACTGCCAAAACAAGTAGTATTTAGGATACACACATAACTGAATACAAGGAATGCCTCCTCACATACAAGTGGCAGTTTATTGGAGCTCTTCAGCAGTGGTGTTTGAGAAAAAGAAGAAAGAAGAGTCGACATCATCAGCAGAATTGAAAGGGCATGGATACAAGAAAAGAAGAATAAACACCACAAAGGAGACCAAATTCTATGGCAATTCGAGTAAGAGGGAAGATGAAACTACAAATTATTAATTGATTTAGACTTAAGAGAGAACAAAGAGGGCATCATAGAATCGGGTTAGGAAGAGAAAAGGCATCAGAAGTTGGGATGAAACCAAGAGGAAAGAGGTAGTTTGGTATGGGGGGCAGAGGGCCAATAGAATTTAATGGGCATCGATGAAGGAAGAAGGTAACACAAGAAAGGGAGTTAAGGCCCCTAAAAGTGAAGGACTGTGCAAAGTAAAGGGAGGAGAGTGTGTGATTGCACTTGCAACAACCCAAGAGGAAAGTGGTAGAAGCTAGATTGTGAAAAGAAAGAAATAGAGGAGAGTTGTGGTGTGAATATTGTTTTGACAATTTGATTGAATAAAAGTTGCTTTTGTCATGTGGCACAATCCATTGTCTGTATATTGGATGTAGAGAGTCTCTGCAACTATTGTGTCTAGTTTTAAAAATTGAATGTAAAAGGAGTTTTTCTCTTGCATCAAAAAGTGATGAAAGAGATGTTGGAAATAGGATATAAAAGACTAACATTCCATGAGGAAATAGAGGAAGGAAATTCTCAAGAGCACATAAGAGAAGAGAAAATATAAAAGTCCAATATTTCATGGAAATACATAAATGAGGAATTAGAGGAAATAAAATGTAAGGAAAATTTAAAAATGTACATAGAAGAAGAGAAAACAAGAATACAGGGTGGATAGGGGGAGCAAAGATTTAAGGAAAGGAAAAGTAGCGAGAGAAAACCCAAAGCCATGTCCAAGGTTAGAAATTGATCCAAACATCCTCATATTTATTTTTGAAGGTTAGCAACATAACAAAGATGTAGGGGAAGGAAAAGCACAACACTGCAATAAATTGAACAAGAGGGTCCCCATTAAAGTAATTTTCAAACTAGATATCAATAACAAGCAAATGGAGGGTTGAGGTAACCAAGAGGACATGTGACATAATTTTTTTATAGTTTTTAGCTAGGTGCCAATAGTTTGAGCATGGTATACATAGTTCTAAATGATTACCCATCCCATTTCCATAATTTATTTTTTTTCCCATAAAATATAACACACAAATAAATGTTGTATTAAAATATTTATATCCCAAGATACTCAATATTTTTTCAAAAACTCAAAATTTCAAACCCTTCAATTTTTTGAACATGAAAACCCTAATAAGCCAACTAAGGGGGCGCTAAGAAGTACAACTCCTAAGAAAATAAGAACTTGACTTGAAGGAGAGTTTTCCCTCCTCCTCCTAATAAGGCTTCTTAGGGGGAGTAGAGAAATATTGTGAACATGGGACCCCTAGAAAAAGGGGAGATTCCTCTCCCTTCTACCCCTCCCACCTGCAATTTTGTGGATGGAATCCCAACTCCAATCACTCTTGGCAACTATAAATCTAGTGGGCAACTTGTGCTTTCTAAACCCCCCTCTGTGGACCATATAGCCCCCTCCCCTTGTTTGGCATAGACCTTCTCCTCACTTGGTGCTTCCTCAAGTTGTTGTGCTCAAATAGGTGATGATGGTTGGATGACTCATAAAAGGAAAACTAGGAATAAGAAGATTGACGTGGGTCCAAAACTAAAGACTAGATGCCCATCACAAAGACTCACTGGAGATAAGGAAGTCGTGAGGGAAATCATCGATGGGAGGCAGAGGAACCTTGACTCATCAACCAAAATTAAAAAATGAAATTCCTTTCATGGAATATGAGGGGCTTAAACAACTCCAAAAAATAGTTTTCCCTTAGGGATTGCATTTTAGAAAAAAAAAATTGATATTTTGTTGCTTCAAGAAGTTAAGAAGATGAATTTCTCTTTCAACAATATTGCAGGAAACATTTGCCTGAGCTCTTCTTTCTTTATAAGTAATGCTAATGGAGCCTTTGGGGGAGTTGTCACTGTGTGAGATCCTATGAAATTGGGAGGCTCTCTTATTTCTTCTTCAGTCAGTTTTTTAACTGTCAAGTTCGCCTCTCAATCTAACTCTTGGTATCTTGTTAATGTGTATGCCCCCAATACCCAGACCAATCATCTGGTGCTTTGGATGAGATCTCCTCCTTGATCTAATGTGACCAAGATTCTCCCTGGATTGTGGTGGGTGATTTTAATTCCCCTCTTTTTCTTCAAAGAAAAGGGGAGGTCTGGTTGATAATTTTTTGATAGTATGATAGATTTGGCATACTTCATTAGTAAGAATGGCATGATTGATGTTGACTTGATGGGCCAGCCATTCACTTGGTCTAATCATAGGGAGGGGAGCACCTCATATAGGTTTGATTGGACAGGTTTTTGGTCTTAGCTAATTGGGACATTTGATATTATGCCACTCTTTAAGTTCTCCCCAAGACACTGCCAGATCAAACCCATTTTGTAATAGATTAATAGACTTGTCAGTGGATGCATCCCATTCTGCTACAAAATCATGTGGACAATGCATCTAGAGTTTAGAGATTTTATCCATAGTTGGTGGAATACCCCAATTCAGGGAACCCCTATGTATAGAATTAGTTAGAAACTTGATTTGATAAGGAAGAAAGTGAGAGGTTGGAATAAGTTCATGTTTGGCAATATATTTGCTAAGAAGAAATAAATTAATTCTAGATTGGGTGCTATTCGGGAAAGGATGGCATAGGGGGATTCCTTAGAGTCTACTCATAGGGCAGAGGAATATTTAAGAAAGAAGTGGAAGGAAAGTCTGAAATAGGAGGAAACTTATTGGAAATAAAAGTCCAAGGTGCACTGGTTGAGAGAGGGAAACAAAAACTTGACCTTCTTCCATAGGTCAACTAGTAAACATAGGACGAGGAATATGATTTTAAGTCTTAGGATTAATCAAATCGGAAAATTAAGGATGACACTCAATTGGGAATTTTGGCCTCAAATTATTTTTGTAACACCTTTAGAGAACAGAACAAAGCTAGGAATTCCCTATTGGAGGACTAGTTACTCCAGTGACTTCCTAATGCTTTGGATGATGTTGATAATGATTTAATGCTAGCCCTAGTCATCGATGATGAGGTCAGGAATGCAGTTTTTAATATGGGAGCTTACAAAGCCCCAAGACCTAATGGCTTCCCTTCTGCTCTTTTTCAGGAGTTTTAGGACATTGTGGGATTTGATGTGACCATGGTAGCTAAGGATTTCATCAGGACTGATAAATTGCTAAAAAGACTAAATAATTCTTATATTTCTTTGATTCCCAAAACTCAAGAGCCCCTAAGACTTGTGGAATTTAGACCTATTAGTTTACGCAATACTATCTATGAAATTTTGTCTAAGATTTTGGTGAATATGATTAAGCCTTTCTTATATGGTTTCATCAACTGCAACCAAAAGCGGTTCATTTTTGGGAGGCAGATTCTTGATGTTGTGGTTAATACTCATGAAGTTATTCATTCTATGGACAAATGTCATCAGCTGGGGATGGTTATCAAGCTTGATATCTCTAAGGTGTATGACAAAGTTAATTGGGACTTTCTACTCAAAGTCCTTAAGAAACTTGGTTTTGGAGAAAGATTAATCAACTTAATTAGAATGTGTTACCATAGTGAGGTATTATGTGTTGATTAATGGTGTCCCTAGGTGATCTTTCTGAGTAGCTAGATGTATTAGACAAGGTGACCATATATCCCCTTACCTGTCCATTATTCTACCTAAGGTGCTTGGAAGAAAATTTTTAAATCTCATCAACAAGGGAATATTGTAATGAGTTAAGCCTGCTTCCTCCCTACCACCAATTGTCCTGTAGTAGTTTGTTGATGATACCATCTTGTTTGGTATGGCTTCGGTGGTGGAAGAACGAGAATGGAAAGTCTTCCTTAATCATTGTATGGAAGCCTCATGACAACATATAAATTATGATAAAAACATTATATACTTCTTTAATACTACAAAGAAACTACAATACAAAATCAGATCTATTCTATGTTGTCAGAGTGTTGCTCTCCCTGGGGTCTATTTGGGGTTGCCTCTCATGATTAAGGAAGTTTCTAGAACCTTTTAGAACTCAACTTTAGAAAGAATTTAAAGGATGTTGGTTGGATGGAAGGGCAAAATCCTTAGTAGTGCAGGAAAACTTCAACTTATAGCTACCTCTATGAAAGGTATCCATGTTTATTTCCTTGTTCAAAATTTCAGGCACCATGGCGGAGAAATTTGAAAGAATCCAGAAGACTTTCTTATGGACTACTATGGAGGAGAAGAAGACAATGGATCTTATCAGTTGGGATAAGGTTTGTTTCCCTAAAAAATTTGGATGTTTGGGAATTAGAAACATTTCCTTGCTCAATAAGGCCCTCATAATGAAAGTTCGATGGAATTTGGCCCTCCATAATGCCAATTGGTGCAACATAATGAGTGTTAAGTATTTGAATCATAATAAGTTCTATAGGGTTTTACCAACTCAAGGATTCCCAAGTGGTTCTAAGATGTGGAACAATGTTGTCAAATGCAAGAATATTATTCAATCTGGTTTGATGTGGCAGATTGGGAATGAGGGCAACATCCACTTTCAGGAAGATACATGGCGTGGGGATAAACCTCTAGCTTTGCACCAATCCTTTGAAAATTAAGAGTGTGCTAAGGAATTCTTTGGATAGTGGGTATGAGACTATATTTGATGCAGGAGCATCCCTAGATCTTGGCACTCTTGCATCAACCAAAATAAATAAATTCATTTTAATTTGTTTCTCTGTTCAGTTTGGCCTTTGCAGTTTCAACATTCTATTCCGTGTTTTATCGCATTTTCTTTCTAGATCTTGCAAAGCTGGATTTTTTTCGTGGACATTATCATCTTCCTTGTCCTAGGTTTGTGGTTCATTTGGATCTTTTTCTAGCAAGCTATCATTTCTGGAATGTGGGACAGTTTTCTGATCTATGCACCAGAGCCGCTTGGACCTATTTGCTAATGGAGAATCTTCCAGATCATTTTCATAGCCTTTGGAGCCTAATTTGTATCCTCTAATGTTCCTTGGTTCATGGTCAACCTTCCCTTGGGTCCGCACATCATTCTATGTTGTTTATAGAGGAATTCTTTTGGTGGAGGTTGACCTAGTTGTTTTACATGTTACACCTTCTTCATCAACAATTGTCCATCTTGGGCTGACGTGGATCATTCTAGAGCTATGAATATCATATAAATTGATGTAACTAAGAAAAAGATAAAAAAAAATCATAGAATATATAAGAATAATTAGAAGATTAAGAGATTCAGATTTGGTTCACAGTCTTGCTTGAGCCCGGATACTATTTTTTAGCATGTTTGTAATCAAGCCTATGTGTCGAATCTATAATCCTGCATGTTTTCGATCAAGTTGTATTTGAATTCCATGATATAATGTAAGTTTGATTCTGCATTGCCTCCATCACAATGTGTTGCTTTTGTTGTGTTTACTCTTGTTGCACAGTCCGAACTATTCTCCTTGAGAAGCCTCCTACTCATGACTACACCAATATTGCCCCCACTAAGTCTTGGAAGGATATTTCACAACGTTTCCTTGATCAACCCCATTTACTGCAAACAGATCTAAAGCAGCAAACCCTGTTAAAATATACTAGAATCCCCCTCTTCCACAAAGAGGATAAATTCATCTAGAGAATGAATCCTGATGGTGATTTAACTGTCAATTTGGATTATCATTCTCTCCTTAGGGAAAATAACGCCCTATGGTGGTGGAGAAAGGTTTGGAACTCACAGTTAATTCCCAAAATTAACTTCTTCTAGTGGATTTCTTTACACAACAAAATTCCTACTCAATACAATCTATCTATGCGGGGATTCCAATTCCCTAATCATTGTATTTTGTGCAAGATGAAGAGGAAATCACTTCCCACTTATTGCTTCGTTGTACCTTCACTAAAATAATTTGGGGTGTGGTGTTGCAAAAGATGGATACTCCTTGGGTAATGAATGACGCCTTACAACAATTTAAAATGGACTGGAAAGGGCCTTCACATAACCCCCTTATTAGACAATTATGGAAGTAGATTCCACCTCATCCTGGCTAAAGTATATGACAAGAAAGAAACAATAGGATTTTCCAGGATTTGGAAAAATCTGTGGAGGAGGTTTTTAGATCCTTTTCCAAACTTCTCATGGAAAACCTCTTTGTCACTACTTGTCATTACCCATCCTATCCCCCTCACTTTTAGATGATAAAATTTCTAAACTTTGGGGCTTACCTGGCTCTTATGCAAGGTGTGAATCATAGGTGTCACGTGAGAATTTTGGTTAGCCAAATTATGATACATTGACATCATTCCAATGAGATGCATGGAAGCCTAGGTAATAATGATCATTTAATCCCTAGAAAAAGAAGGGCTATGAAAACCAACCTTACCATCCCATCACACTGCACATTGTGTCATCAATAAAAGCGGTGGGTTAAGAGAGGATGTGATGTAGGAGCATCCCCGGTTCATAGCAATCTTGCAGTAACCAAAAACACTTTCCTTTCTGTTTGCTTTTTGTTTGCAGTTTCATTTTTTCTTTTTCTTTTTGTGTGTCCTGATTTTGGCTCACCGGATCCTATGGAGTTGGATTCTACTTGAAGACTTGATCATCTTTCTTGTTTCCAGACTGCATCACATTTAGATCATTTTTCAGCAAGATATCGCTATTGGTTTCCTTGATAGTATCCTATTACTAGTTGACAGTTCTTGTTACCGGTTGCCTGGACCTATTTTGGTGATCTACCAGAACCCCTTTCGAAGTTTGCAGCCTAGGGAATTTATTCTAATGTTCCTTGGCATGTGGTCGACCTTTTCCCGCGATCTACGTTTCATCCTTTGGATTTTCCGAAGGAATCTCTTGGTGGAGGCTGACCTTGTTTATTTTTTATGTTAGGTCTTGTTCTTCAGGTTTTGATCCCTTTTGGGCCAACTAGATCCTTTGGATCGATATATAATTGTAATTTCACATTAGAATGTAATCAATCAAATTATCAAGTAGCTAGACTATGCGTAGAAGATAGATCTCATGATTCAAGGTCTTGGTTGTGACCTATTCTGTATGTTCTACCAGGCTTGTGAGCCAGTATGTTGTAATCTGGTTGTTACCGATTGGTTGTAATCATTTTTCATGAAATAAAACAAACTTTTCTGCATTTCCTCCATCATATTTTTGTGCTTTCATTGTGTTTACTCTTGCTGACCGGTCCAAATTGATCTCTTTGAGGTCCCTCCTCATCGATGACTTCTTCAAGTGGTATCAAAGAGAAGTTTCATTCTAGAGGTTGTGTGTCCTGAAAGTCTTGTTGTGGGGTGGTGGATTGTGGATCTGACCTACAACTACAAAGGACTAGTGTGAACAATGGCGCGAAGAGGAGCTAGGAATGGTGGAGTGCATGGGAATGCAGACCCTGTTGTGATGGAGATTTTGCATGGTATAGAAGCTCGGTTGGAAGCCGTGGAGACAGCCCACAGAAGAGGCTGACATATCGAAGATGTGAGTGAAGATGAAGGAGAAGAAGCCCCGATAGAACAAGCAAACCTACCGGCAGTTGATCCGGATGAGGAAAGGTTTTTGAGGTTTTTGAGTAGGGTGAATACTAAACCTCATTTTACCCCATTGGAATATGATGGGAAGTCAGATTCAGATGAATTGATGGATTGGACCTCGAAGATAGAGAACTACTTTGATTTTGAAAACATTGCAGAAGAGAGGAAGGTGAAATATGTATGTACCCGGTTGAAAGGTCATGCATCTCTTTGGTGGGAGCATGAGCAAGTTGATAGATAGAGAAGAGGTAAAGAGAAGATTAAGACATGGATCAAATGATTTCTAAGTTGAATTAAAAGTTTATTCCAGCTACTTATCAAGTGAATCTATTCCGGAAGTTGTAGAATTTGAAACATAAGGAATATAGTGTGAAGGAGAACACCTTAGCATTTTACAATTTGAACATCAGATCCAAACATGTTGACGATGAAGTTGAACAAGTTGCAAGATATTTGAATAGATTGTGGATTTCTATACAAGATGAACTTAGTTTGATCAAATTGGAGAGTGTTGAAGAGGCTTACCAGTATGCCCTGAAGGCAAAAGAGAAGCTAAATAAAAGACATGAGCAGAGGCAGAGAGGAAGAGGTGGAAGGTTTACCGGAGAAAAATTTAAAGGAGGAAGAGGATATACCAAAGGTAGAGGAACTAGTACAGATCAGAACAAGGACAAGGAAGTGAGAAAAGAAGGTAATTCATACCAGAAGGATGATATAAATTTCTACTGGAGGAGAGAGTTGGATGGTTGCCAGAATGAGAATTTTGGAAGACAAGACAAGAGAACATTTAGAGGAACCTTCTTTAAGTGTGGAGGAGAAGGACATCATGCATTCAAGTGTAAGAAGATAGAGAATACCAGAAGAGCAACAATGATGGAAGAAAACCCCATCAGATCAGACAATAAACCGAAAGATGGAGAATTGTTGGTGATGAGGAGAGCTTTATGTCATACCAGAGGTGATGAAGAGCCCTTGCAGAGAAAGAATATGTTCAAGACCATATGTAAGGTATCCGGTAAGTGTTGTAAAGTTGTTATTGATAGTGGTAGTTTAGATAATAATGTTTTAGAAGAGATGGTGAATAATTTGAATTTAGAGAGATTGAAACACCCTAAGCCTTATCAGATAGCATGGATTCAGGATGAACATAAGTTGTTAGTAAGTGAAAAATGTTTGGTGAAATTGAAAATTGGGAATTATCATGATGAAGTCTTGTGTGATATTATGCCTATGGGTATTTGTCATCTTTTGTTGGGTAGACCTTGGTAGTTTGATAGACAGGCAGTACATGATGGGAGGAAGAATACATACACTATTGTGGCTAATGGGATGAAGCAAACCTTGTTGCCTTTGGAGGAACCTTTGAAGAATGAAGCGTGTATGAATGCTAGAATCTGTTTGGTAGATGGAAGGAAATTCATGGATGGATTGAGACATGAGAATGTGTGTTTTGCCTTAATTCCTAAGAAGACTGAGAAATCAGAACCACAAGGAGAACACCCACAAGAGATAAAAGATTTGCTGACAGGAATATGAAGACATCATTTTAGATAATGTACCTGATGGATTGCCACCTGTGAGAAGTATTATGTTAGGATTCCCAAAAATACTGAGAGGGGGGGTGAATCAGTATCTAACCGGTGTATGGATTTTCTTAACTTATTGAATGAATTGCATGCCAAAACAATGTACCGGTAAACCATAAATAATGTAGTAAATAAGATCAATAGCCACAACATAGAAAGCACACCATAACACAATATTTTTAATGAGGAAACTCAGTGTGGAAAAAACCTCAGTGGGATTTGTGACCCATAATATTCACTCATTGGCCAATAAGTGAATATTACTTACAATAGGGGCCTGCACATGCAGGAAGGCCAACTACCTAAAGCTCACTGCTTAAATACAAAAGGGAAGTCTCACTGACTTACAAAAATGGATTATGTAAATCCAATATCATGTACTTCTTTGGTTCAGCATCTGCTATGCCAGGTTCAGTACTGGTTTAAGCTCATACAACTTCCATAAACTTTATTCCACAATCTGCCTTAATATTTGCATCTACCTATTACATTACATTACATTCTTAAATGATCTACAAGATCTCATACTTATATGAGTCCTTTTACAATTCTCCTTGTCGGCTTTACAAAAAAGATTTTACAATTCAATACAAAATAAAATCATGTTGGCTAGGGTGTCGGTAAACATTTTTGTCGTTGTCGGTGCCTGTGTCAATGCCTACCGGTGCCATAGGATTGTAAGGTTGTCATCAATGACAATACCTTCAATCACCTACAATTTCTCATTGGAGTGTGCATTTTCCAACAATCTCCCCCTTTGGCATTGATCTCTTTTGTCAATCATTTTTCTCATCCTCTACTACTCCCCCTTTGGCATCAATGACAAAGGTTGTCATTCAGTGTCACTTGAGTGTAGTTCCTATCTGGATCCCTGTAACCGATTGGTTACAATCTGATACAGATCCGCTAATGCAAAATTTAGGCTGTTATAGAACCTCTCACTATCCTTTAGTGTTGCTTCTGTCCTTTGGATTGTACCAGTGAGTATGTGAATTTTCTCTTCCGGTGTCTTAAGTCCTAGAACAAGAGCCTCAGAAATCTCTTTTCTCAAAGAGATGGGGATATCTAGTTTAGGACCTAGTCTGCATTTCAATTCTTTTACCTTATACTTTAATCTCTCCTTATCTTTTTCAAGTTTTTCAATTTTCTCTTCATAGCCAGTAATTTCCTGTTCTACTACCGATATGGAGTATGATGAACCTATTAAATTGTCAGCAATATTATTGATTTCCTTCTATGCTTTGCTGATCTTTGTATCTATATCCTCTGTCAAAATGTTTATCTTACATGTATCTTTGTACAATTTCTTGAAGTCCAAAATTGTCTTTCCTAGTGCCGATAATAATGTATCAGTATGTTCCTTACTCTTCTTTGTTGTTTCCTCAAAGAATTTTTCCTTCTCTTTATTTGTTTTCTCTTTGAAAGTCTCCTCATTGATCTGATCAATTGTTAGTAGGTTGTCGGTTATGTACTTAGACAATGTGTCTAATTGACTTAAAGAATCTTTGTTTTCTATGTTACACTTGGGTGCAATCATCTTCAAAATTGGTATGGTGTCATCAATTGCCTTATATGCAAGTGCATTGCAGTCGGTTATTTTCTTAATTGAATCAAGCAATACCTTTGTTACATTGGTTGGCCAGAATTCTATCAGTGAAGAACCAGATGAATGACCAACTGCCTTAACGATTTGTAATCCATCGGTGTGAGGAACCTCTTTGCTTATGGTGACCTCTGGTAGGGTAGTTTGAGTCTGCATTTCTACTAGCAAGGGTTTAGGTTTCTCAGATGTTGCCTGTGGCACAGTCTCTGCATTAACCTTTACCTCATCCTTCTTCTCTTCTAATTTCTTAGTGTGTACCTCAATCTATTTCTCAAAACTTTTCACTGTCAGTTTCTTTGTGTTTTCTACCTATTTCTCTGTGTTTACCTCTGAATTGTCTACAGCCGGTATCTCAACAAATTTTTCAGTACTATCTGTTGTCGGTTGCTCAGTAGATACATCAGTATGTACACCAGTGGTATCTGCCTTTCCTATATCCAGGGGGTTAGTTGACTGTTCAGTTTGTTGTTCAACCCCAATTTAAATATTGCCAACTGTGTCCTCAACATTTGTCTCAACTGTAATTTCTTCTACCAGTGGCTCAGTTGCCACATCTCTCTTCTCAATTTTTCCTTATCCACCACAATGTTAACTTCCTATGTGTCAATATTCATTGTAAACAACACCTCTGAATCAGGATTTGTGTCCTCATGTGTTGTCTCCATACTCTCAACATTATCTATTACTGATGGTGTATCAACAGTTTGGGTCGGTGGAGTATCAAAAGGAGGTGGGGGCAAGTCATCTGTTATCTTTATGCTTAGAGGTCCACCTACCTTACCTTTACCTTTATCCTTTTCTTTTTGATAGACTTTAAAAGTCTTTGGTTGTTTAATCTCTTCTTGTTTTTCTTTTTCAACAAAGAATATATCCCACTTGTCAGTTGTTTCTTCTGATATCTCATTAACTCTACCAGCCATTAATGCTACATGTCGGTGACCAGTTGAAAATACGGTCCGGTTCACCTCACTTATTAATTCATCAATCTCTTGTGTTGAATTCACTGGGTGAACTGGAAGTAGTTTTTCTATCTTCATCTTTTTATCCAGTTCAACAATTGCTACTCTTCTTGCTTCTAACCTTCTATACAAGTCATTGGGTAAATCATCTACAACCTCAATCAAAAATTTCTTGTAGATATCGAAGTGTAGGATAACACTATTTTCTATGCTTTATTTTTCTTCATTTGAAAATGTGTTATACAACTTGCTAATGTTCGATAAGTTACCATCTTCAGTTATTTCATGTAGAAGATTGTCAAGTGGAGGAACAACTTGTTTTACTTTCTTCTTTCTTGGAGTCATCTTCTTTTCCGGAGGCTTAACTACTTGTTGTTTCTGTCTTGTTCTCTTAGGTGTAGGAGCGGGTACCGGTGAAGGTTTTCTTTCTCTTACTACCCTTTTAAATTCTGTCAGTATTTCACTGTCAGAGGAGGTACCAACCGGTGAAAGATGTGTTTCCGGTTGTAATCCTTCTAAGTCGCTCTCCTTAATACCAGTTTTTTTCAATATGTCTTCCTTGATTGCTTTTGCCTGCCTTGTTCCTTTTCTAATTGTTTGTTCGGTTTTCTTTATTCTTTTCTGTGATTGAACTTTGCTTTCAATTGTTTCCGCATTTCCAAATACTTCTTCTGTTGGTTCTTTAGGGGCTTCTAGAAGTGCTTTTGCATAAGTTTCTATTATGTTCTCATCAGCTTCATCTCCCATTTTTGTAACCCAAACTATCGTCGGAACCACTGCCTCCATCCAGATTTCATCTTTCTTTATCACAAAGAATATCTCCTTTTGATATTTATCAACTATAGCTTGAGATAGCCTTATCCTGGTTTTCATCCTAGCCTTAAGTGCCTGAAAATGTTCATTTATGTTCTTCTCCCTATCATCTACCATGTTGTTTAAAATATCTAGAAGTTGTTTTCCTACCAGTATGTCAAATCCAAAATCCTTTCTACCAATACCGGGAACTTCCTTGGTGATATATAGCAGTAAGCATACAAGTAACTTGCCAAATCTAAATGTCCCTTTCTTATCCCCTTTGATTTTCTTCAGATTGTTTATTAGCTCATCTTTTAACCATTTGCATATGTCAATCTTTGTATTGTTGTTTACCATGTCATAAGCACTTTTTATACATAAGCTAGAAATAGAGTTTAATCTGTTGGCATGTGTAACTTTGTATCCAAGAATCATGCTAATGAATTTTACATTGATATCCTTTACATCATTGACTCCCAAGGATCTCTTATCAAAGGTTGCATCGGTTAAGGTCGTTACAGTGTCATTTGGAACCTTTTTAGTTTTGTCAGGCCTGCTACCGGTGGAAGGTAAGCCTATCACTGCCCTAACTACTTCTTTTGTTATCTTGTGAATGGAATCCAACCAAAAGAACTCCCCATGTACTCTACTTAATACAATCCTTATAACATCCTTTGGAAAATCAGGGATACTAAGAATCTCCACAAAACCTAGGGTTTCAACTATCTTATGTTCCGGTTTCACATTTTCACTTTCATCACATATTACAGTTCTATACATGTTCATAATCTCTTCATCTCCTAGTTCTTCAATATGACAATGTATTAAAATTCTAGGATCCTCAGCATAAGCAACTCCTTCAGGTATTTTTTAAAATGCTCCTAGGGTATCATCTTTCTTTGCAATTTCAGGAATAATTTTAAATACGGGCCTTGGGTGTTTAATCACTTCAATTACAGTAGGGTTTGCAATGAATTTAGGTGCAATGAAGGAAGCCATTGTATAAATACCTTAATCTGTCTTTAGGTTTGAATGCTTGAATGATTTGCTTCACTTCTCGCTATGGATGCCTTCGCTCAAGATTTTTGTGCTTTAAGGAAATTTGAATGCTCGTTGAATGAAAAAGAGCCAAAACACTTGCTTTATAATTTCATTTCCTTCAACTACCACATTAAATGCTTGCCGATTATGTGAAACTTAACATATCTTCCGGTAAAGAAGCATTTCAACTTCTCACCATCAACCGAGGGTAAATTAGCATGTTTTTCAATTTGTTGCCATACCCCAAAAAGGTTCTTTTCAGTTAGATGAAGAATCTCCAGCCAGTGGAGTGATACTCTGTTCTACCGGTGAAGGAATAGCTTCATTAACATTCTGATCTGACTTTCTAATCCATTGTTTCGAGAATTCTTGTTTTACCTCTTCAACCTTCTCTTTACCTTTCAAACTAGGTCCTTTGTTATTTGTCGGTGATGCCTTACTTCTACATAATTTTGCAATGTGTCCAATCTTGTTACAAGCATGACAAGTCACATTGTTTTTCTAAATAGCTTTTCCATATCCTATGCCGGTATGTGTTCTGCATTGATTAGATAAGTGTCCAAATCTTCCACAAACATAACATCTTACATTCATTCTGCAATTTTTTGAATTATGACAAACCTTGTTGCATTTAGAACATTGACTGGTGGGTGCATTGGTGTTCTGATAATTTCTAGATCTACACTGATTTGCTCTATGACCATACTTGTTACAGTTAAATCATTTTCCATTGAATTTGTAGGCATTAGGTTGTCTTACCCATTTACTGTGATCATGATTGTTTGCAGTATCGAAGCTTTCACCAACTTCAAAGCCGAGACCATTGGTATCTCCATTAGGTTTCTGACTTTTCAACATTTCATCAAGTTCCTTTGAACTTTTCTTGAATTTCTCCTTGTGTTGATTTGTAGTAGCCAACTCATTTTCTAACAAATCTTTCTGTCTCATGAGTTTAGTTTTATCATGCTCCAAGTGAATTATATCTATCTTCAACATATCATTTTCATGACTGAATCTTAGAATTTCATTTCCAGCATCATTGATTCTTCTAGTCAAGTCTTCTTCATTATTCTTTCGGTCTTCAGTGTCTTTACAAAACCTCATAGTCATACCTTGCATCTCATTCCTCAAGGCCATGTTTTCCTGCTTCATCTTGCTTACAAGATCATTAAGAGTTTCTTTTTCATCATCATCACTGTTAGGCCCAATATGGAAAGCTAATGTACTGAGAGGGGAGGGGTGAATCAGTACTCCAAAACTTTTCTTCAATAATAACCTTACTGTTATGCATAAACAAAATAGTGCAGTAACATAAAATAAAGTTAAAACAAATAGCTAACAATCATACATGATTCACTCCATAACACATATATTTTGGTTACGCAGAAACTCTTGGTTAGAGAGAAAAATTGCGGTGGGGATGGCACCCACAACTTCACTACTGCAATAATAAAGATTGCTCGGTTAGAGCTACATTTAGCTTTTTTTGGTAGCTTACCCTGTTAGGAGTATCACGATCTGTTAGATCTACCTTACTAAAGTATTTTACAACACTATATAAATGTTGCACCTGGTTAGAGGATTTACAATTTATAGACTTGGTTAGAGTCTTTTACCCTGTTAAAGGTTTCTCTTACAACTTCACAATTTTACAATAAAATCATTACAAATATTGGCAACTTTACATCTGAAATGCTATAGCAGATTCTATGTGCTCAGAATAAGATTACCTAGCTTGTAGCATACCTCGGTAACCCATATTGTAACTCAATAAACCCTTCTGTTTACTTTGTTCTTCGACTATTCATCGATAACCTTCTCGGTGACCTCTCTGTGTCTCTGTAACAGTCTTCCTTCATGCATACACACACATATCTCACATCTGTCTTTTTTCTAACCCTAAAATCATGATGTATAAATAGTTCTCTTATAGCGATGATCTAATTCATTGCTTCGATCTTACAAAAAAATTCTTCGAATGAATAGCTAAACAAAATATTTCATTGGTCAGATTGACCTTGTAATCATACACAATCTCCTAGTGCAATTTCCAATGTAAAATGGTTAGATGTGCCTCGATCTTGTAACACGTTTTCATGTGCATGACCAGGTTCAATGTATCTGATAAAACGTTTCACTTGGTGAATATCAACTCGGTGAGTTAACTTTACTGCTCAGTAGCCATGAAACATTACTCGGTAAATAGCTCAGTGAATACTGCATTCTGTGACTGCTTTCTTCTGTAACCGACTAGACTATTCATACCGACTTCTCCTGTGTACCGACTGCATGATTCGGTAATACTAACCGACTAGAATATATAGTATGACTTTGGATATGAAACTAATGGCAATTTGATAAGTAGTAACAATCTCCCCTTTTGACATTAGTTGAGATGTTTGACAAAAACTACTTTCAAAGTCATAACTCAAAAACTATATACTTGCAAAATGACTATACTTGACAATATATACAATAGTCAATGAAGTAGTATATGCAGATATACTCCCCTTATCGTTATTTTGTACATAACTCTGAATTTTGCATGTTCGGTTCTATTCTGTGAGTGTGCTCTGAATGCTCTGTATATTCTGCTCGGTATACTCCCCTTGTATACAATACTCAAAATTGTGTTATCAAAACTGTATTACTCTCCAAATATAGAATTACTCCCCCTTTGTTGGGTATTACTTTCCTCTATGTAGTATCATAATATTACTCCCCCTTTTTGACAAACATCAAAAACTCAATTCCCATCTGGAGGCGGTAACTAATCAAAAATAGACTTATACTTGGTCTGGGCGTCAGTGAGGGCGACGGAGAGTGAATCCTTTACACTTTCCATTAATGAATTTTGTGCTTGATTATCATATAAGAGTGATATTAAGCCATCAAGAGTGCTTCCCTCTTGTGTAGTTGATAGGTGTGTAGCTCTGTTGATCTATTCCTGTACTGATGAGAGATGAGGAAGGAATAATGTCTGAAGGGTCATTATATCCATCCTTATTTTATGCTCTTCATTCCTCAGTTCTAACTGTTGAGCCATGAGCTGTTGAAGCTTTGTATAAAAATTCTAAATTGAATTAGGCTCGGTGGTAAACTTAGTGGAGAGATCGGTGATCTCTTTCTCAATTGCATCAGTTTTATTTTTGACATCTTTAATGAATAAGGAAAATGTACACAGTTTCTGGAATAAATAAAGAATATGCTTGAGTTGAGGGGACAACTCAGCAATGAATTTGACAAGTTTTACCTTGCCAATAGCAATCAATTTCTGTACTTCCTCTATCATTTTAGTAGTTAGCTCTTTATCCTTGAGCTTGCTTAAGTACTCAGATGCATCAACTCCAGATGTTTCAATCTGATTTAGGAGTTCATCTTGTTGAATATGGATGGCTGCATCGGGTGACACTGTTGCTGAAGGTAGCATTTCTGTGAGTAGTGTCCTAACCTTCTGAAGTACTTTATTCTTTTTCTGTATGGCCAGTTGCTTCTCCTGCTTGGCCTTTTCTTTGCATAGTTCACTAAATTCAGTGAGTACTTGCCCTTTCAATTTGGAGATGTCTACATTGGGCAACACGATCGGTTTAGATAAGTCAAATTTGAAACCATGCTTTCTCACCTTCTTCTCTTCATAGATTCCATACCTTAGTTCGGTTGCATGCCTTGGCAATGATAAATAGGCATCAATTTGTTGTTGTGTTATATCATAATCAATCTCATAACCCATTGGTTGCAACGATTGATTCCTTGGTTCAACAGCATTCACATAACAATAATCAGTATCGACCTCAAAACATATATTGTCCTTGTATTTTTCTACCAGCTGTGGTGGAATCCTGTACCTGTTGTGCATTTTCTCTTGGAATTTGCTGAAGTAATCATCCATGATATCATTAAAGTTATCTCCTAACTTCTTGATGAAGTCATTGATCTGATGGGTGATAGGTTGATGTAGCTCCCATACTACTTTATCGACTGTGGAAAAGAACTTCTCAAAGTAGAAAAACATACATACAAGTAGTGAACCAAACTTTAATGTATTTGTCGAGTTGTTCTTCTTTGGCTTCCTTATTGTGTTCAGGTTCTCAAACAAGTTCTTCAGTAGTACTTCACACAAGTCTACTTTCATTCCCTTCTTCACTATTTTGTAGGCCAAGTCAACTGTAGCACATGGTACACTGTTTTCCCTTGCAGATTGGAAGAAATAGTAACCAATAACTCTAATTGCAAACTTGAGTTCTGCATCAGTGACATTATTCAATTTTAGTCCTTGATAATCAAATTCTACTCCGGTTAAACTGATTAGCTCCTTTTGTGATATCATTTTCTGTGCTCGTGCATGATCGTAGATGGGATACCCAGTGATCAGGTGAATGATTTCCTTAGTGATCTTAAACGGTTGCTCTTGTAGCCACATGAAATCATCATGTACTCTACTCAAGACAAACTTAACCCACTGGGGTTTGAACACACGGGGATAGACTAGGGCTTCCGTTAATCCCTTGATTTTGAGATGCTCAAATTTGCTATCCAATTTGCCATTAGTGCAAAGTTCATCATATGTGTCACTAATCTCTACATGACCGAGTTCCTCAACATGGCATTTGGTGAAGAATCTGACATCTTCTACTAACAAGACTCGATCCGGGATGAGTGAAAATGTAGTTTTGTCATCCGGTTCTGAGGCAACTTTGGGAGTTAGAGAATATTTCAGCGAGGGCTTCTCCACATTTTGGACAACTACGAGGTCTTGGATCTTGGGCGCCATGGTAGGTTTCAGGTAAGATTTGACAAATTATCCTTAGGGTTTACAAACGACTGACACTTCACACTCGGTAGACAATAGCAATTTGACTAGATTAGAAACCAGCTAAACAATGTGAATAGATTGATGTAAATACCTCGAAATTCGCTCTGAATGAAGTTTGATCACTTTGATTCACTCTGCTCTGCTTCTCGAAAACTTGGGTGAATGAAAATGACCACGAAAACACTTTTAAGTACTCAAAAATACCTTATCGGGCTCCGTGCAAGTTAGGTCAAGACATTAAATGCACTCGGTTCACCTTTTACCGATTTACACCTTTTTTGTTTTAACTGAGTAACTAACTTTCTTTTATTAACCGACTTGACAGGTTTCCTGTATACACTAACTTGATAGGTTTCCTGTATAGTATATAAACTGACTAATTGCATCTTATCTATGCAGATTTTGAATTTTGTACATAATAGAATAGGAACTGTTATGATTTAACCTTTAGAGAGTGCAGTCCCTTTATACCTTTTCTTGACTAATTTGAAATAGGTGCACCTAACTCGGTAGGTAAGGTTCTTTCTTCATTTGACATCATTTCTTTCTTTTTCCAAATCATCTTGAATTTTTCTTTTATCTCTTCAGTGTCTCTTCTCGGTTGATCTCTGCAATCTCCAGCTAAATGTCCAACTTTGTGACAATGAAAACATGTCATACCAGGATTTCTCCATGATCTCCGGTTGTTCATTCCAAATCTTATAAAATAGTTGGCACTAATATGTCCATATCTTCCACAACATTCGCACCATATCCTCGTATTGTAGTCCCATGGTACTTCTGCATATTGTCGGTAAGGATCTGTGTGAGTTTGGTAACCTCTAGTGTTTGCTCGGTGTGGATACTTCATGTAGTTCTTTTGCTTAAACCAGCACTTCTCGATACTATGTCCATATCTATTGCAGTTTCTACACAACCCTTTGAATTTTGCCTTCTGATAGTTGTTAACAGACTTTGTCCTACATTTATTAGATGTGTGACCATATTTATTGCAATTGTAACAATATCCATTGGACTTAGTGATATTCGGTTGCTTACCTTTTCTGATCTAGCAAATGTTGGCAATATGACCTTGATTTCCATAGTAGTAGCAAATAGGCTTCTTCCTTTTGATGTTATTCCTTTTTCCAGCTTGCTTTGATGATTCTCCTCTCTCGGTAGTATGAATTCCTTTCTTGGTTGATTCTTTTCCTTTGTAACCGAGTCCTCCATCTTTGTAGGGTCTTCTTGTATTCAGTTGTTCATCCAACATCTTTGATGCTTCATAACTTTTCTCCAATGATTCTTTATATTTCTTCTCTATTTCAAGTTCACCAGTCAACTTTGATACTTCAAGTTTCAATGATTGATTTTCATCATTCTTCAGAATTGCTTCATGATGTGCATAACCTAGTTGATCTGTCATATTTTGTTGAATACCAGTTAACCTTATGATTTCATCATCTTTATCAGATACTAGAACTTCAAGCTGTTATTTCTCTCTTTGTAAATCTCTTGCTTTATCCTCAGCTATCCGTAATGCATCTAGATTTTCAGTCATCTGTGTACTGAAATGTTCATGTTCTCTTTTCATTGCTTTTAGTTGGTCAACCAATGCTTTGTTCTTTTCTTTCAACATTCCAATCATTTCTTCAGTCTCTTCAGATATACTGTTCTTAGATGATGTCTCGATTTGTTCCACTAGCTCTTGAGAATCCTGCAAGTCATCAGATAATCTTCTCCTTACTTTCAGAGATTTTTGCATTTGCCTTTGCATATCTGCAATCACTTGATTTGCATTATCCAGCTCTTCTTGTAGATACACAATCCTCCAAGATTGTTTGTAGCCTTCCATTTCTAATATCTTTCTCTTTAGGTAGTTAAACCCTTTTCCAAGATTCAAGCTCTGATACCAATTGTTAGGCCCAATATGGAAAGCTAATGTACTAAGAGGGGAGGGGTGAATTAGTACTCCAAAACTTTTCTTCAATAATAACCTTACTGTTATGCATAAACAGAATAGTGTAGTAACATAAAATAAAGTTAAAACAAACAGATAACAATCATACATGATTCACTCCATAACACATATATTTTGGTTATGCAGAAACTCTTGGTTAGAGAGAAAAACTGCGATGGGGATGGCACCCACAACTTCACTATTGTAATAATAAAGATTGCTCGGTTAGAGCTACATTTAGCTATTTTTGATAGCTTACCCTGTTAGGAGTATCACGATCTGTTAGACCTACCTTACTAAAGGATTTTACAACACTATATAAATGTTGCACCTGGTTAGAGGATTTACAATTTATAGACTTGGTTAGAGTCTTTTACCCTGTTAAAGGTTTCTCTTACAACTTCACAATTTTACAATAAAATCATTACAAATATCTACAACTTTACATCTGAAATGCTATAGCAGATTCTATGTGCTCAGAATGAGATTACCTAGCTTGTAGCATACCTCGGTAACCCATATTGTAACTCGGTAAACCCTTCTGTTTACTCTGTTCTTCGACTGTTCACCGATAACCTTCTCGGTGACCTCTCTATGTCTCCGTAATAGTCTTCCTTCATGCATACACACACATATCTCACATATGTATTTTTTCTAACCCTAAAATCATGATGTTTAAATAGTTCTCTTACGGCAATGATCTAATTCATCGCTTCGATCTTACAAAAAGATTCTTCGAATGAATAACTAAACAAAATATTTCATTGGTCAGATTGACCTTGTAATCATACACAATCTCCTAGTGCAATTTCCAATGTAAAATGGTTAGATGTGCCTCGATCTTGTAACACGTTTTCATGTGCATGACCAAGTTCAATGTATCTAGTAAAACGTTTCACTCGGTGAATATTAACTCGGTGAGTTAACTTTACTACTCGGTAGCCATGAAACATTACTCGGTAAACAGCTCGGTGAATACTGCGTTCTGTGACTACTTTCTTCTATAATCGACTAGATTGTTCATACTGACTTCTTTGCATGTACCGACTGCATGATTCAGTAATACTAACCGACTAGAATATATAGTATGACTTTGGATATGAAACTAATGGAAATTTGATAAGTAGGAACAATCACTCTGTATCTTCTCATGAAGTTCTCTTATTTTTTTCCTAGCAATAGCGAGATTTGCTTGAAGTCCTTGAATGATTTCCTATGCAGCCTTCAGATCATCTTCAAGTTTCATATTCTTCAACTTTTGTGCATCATAATCTGCAAGAGTTGTTTCCAATTGCTTTCTCAAGTTTTCCATCTGTACCAGTGTCAGAATCTTCCTCAAGTTGTTAGGCTTTTGAAAATAGAGGACTAGGCTCTGATACCAATTGTTAGGATTCCCAAAGATACTGAGAGGGGGGGGGGTGAATCAGTATCTAACTGGTGTATGGATTTTCTTAACTTATTAAATGAATTGCATGCCAAAACAATGTACCGGTAAACCAGAAATAATGCAGTAAATAAGATCAATAACCACAACATAGAAAGCACACCATAACACAATAATTTTAATGAGGAAACCCAGTGTGGGAAAAACCTCTGTGGGATTTGTGACCCACAATATTCGCTCACTGGCCAATAAGTGAATATTACTTACAATAGGGGCCTGCACATGCAGGAAGACCAACTGCCTAAAGTTCATTGCTTAAATACAAAATGGAAGTCTCACTGACTTACAAAAATGGATTATGTAAATCCTCGGTTCAGCATCTTCTATGCCAAGTTCAGTACCGGTTTAAGCTCATACAATTTCCATAAACTTTATTCCATAATCTTCCTTAATATTTGCATCTGCCTATTACATTACATTACATTCTTAAATGATCTACAAGATCTCATACTTATATGAGTCCTTTTACAATTCGCCTTGTCGGCTTTACAAAAAATATTTTACAATTAAATACAAAATAAAATCCTGTCAGCTGGGGTGTCGGTAAACATCTTTGTCGCTGCCGGTGCCGGTGTCGGTGCATGTCGGTGCCATAGGATTGTAAGGTTGCCATCAATGACAATACCTTCAATCACCTACAATTTATCATTAGAGTGTGCATTTGCCAACATATTAGTCATTGCATGGACTTGGTTCCCGGAGCTAGTTTGCCTAACAAAGCTGCACACTAGTTGACACCGACAGAGAATGAAAAACTAAATAGACATGTGTTGTTAAAAAAAGGTTTGATGAGGGAAAGTCTGAGCCCTTGTGTAGTGCCAGAAGTATTAGCACCTAGAAAGAATGGAGAGTGGAGAATGTGTATTGATTCCAGAGCAATAAACAAGATCACAGTGAAATACCAGTTTCCTTTGCCTAGGATGGATGAAATAATGGATTGTTTGAGTGAAGAAAAATATTTTACAAAGATAGATTTGAAGTGTGGATATCATCAGATCAGGATTAGAGAAGTTGATGAGTGGAAGACAACATTTAAGACAAACGAAGGACTATATGAATGTTTGATGGTGCATTTTGGATTGACTAATGCACCGAGTACTTTCATGAGGCTGATGAATGACGCATTGAAGAAATTATTGGGTAAATTTGTTATTGTGTATTTGGATGGCATTCTGATTTTTAGTAAGACAAAAGAGGAGCATTTGTTGCAGTTAAGACAAGTTTTGCAGAGGTTGAGAGAAGAAAAGTTGTTGAATAACATTAAGAAGTGTACTTTCATGAAGGATGAGTTAGTCTATTTGGGATTTGTGATATCTGAGGATGGTTTGAAGATGGACCCTGAGAAAGTGAAAGCAATTGTTGAATGGCCTACACCGGAAAGCATTAGAGAGGTAAGATCATTTCATCGATTGGCTAGTTTTTATCAGAAGTTTATCAGAAATTTCAGTTCAGTTTGTAACCCTATCACTGAGACCATGAGAGGAGATCAGAAGGAATTCAAGTGAACCACCAGAGCAAACAAAATTTTTGAACTGTTGAAGCAAAAAGTGACTGAGCAACCTGTGTTGGCTTTACCAAATTTCAATAAAGTATTTCAAGTGGATTGTGATGCAAGTGGAACAGAAATAGGAGCAGTCTTGAGTTAGGAAGGGAGAGAAGTAGCCTATTTCAGTGAGAAATTGAATGATGCTCGAAGGAGATATCCAGTGTATGATCAAGACTTTTATGCAATAGTTCAAGCCTTGAAGAAGTGGAGACATTACTTGTTTCCTAAGGAGTTGAGTTGTATACAAATCATTAAGATTTGCAATATTTGAACATTCAGAGTAAGTTGAATCAAAGACATATGAGATGGGTAGAATTCTTGCAGAGTTACACCTTTGTGTTGAAGCATAGCAGTGGGAAATCTAACAAATTTGTTGATGCATTTAGTAGGAGAAGGAATCTGCTAACAGAGATGAGAGTGAAAGTATTAGGATTTGAAGATTTGAAGACCTTGTATGATGATGACCTAGATTTTGTAGAACCTTAGAAAGCATGTAGAGAGCTGGTTATGGTAGACAGAAGCAAGTGGCTGGATTACTTCATTCAGGATGGGCTGTTATCCAAAGGAGTTAAGTTGTGCATACCTAAGAGTTCTATGAGGGAGAATCCGATAAAGGAGAAACACAGTGGAGGACTAGCTAGACATTTTGGCATTGACAAAATAGTAGCATTGGTGAGTGTGCAGTACTTTTGGCCACAAATTCATAAGGATGTTAAGAGATATGTGCATAGTTGTAGAGTTTGTCAAGTTGCAAAGGGTAGTAGTCAGAATGTGGGATTGTATAAACCTTTGACAGTACCAGTAAGACCTTGGGAGGATATAAGCATGGATTTTGTACTTGGATTGCCTAAAACACTAAGAGGGGATGATTTTATATTTGTGGTAGTGGATAGATTCTCAAAGACAAGCCATCAGATGCATTATATGTAGCAGACCTATTTTTCAAGGAAGTGGTGAGATTGCATGGATTACCTAAGAGAATAGTTTCAGATAGAGATACTAATTTTGTTGGCTATTTTTGGAGGATACTTTGGAAGAAGATGAAGATAGAATTGAAGTTCAGTTCTACTTTTCATCCACAGACTGATGGACATACATAAGTAGTTAAGCAGAGTTTGGGAAATTTGTTGAGATGTTTAGTGGGAGATAAAACCGGAAGTTGGGATTTGATCCTCACACAAGAAGAGTTTGCCTACAACAATTCAGTGAATAAAAGCACCGGAAGAACACCTTTTGAGATTGTTACCAGAGTACATCCTAGTGGTATATCAGAATTGAGAGACATTAGCAGTGAAGACTGGAGAAGTTCAGAAGCAGAAGATTTTGTAGATCACATGGAAACCTTGCATATTCAGGTTAAGCAATATTTGGAAGACATGAACAACAAGTATATGGAGAAGGCAGATGAGAAGATGGGGAATAAGGAATTTGAAGTTGGAGATGAAATGATGGTATATCTAAGAAAAGATAGATTCTGGGTTGGAACTTATAACAAGTTGCAGATGAAGAAGTTTGGACCTTGTAGGATTTTGAGGAAGTTTAGTTCTGGAAATGTATATGAAGTGGATTTACCAGATAATATGAGTATTTCACCTATGTTTAACATTGCAGATCTTCATGAGTATCATGAACCATAATTTAGTGAGGATAGTATTGCAGACTTGGAGAAACAGTTGTCCCGGAAGGAATTGGATCAGATTGAAGACATTTTGGATAGTAGGATTGGGCATAGTACCCAGAGCAATCAGTATATAGAATATCTTGTGAAGTGGAAGGACAAACCAGTTGAAGATCCATCTTGGATTTCTCAGGAAGAGGTAGATTGCCTTGGTTTTCCTCTGACCCCGGTAAAGAGAGAGGCTCACTTTTTCAATAACCCCAGATGTCTGATGCAGGAGCATCCCCGGTTCATAACAATCTTGCATCAACCAAAAACATTTTCCTTTCTGTTTGCAGTTTCAGTTTTTTTTCTTTCTGTGTGTTCCAGTTTTGGCTCACCGGATCCTATGGAGTTGGATTCTATTTGAAGACTTGATCATCTTTCTTGTTTCTAGACTGCATCACATCTGGATCATTTTTCAGCAAGATATCGCTATCGGTTTCCTTAACAGTTTCTTGTTACCGGTTGCCTGGACCTATTTTGGTGATCTATTGGAACCCCTTCCAAAGCTTGCAGAGCCTTGGGCGTTGATTTCAATGTTCCTTGGCGTGTGGCAGACCTTTTCTTGCAATCTACATTTCATCCTTTGGATTTTCCAGAGGAATCTCTTAGCGGAGGCCAAACTTGTTTATTTAACACGTTAGGTCTTGTTCTTTGGGTTTTTATCCCTTTTGGGCCGTCTGGATCCTTTGGATTAATATATATATAATTGTAATTGTGCATTAGAATGTAATTAATCAAAGAATCAAGTATATAGACTATGTGTAGAAGATAGATCTCACGATTCAAGGTCTCGGTTGTGACCTATTATGTATGTTCTACCAGGCCTGTGAGCTGGCATGTTGTAATATGGTTGTTATCGGTTGGTTGTAATCATTTTTCATGAAATAAAATAATATGTTCCTGCATTTCCTCCATCATGTCTTTGTGCTTTCGTTGTGTTTACTCTTGCTAATTGGTCTGGATTGATCTCTTTGAGGTCCCTCCTCACCGGTGACTGCTTCAGGATGGAGGCACAATAATGGCCTTGATGGTTCACACATTTTTTACCTTCTCATTTACTGTTGGTTTTTTGTGACAACTCCCAAAAAAAAATCTATTTTTTGGGTTTTCTTGAGCAACCTTCTTACTATTCCTTCAGCTACTATCAAAATGGGTGGGGATCATGTGCAATATGAGCTAGATAAGCCAGATGAATTTAGGAGCGACAACATTATGTGGCATATTTGTAAGGAGGGAGGAGTTGATGAGTACCTTGAGCATTTGAATGGGTTTGACAAGGAGTTGTCTATGCAATTTACTATCTACTGGAACAACAAAAGAGTCACGGTGGGTGAAATATCTTTTGAAGTTAGTGAGGAGGTGATTGCACAAGCCACTTCCCTTTCTATGGAAGAAAGAAAGTGAAAGCAAACTAGTCATGTGGCGAACAGTGAGAGCCTCAACATATTTTTTCAAGGGAAAGAAGCCCTGGTAAAATTGCAAGGTGGTTATGTTGGATATTGTTAAGAAGTTTGCTGGAATGATGTGTTGTGATTGATGTCAACATATTCTTTTGTGTATTCCAGCGTTGCAATCAAACTGGATGAGTTAGTTTGGCTAGTGTGTTGCAGATGAGTTATGGATTAATGGGTTTTGAGATACTTATCTCTAGTTGTTTCAACAGAAGTTTTAGAGGTTTGCATGATGTTTTGATCGAGTTGTGTGATCCGGTATTGTGGTTAGTATTTAGTTGTTCGTGGTATTCGGTGTTCGTGATTGTGCTCCCCATTGCTCCATAATTGCAATATCTTGGTGTGCGGATTTGGCAGAGTGTTTGGGATGTTCAGGTGTGTCCTCAATTTAGATGGTTCATGATTTGGAAGCTCGCAAGTGAATCTTTCAATTTGACAGTCAGTTTCTTGAGGTTCAGTATAATGATGATGATGATTCTAGCAAGTGGTGATGTTGCGGTTATTGTTGTAGTGATCCATGTTGCTTGTGGATGTTTCTAGATCGTGTTATATATGTGTTGATGGTTTGCATTGATCATTGTGCGTGTTATTGATCATTTTCTTGATCTGATGGTGTTCTTCGTGTTATGCGACATTCTTGGTGATTGTAGCATGTTGCAGATGATCGAGGCATAATTCTTGTTGGTGTTGTGTGTTCGCGGAGTTTATTTAGGTCTAGACTATGTCTTAGCCGATATTGTTTTGGTCCGCATATGTTGTTGTAGCATGTATGGATATTATTTTGTAATTTATATTGAGGGTTTAGCCGACCTCAAAATAGAGGTTGATGAACTATATAATATATGTAATATTCATATGAGAGATGTATCTGTGTGGACGAACATTGATTTGATCTTTTAGTAGTAGAAGAGAAGTGTGAAGAAGTGTGCAAAGGTGTGAAAGAGAAGAGTTTGTGTTATGTGCTTAACCGGAACTGTAACCTGGCATGAGGAGATGCTATTTCATTAGTTCATGATCCTCTGGATGTAATCCAAATGTTTTTGTAAGGCAATGAGCCTTCCCAAGGGTTGTAGCCCTTTATGTTGTTTGTTTTGAGTAGTGAGCTCTAGGAAATGTACCTGAATGCATGTGCATTCCCCATTGTAATATTTCACTTACTCCTAACAGGGTATTATCTCATTGTGGGTAGGTTCCCACTATGGTTTTTCCCTTAACCAGGTTTTCCATGTCAAAAATCTTGGTATTATGTGTGATCTGGTGACTGTTGATTATACTAGATGCATTATTGAAGAGAAAGCTTTGGTTACTAAAGTTGAAGAGAAGGATGAATGGGTTATTGGCAATGGTTTCTCTCATCACATGACAAGTGATAAGAGTAAGTTTGTAAGTATGGAAAAGTATGATGGTGGTTTGGTAAGATTTGGAGATGACAAAGTTGGTATAATTTGTGGTAGAGGTTCTATTCTTTTTATGGTAAGCATAACATTGATGATGTCTTGTATGTTGAAGGTCTAAAGAATAATGTTTTGAGTGTTGGACAGATGGTTGATAAGGGATATGATTTGCAATTCAAGAATGACAAATGTAAGATCTTGAGTAGCTCCGGAACTGAAATTGCATTAGGTACAAAGACTAAAGGTAATATCTTTCACTTGAATGCTGGTAGTAAAAGTTGTTTGATTGCTCAGATTGATGAAAGTTGGTTGTGGAATAGAAGGATGTGTCATGTAAATTTTGATTGCATGGTCAAGATAAGTTCCACTCAAGCTATGAGAGATCTATGTAAGTTGATAAAGCCTTCTAATCTAGTTTGTAAGGAATGTCAGTTAGGGAAGCATACAAGAATTACTTTCAAAAGCAAACAATATACTTCTAATGGGATATTGGATCTTGTGCATACTAATTTGTGTGGTCCCTCTAGAGTGAAAATCTTGCAGGGTGATAGGTATTTCATGTTGATGATTGATGACTATTCAAGGATGATGTGGGTTACTTTCTTAAGGGAGAAATCTGAAGCATTGGAGAAGTTCAAGATTTTCAAAGTTATGGTTGAGGAAGAGACTCGATTGAAGTTGAAATGTCTAAGATCTGACAGAGGTGCTGAATTTACTTCCGGTGAGTTCAATTCTTTTTGTGAAGAGCATGGGGTGAAGAGATAGTTATCTGCTCTACGGACCCCTCAGCAGAATGGTGTGGTGGAGAGGAAGAATAAAACAGTTCAAGAAGTTTCTATAACCATGATTGTAGGATTTTGCCAAGATCAAGGGCACAATGAAAAGCATAAAAAGAGACAATAGAATGACAAGAACAAACTGTATTCTCATCAATATGCAAATGATCAACTGGATTAACCAATACAATGAATATAGGCCTACTTATATAGGCAAGGCCATATGGATGTATGAGCACACAAATATGACATGTGGCTCAATGAGAAACAAGGGTAGGTAAGAAATACTAGGGGTAGGTAGGAGAAATAATATAATATTCCACAAGAGGTGGATGACCCACCGAATGTGGAGTGTAATAGCAAAATAAGACCACAAAAGGTGGAATTTCTCCTACAAGCTCTATCCCTATGTGCACACTTCCCTAAGTGTCTCAAATCCAAACTACGAAGAGATGCATTATCCTAAGTTAACTTAAGTAAAGTGTAATAATATCCAAAATGAATATTTATTTACACCAACACCCCCCCTTAAGTGCAACTTAGGGGAATGAAGACTCAAGTCAACAATGCAAGATGGGTCCCAGCTACTAGGCCATGATAGGTACCCATGTACAATATGCAATGCAATCTCTCACAAACGGAGAAAGGGAGAAAACCCAGTGGGAAAAAACTCCCCCCCAAAAGAGAGATGAATGTACAAAAGACTCTCAAAGAAGAAGGACAAAACCTCAAAGAGGAAAAAGTCCCCCCCATAAGAGAGGAAGGAGAAGTCAGCTGACCCCCCCTAATGACACATCCCGCACCCCCAAGAGAGCTCGCAACTGTTGGAACTTACTCTTGGTGAAAGGTTTGGTGAATATGTCAGCAACCTGCTCTGCTGTAGGAAAATACTGCAAATCAATGACCTGCTCTTGAATGAGCTCTCGGATATAGTGCATATGAATCTCGATGTGTTTGGTCCGCTAGTGCTGGATCGGGTTCTTCGAGATTGCAATAGCACTCTGATTGTCGCAATGTAGAACTATCGGTCGTGGAGTGGTGAATCCAAACTCTGTGAGAATCTGCTGGAGCCAAATGGTCTCAATCGCTGCATTAACAGCGCCTCGATACTCAGCCTCAGTCAAAGAGAGAGCAATAGCATGTTGCTTCTTGCTCTGCCAATAAATGGGGCCCAAACCAAGGTGAAAACTATAACCAGAGGTAGACTTACGATCATCAAGATCGTCAGCCCAATTGGAGTCTGTGTAACCAACCAAGCGAAGTCCTATGCCTGCTACATAGTGAACCCCATAGTGATGTGTACCCTGGATGTAATGAAAGATGCGTTTGGCAGCTTTCCAATGAAGCTCATGTGGTTCCTGCATGAAGCGGGAAACCATGCCAAGTGCAAATAAAATATCAGGGCGTGTATGAGTCAAGTAGATGAGACTACCCACAAGCTAATGATACAAAGTGGCATCAACTGGTGGAGAAGAACACTGAGCCTCAAGCTTGACTCCTGAAAGAAAGGGAGTCGGGGCAGGCTTACAATCAGCCATATGAAAGCGTGCAAGTAGATCAAGAGCATACTTGGGCTGTGATAGTGTAATCCCAGAAGGTGACTGTGAAATTTCTATCCCGAGAAAGTAGTGCAAAAGACCCAAGTCAGTCATAGCAAATTTGTCATGCAAAGCAGATTTGACCCTACTAATGATGGATGAAGTACTCCCTGTAATGATCAAGTCCTCAACATAGAGCACAAGTATCAAGTGAGAGTCATCTTGTCGCAAAATGTAGACATTCGGATTGGAATGACACCTGGTGAACCCTGTGGAGAGAAGAAAGGAATCCATCTTGGTGTACCAAGCCCTGGGGGCCTGCTTAAGGCCATAGAGAGATTTCCTTAGTTTGCAAACCAAGGAAGTATCCTAGATGAAACCCTGCGGCTGCTCCATATAAATCTCCTCATCAAGATCACCATGAAGAAAAGCACTCTTCACATCCATCTGATGTACAGCCCAACCATGAGCTGTAGCAATAGCAACTATCAAATGAATGGAGTTCATCTTGGCTACGGGTGCAAAGGTCTCAGTATAGTCAACACCTGCAACCTGAGAGAAACCTTTCGCAACAAGCTGAGCCTTATACTTATCCACACTACCATCCGCTGCAAACTTGGTCCGATAGATCCACTTACATCGAACCATCTTTCTCCCCTTAGGGAGATGGACTAAATCCCATGTGTTGTTCCTCATCAAGGAACTATACTCTTCCTCCATAGCTTGGTCCCACTCAGGAACCCCTGATGCTTCCCTAAATGTTTGTGGATCGGAAGTGGTAGCAATGAATGCATGTGGAAGATCCTAATGTTGTGATCGAGTTCTCTGTGTATCTGAAGGATCCCCAACAATGGAGGAAGGTGGAGGAGGTAGAGAGGCTAAGCTAGGAGAGCTTTCCTCAAAGTGAACACTCCTCTCAATGAACACCTCATGTGTCTCTGGATCCATCAATCTGTATGCCTTAACACCCTCAGGATATCCAACAAATATGCAAGGTCGACTCTGTGGTTCCAATGCCTTGCGTTTCTGTGGAGGTATGCGAGCCCATGCTGGACACCCAAAGACTTTGAAATGTCTCACAATCGGTTTCCTACCAGCCCAAGCCTCAAAAGGAGTAATACCTTGCAAATCTTTGTGAGGGACCCGATTCTGGATGTGTGTGGCACAACTGATAGCCTCTGCCCAAAAGGCGGGATCAAGAGAACGTGCATGTATCATACAACTAGCCATTTCTTTAAGAGTTCTATTCTTGCATTCTGCAACCCCATTCTACTGTGGAGTGTATGCTACAGAATGCTGAAGATCAATCCCCTCAAATGTACAAAAATCCTCAGGTCTTTTGTTCACATATTCCCTTCCATTATCTATGCGAAGAATCTTGACCACTTTCCCTGATTGCTTCTCCATACGAGTCTTGAAGTCCTGAAATCTGTCAAATACTTCACTCTTATGAATGAGAAAGTAGACCCAAGTGAAGCGGGAGTAATCATCAATGAAGGTGAGAACATAGCGGGCCTTACTAAATGAAGGTGTTGGAAATGGACCTGCTACATCGATGTGAACAAGTTGAAGAACTTCCAAAGCTCTCCAAGCTTCCCCTTTATCAAACTTCTCTTCAGGATGCTTTCCCATGGAACAACCTGAACATACACCCTCTGAAAAACTGATTCAAGGTAGACCTGTGACCATGTCTTTAGTGCTTAGCTGCTGAAGATAGCGGTAGTCGAGGTGACCAAACCGCTCATGCCATAGCTTGCTTTCTAAATTTGAATGAGTAAGCAAGGCCCTAGAAGGTGAACTTGGCACAAAGTGGGAGAATGAATAAAGCCTTGAGTTGTCATTGACTTGTCCCACTGCTACCAAGGCATCATCATCAAGTTCCTTTACCACAACTGAATCTGGTGTAAACTCAATCTTTTTCCCATTCCCATAGTGAGTGATTTGGTAGCTGGAGAGAAGGTTGGTAGACAAGTTAGGAACATAGAGAACATTCTCAAATGTTCCATCATCCATGTCAACTGAACCTTTCCCTTCAACCTCTACTTGTGTATCATCACCTATGTAAATGTGAGGTACCTTAGATGGCTCCAATGAAGAAAACTGCTCCTTTGTAGAACCCATGTGATATGAGGCACCTGAGTCAAGTATCCATTGCTGTGAAGAACCTGTTGTAGCCACAAATGCTTGCCCTTTTCCCTTAGACTGTGAGGAAGAGGAAGGAGATGAATCCTTCTTTGTGTAGGTGGATGGAAAGTTGATGTTGTTTTTCTTGAGAAGATTAGTTAACTCATCAACTTGCTTTGCGTGGCATTGATGCTCATCATGACCATACTTCTTGCAATATGCACAAGCTGGTTTATCCTTCTTAGGTGGTGTCCCCTTCTTGGAAGAGGATGAAAAATTGCCTTGTGATGGAGAGGATGATTGTCCTTTTTCCTGGTGTGGCTTAGACTTAGAGTGCTTCTTCTTGTTGTTGGAATCTTTTCCTTTACTTCCTTGATTCCCTTGATTAGCCACCAAAGCCTTGGACTTTGAAGACTTGAGAAGCCCCATGTTCAACAACTTAGATTGTTCCAATATTAACATTTATGTGAAAGCATTAAATGAAGGCATAACATAAGAACTCCCCACTGTCAAACGATGAGTTTGGAAGCTAGACACAAATACTGCATATTCTGGTGCAAGCTTGTCCAACAAGTTGAATATCAACTGAGCATCCTTTTTGTCAATTCCACAATCCTTAAGCTTTACTCTTAGCTCATTTGCTTTGGTGACATAAACTTGGATTGTATCAAAACTCTTGGGATCCAAGTTGGTGAGCTCATTGTCAATCTGATAACCTCTAATTTCATCAACTTGACCATACAATTTCTGAAACATATCCCAAGCCTCTTTGATTGTTTTACACTTCTCAATGTGAAAAATGAGGTCATCTGATACATACTTGCGTAAAGTTACAAGAGCCATGCAATTCTTTGTGAGACATTCTAATTGAGCATTTGGATCAGCCTTAGGATCAGGTGGTGCTGTTATTGTTCCATCTATGTAATGTGTGAGACCCTTTTCCATTAATTTACTCCATACTTTAATTTTCCATGATGCATAATTATGTGGAGTTAAAGGTGGAAATTTATTAGGACTCATTGCAAAAAAAATGGAAAGAGCACAAAGAGAGGCACAATCACACAAAACACCCCCCCCAAATTCACTCAATCAAAGAACCCCCCCCCCAAAAGTGATGATTTTGGCACTTTATAATTAGTGCGTATACACTTGCAAAAGATGGCAAAGTGGACTTCTGATTACAATTTTACAACTGCCTCAATATGGCCAAAAGAGACTCAAACTGATAATGCAAGAGATCTAACTAAGATCCAAGCAATTTACAAGTACATAATAGGCCAAATAAGACCAATATCTGAAAGTACAATTTCCACTCAAAATATCTGAAATCTGATCATAGATTATGAAAGTAGATGAAAAAACATGCACTTTCAAAAAAAATAGCACCTGAAAAGGAGGTCGTATGAGCTCAAACGAGGCCTTTGAAGTTGCAGAATTGAGGATTGGACAGGTACAACTGAGAGAATCCAAAAATTCCAAAAAGCCTATTCACCAAAATCAGAAAATAACTACACCACTGCGAACATCATGAAATTTTAGCCCATTTCAAAAAAAATTGCACCAAAAAAGGAGAGAAAATGAGCAAGATATGGCCTTTCAAAATTGGACTGCAAAACTAAAAAGCTCAATGGAGAGGGGTCAAAAAAATTTCAAAAAGCTGTTGATGTGGCGCTGACATCAGCAATTCACTATCTTAAATTTGACGGTCGTATGACCATTGCGAGAACTTCACCTCCCTACTGACTGGGCATCCGTACTGTACAGACTGCTGACTGGGTAGATGACTGTGCTGTCGTACGGATGCTGACGTGGCACTGTGCAGGTGTACAGTTTTGACCGCGGGCCAATGGCCGCCTGCCACATGGTGGACACGGGTCCATCGGTTTAGTGACGTCGGTGGGCCGGCGGCAGAAGTGAGGCGGTCGGCAGGACCTACTCGGGCGGCGGCAGGGCGAGCGGTCGCTGGGCAGCGGGAAGGAGGCGGCCGGTGGAAGGCGGAGACCAGCGGGAGGCGGCCGGCGGGACTTGCTTGGGCAACGGCGGCGGCGGGTGATGTGGACCTGCGGCGGCGAGCGACATGGTACCCGCTGCGGTACTGTCTGCAGCATGACCTACAACACACGTACTGCGGGGGGGGGTCTGCGGACCCCCAAAAAATACTTTTTGTTTTTTTAATTTTTTTTTAAATTTTTTTTATCGCTTTTTTTATTTTTCGATTTTTTTTTTTTCGAAAAATAAATTTTTTGAAAAATTTTTTGAAATCTGTACGATAATAGCCAAAATGGGGAAAAAAAAATTTCTCACCAAAATAGGTCGACTTTATAGTCGAAATTTATGGAAACAGCCTCCTGGATTCAACGGTGATGTCCAAATCACTGTATGACGCCCCAAAAAAATGAAGATCCCCAAATCCAAAAATAGAAGCCTTCCACGATGTCTTTAAAAACCAATCAATGAAGCCCCAATAGCTCTGATACCATGTAGGATTTTGCCAAGATCAAGGGCACAATGAAAAGAATAAAAAGAGACAATAGAATGACAAGAACAAACTGTATTTTCATCAATATGCAAATGATCAATTGGATTAACCAATACAATGAATATAGGCCTGCTTATATAGGCAAGGCCATATGGATGTATGAGCACACAAATATGACATGTGGCTCAATGAGAAACAAGGGTAGGTAAGAAATACTAGGGGTAGGTAGGAGAAATAATATAATATTCCACAAGAGGTGGATGACCCACCGAATGTGGAGTGTAACAGCAAAATAAGACCACAAAAGGTGGAATTTCTCCTACAAGCTCTATCCCTATGTGCAAACTTCCCTAAGTGTCTCAAATCCAAACTACGAAGAGATGCATTATCCTAAGTTAACTTAAGTAAAGTGTAATAATATCCAAAATGAATATTTATTTACACCAACAATGATGATTGAAGGAAATGTTCTGCATATCTATTGGAGAGAAGTTGTGAGTACTGTAGAATACACTTTGAATCGAGTTCATATCAAAAGTGATACCGGTAAGACTCCTTATGAGTTATGGTTTGGTCATGCTCCTACAGTTAGATATTTTAGAATTTCTGGTAGTAAATGCTATATAAAAAGAGATGAAGATCTAGGGAAGTTTGATGCTAGATGTGATGAAGGAATATTTATTGGTTATTCTACTAAGAGTAAGGCATGTCGGTATTATGATAAGAGATTGAGAAAGATAGTTGAAAGTGCTAATGTGAAAGTTGATGAAGGAAATGCGAGATAGATCAGATCTTACAGATATGGTTCAGATGATCAGGATGTCAGTGCAGATAAAGGAAAGCAAGTGTAGACCCATAATCAAGTTCAGATTGCTCCAGAAAAGCCTAAGAATGAAGGAGAAGGTGCAAGTGCTAGTGAAGAAGAAATAGTTCAAGAGTCTAAAAATCATGAAAATCCTAAGACTCCCAGGTATATAAGGTTAAATCATTCAAAGAATCAGATCATAGGAGATAAGAATTAAGGTGTGATGACTAGGACAATAATTGTTCAAGAGTGCTGCTTGATTTATAAGATTGAGAAGAATAATAATACATGGATTCTTGTTCCCATACCTAAGGATAAAATTATAATTGGAACTAAATGGGTGTTCTAGAATAAGTTGGATGAAAAAGGTGAAGTTGTTAGGAATAAAGCAAGACTTGTTTGTAAGGGATATTCTCAAATGGAAGTTATTGATTTTGAGGAGACTTTTTCTCTAGTAGCTAGAATTCAAGTTGTTAGATTATTTCTTGCTTATGTTGCTTACAAAGATTTCAAAGTTTATGGAAACTTTTTCTCCAGCCTTTCTTAATGGTGAGCTGGAAGAAGTCTATATTGAGCAAGCAGATGGTTTTTAGTTGACAGATCAGAAAGATATGGTTTGCAGATTGAAGAAAGCATTGTATGGATTGAAGCAAGCTCCAAGAGCCCGGTATGCCAGATTGGATAGGTATTTGATGAAGCTTGAATCCAATAAAGGTACTACTAATAGTAATTTGTACTTCAAGATTTATAATGATAACATCTTGATTGTTGAGGTATTTGTTGATGACATTATTTTTGGTGGAAATGATGGTCTATGCAAGAATTTTGTTGATGATATGCAGAATGAGTTTGAGATGTCTATGATTGGTGAGAAAAAAATCTTTTTTGGGATTGCAAATTACTTAGTTGGATAAATGTATTTTTATATCTCAATCTAAATATGTGAAGGAATTGTTGAAGAAGTTTGGTTTGGATGATGCAAAGCCAGTTGGTACACCTATGGTGACTGGATGAAAGTTGACAAAGGATGATGACTCTCCGAAAGCAAATCAAACTTGATATAGATCTATGATTGGTGGATTGTTGTATTTGACTCAGACTAGCCCAGATATTATGAATGTTGTTTGTCTTGTTTCTAGATTTCAAGTTGATCCTAAGAAATCTCATGTTGTTGTTAAAAGAATTTTCAGATATTTGAAAGGGACACTTGATTTTGGTTTGTGGTATCCTAAAGATAATGACTTCACTTTGGGTTCTTTTTATTGATGTTGATTGGGTAGGTGATGTGGATGACAGAAAGAGTACTAGTGGTGGTGCATTTTTCTTGGGAAAGAGATTGGTTTCATGGATGAGTAAGAAATAGAATGCTATATCTTTGTCTACTACAAAAGCTAAATGCATTGCTTCTACTAGAAATTGTACTCAGGTGGTATGGATGAAGTGGATGTTGGAGGATATCAAAGTTGTCTTTGATGAGCTTACTACTATATACTATGATAATTAAAGTGCTATCAACATTTCTAAAAATTTGGTGTTGCATTCAAAGACCAATCATATGTCCATCGGGTTTCATTTCTTGAAAGAGAAGGTAAATGAGAAGGAAGTTAGATTGGAGTATATATCTACAAAGGAACAAATTGCTTATATCTTCACGAAGCCTTTGCCTAAAGATACTTTTGAGTATCTCAAAGAGAAGCTAAGGGTTATTTCCCCTCCCGATGAGAACAAAGATGCATGGAGTTGCATCAGTATGGTGAGCTTCACAGAGATATCTTGTGATCCAGATTGATGAGTGAAGCTGCTACTCAGGGGGAGTAGTCAGTGTTGTGGTTTAGATTTTTGAGTTTGTTCTAAAGGGGAGAGAATCATGTTTTGCATATGTGCCTTTTGCATTTATGTCAAAGGGGAAGAGAAGCATGTGAAAAACTACTATATCCCATGCTAATCTCAGGGGGATATTGTTGAGAGTTATGGGATGATTATTAATAGTTGATTTCTTTCTTTGCATTTGATTGTTTTTCACATTCATATGTTACCATCAATGCCAAAGGGGGAGAAGGTTGGATATTGTTACGAAGTTTGCTGGAATGATGTGTTGTCATTGATGTCAATATATTCTTATGTGTATTTGAGTGTTGCAGTCAGATTGGATGAGCTGGTTTGGCTAGTGTGTTGCGGATGAGTTGTTGTGAATTAATGGGTTTTGAGATACTTATCTAAGTTGTTTCAATGAAAGTTTTAGAGGTCTGCATGATGTTTTGATTGAGTTGTGTGATCCGGTATTATGGTTAGTATTCAATTGTTCTTTTCATTCAGTGTTCTGGATTGTGCTCCACATTGCTCCAGAATTGCAATATCTTGTTGTCCGGATTTGGCAGTGTTTGGGGCGTTCATGTGTGTCCTTAATTCAGATGGTTCATGATTTAGAAACATGTAAGTGAATCTTTCAGTTTGATAGTTAGTTGAGTTGATGTTCTCTAGGTTCAGTATAATGATGATGATGATTCTAGTAAGTGGTGATGTTGCGGTTATTATTGTAGTGATTCACGTTGCTTGTGGATGTTTCTAGATCATGTTATATCTATGTTGATGGTTCGCATTGATTGTTGTGCGTATTATTGATCATTTTCTTGATCTGATGGTGTTCTTTGTGTTATGTGACATTCTTGGTAATTGTAGCATGTTGTGGATGATCAAGGCGTAATTCTTGTTGGTGTTGCATGTTTGAGGAGTTGATTTAGGTCCAGAATATGTCTTAGCCGACATTGTTTTGGTCCGCATATGTTGTTGTAGTGTGTATGGATATTATTTTGTAATTTATGTTGAGCATTTAGCTGACCTTGAAATATAGGTTGATGAACTATATAAATATATGTAATATTCATATGAGAGATGTATCTGTGTGTGGGAGCATTGATTTGATCTTTCAATAGCAAAGTAGAAGTGTGAAGAAGTGTACAAAAGTGTGAAAAAGAAGAGTTTGTGTTATGTTCTTAACCAGAACTGCAACCTGGCATGAGGAGATGTTATTTCATTAGTTCATGATCCTCCAGATGTAATGCAATTTTTTTTGTAAGGCAGTGAGCCTTCCCAAGGGTTGTAGCCCTTTTTGTTGTTTGTTTTGAGTAGTGAGCTCTAGGCAGTGTGCCTGAATGCATGTGCATTCCCCATTTTAATATTTTACTTACTCCTAATGGGGTATTATCTCATTGTGGGTAGGTTACCACCATGTTTTTTCCCTTAATTGGGTTTTTCACATCAAAAATAGTGGTGTTATGTGTGTTATTGATGTGGTGTTGATTTGTGCTTTAATTGATAATCATTAGATCTAAATTTGAGTTTAAGTTAAGTAAAGTTTGTGAGCAAACTGATTCACCACCCCCCCTCTTAGTTTGTTGCATTGTTTCCAACAGGTTATGCCAGAGAGGAATTGCTTGACCCATGGAAAAAGGTATGTTTGATGATAATGAAATATTTTACTTTAGAGGTTCGTTTCAAAGTTTTTTTTTCTATCATATGTCACTTCTTAACCACTTTAGAAACCTTCACCTTATCTATTTCCCATTCTACTTGCTACATTCCTTGGAGCATTCTATTAAAGAAATTATTGATCCCTCCAAAAATTAGGGCAAATACCTGGTACCCTTGCATCGGGGTCTTATCTATAGGCTCTATTCCTTCCATTTGTCTGTGTGTCCACCTAGAGACATTATGGTGCTAGAAACCCCAATTTTAAGTCCTCCCCCTATTGCTACCCTAATTGACATTCCTGGCTCTAGTAAAAAAAATTGTATTCATCAACTTGGGGTGACAATTATTGCTTCTCCTAAAACCCCCTCAGCCTCAATGGTTATTACTGAGATTTGTGCGTCAAAGGATCAAAAGCCTTGAACCAGCAAGAGGAAAGGCAAAAGCATTGGCCACCGCAAAAGGATTACCATTTTGGAAGAGTTGAACAAGGAGGAAGATGAGATGAAGGAGAGTAATAGTAAGAATGAGGGTAGACAAAGGTCTAACAAGCTGGCCTCCCATAGTTTTTGAAAAGGTAAAAATTTGAAACTTCTTGATTATAACTCGTAGGAGGATGAGGAAGAACAAGGGAAGTGAAATGAGGAGAAGGGGGAAGAGGAAAATGTGGAAGGTGGCAGGGGTGATTTGGATGATAACCCTAAGAAATCGGTTAATAATAGCTCCACCCATGATTTTGATGGTATGTGGGTTGAGCATGTGAACCCCATTAGTGAAGTTAGAATGGAAGACAAGGAGGTTAAGGTGACTGTTGCTAGTGATAGTTGCACAAGCTGTCAAGTTGCAGATAAGGAGTTGAAGGCAATGGGAACTGAACTGTGAATGTTGAAGGCCAAGATTGTCAATCTTGAAAAGAAGATGAACAACATCTCCAAGTTTAATCTTCGGGTGATGCATAGTATAGACACCTAAAATTATCCTAGCCTAATTAAATAAATATTTTATTTATTTAATAATTTTATCCTAAGCCTTCTATTAATTAAATAGATTTTTTTTTTTTGGCAAAAGTGGCAAGCCACTAATATATTAATTTATAAATAAGAGTACAAAAACTGGTTCAAAGGGCAACCCAGGAGGAAAGAGCCAGTAAGAGAACCTCTGGTTAAAGCCCCAAAATACACCATATTAACCTAACTAAAACAGAGAAGGAAATATTACATGGTCGATGCGCTTTATTTTGCAAGACTAAACTAAAAAGGGGGGCAAGAGATTTATATAGATATATCCAATAGCCCTCTAACATGAAACATATTACATAGCCAACATTGACCTCCTTATTGAGAATAGGGTAGCCATCGTCAGATTGTGAGTCTACCGACTTGCAGACGTATTTGATTTTTCTTTTGACTTCTGCATTGATTGGATCAACCAACTACCTCATTCAGCATCCTAGCATATATGCTTGATCACTTGGGGTATACGTGTCTTCACATTAGTTGTCCAAGTTACTCGGTCAAGACAGCTCAACTGCCATGTGGACAATCGGGTTGCTCATATCAATTGATCTCCATGCCATGACTAACCTTCATGTTATGCAGACATGTTGCATGTATCGGGTTTACAGTTAAACACTTATGTCGAACAACTCTATCAATTGGAATTTTCTACCCTCATGTTCATCACCATAGTTATCATGAAGTCACACCTTGTCCCTTCATCAATATAACAATCATTGTCGGGAAGACCTCTCGCATCTATACCGCCTTCACAACCTATCCCGATGACCTTGTGATGCCTTTAGTTCCTTTTGTCGGCATGAGTTACTCCAATGGGAAACTCACCTTTTATTTCCCTTGTCGCCATAGGCTATCCTAAAGCACAATCATCATGTTGACAAACCTTTTCAGATTAGGTTATCCCGAATTGAAAAGCTTCAAGCCAAACGGCTACTCATCGGAATAGCCATAACTATTAGCATAGAAAAATCATGCTAGATCGACCAAACAAGTTAAATTATGATGCCACACTATCAAATAACCTTTATTGGGATAGGTATTCTGAAGTTCAAGCTCCACGGTGACAAAATTCATCAGCATAGGTTACTCTGATGAGAACTTCCATCAGAACAACCAACACTATCAGATTAGCTTCTAGACACTAACCCGTCAATACAAACCTATTCCAATGACCCAACCTGAACCTCCATCAGCATAGCTACTTCAAAATTGCATACCCATAGTCCTTCAACATATCAGCATATGTTATTTTGATGAGCTTACCAAGGGGAATTATCTTCATACTCCTCTATCGGTATAGTTTACACTATCGACATAGCAAGAATGTGTCAATCCGCCTTCAATAGCTACTTTGATAGGTATACTCGGTCTCCTGGTCAGCATAGCTATTCTGATATATTGATATCACAGTAGTTTGTTCTATCGATTTTACATAAAATTGCTACTCCGCCTATGTTTAGCTATCCTGATAAGTGACTCAGTCTTGACATTCGACATTGCTATCCCCATTGACATAGGTTACTCTGATGAGAACTTCCATCAGAACAACCAACACTATGAGATTAGCTTATGGGCACTAACCCGTCAATACAAACCTATTCTAATGACCCAACCTGAACCTCCATCTGCATAGTTACTCCGAAATTGCATACCCACAGTCCTTCAACATATCAACATATGTTATTCTGATGAACTTACCAAGGGGACTTCTCTTCATACTCCTCTGTCAGAATAGTTTACACTATCGACATAACAAGAATGTGTCAATCCGCCTTCAATAGCTACTCCAATAGGTATCCTCAGTCTCCTGGTCGGCATAGCTATTCCGATATACTCATATCAGAGTAGTTTGTTCTATCGGTTTTACATAAAATCACTACTCTGCCTATGTTCAACTATCCCGATAAGTGACTCTGCCTTGACATTCGACATTGCTATCCTGATTCGACAAAACACAATGGAAACTCCACACAACTCGACATCAACCTAACTTATGTCGATAGCAATTTCCTCCACACAACTTGACATCAACCTACCTATTCCAATACAACCACCTGAGTAGTTATCACCTGCACAACACTTGATCGATATAAGTTATCTCGATATGATCACTGAAACAACACAAAAATTTATCGCTATAGCTATCCCATTCTGATCACTTGTGCATCCTTCTCATCTCTACCAACCTGAACTAATCTTCTCTTCATCAACATCTTAGCAACACCACTTTAGTCAAATTGAAACAACCTCTAACAAGTCTAATCTCACATCTAGGGACACTCATCATTTGCTGCAACTTCTCAGCCTCAAAAGTGTGATGTAGCTATTTCCTTGTTTAACTTCTAAATGTCATCAGTAACAATTTCCTTTAGATGGGGAAATGAATCTAAGTTTACAACCCCAATGCTTGAGTCAATTTCATAATTGTCACAAACCCATATTAGCCAATTTGTCTACCAATTTATTGCCTTCTCTAAATGTGTGGGAGAGAATAAAAGTTGGTATTTTGTATTTGAAACTGGTTTTTGTAATGCTTTGGCATTTGATGTCAAAGGGGGAGAGATTGATATGGAAAAACACATTATCCCTTGGGGAGAGATTGTTGGAGAGATTGATTACTCTCTGTATCTGTATTTTCATTTTAATGATCTCTTTGGGAGATTGTTGGTTTTTGGTTTTTGGCATTTATGTTTTGGCACTTTGATGGTTTTTCCATCTCGTGTTGCCATCAATGCCAAAGGGGGAGATTGTTGGCATTTTGGATATGTTGATATGGTTTTGTCATTGATGTCAACACCTGTCATCACTTGTCAACACTTATCAGCACTTGGAGATTTTGGTTATGTTCACCGACAAGTCAAAGACTTATGCACAGTCACCGGTATTTGGTTCATCGACAGATTATATTGTTCATCGGCACTTGAAATGACTTGGAGACTACTTGGTTATGTCGAAGACATTATTTGATCACTTGGTTTTGGGAATTTGGTTGTTTGTTTATTCAGGTTTGCATATTTGTTGTTACCAGCAAATAGGTCTAGGATAAGCACTGGCAGGCATATCTATTCCAGATCAGAATGACACATTATGGAGATGATTTATTATTATTGTAAATGGATTTGAGCCGACATCATGCATCGGATATTGATTTATTTGTAATTGATTTTATTGTAATATCTTTTAGTGAGTTGACCTATTCAATTGGTCTTAGGTTATGGTATAAATGTAAGATCTCATTTGTGAGATTGATATGCGATTAGGAAAAGAATTGTAATAAGGTATATGCAAAAATAAGCAGAGCTATACACGCAAACATCATTTGAAGGTTGAAGGAAGGTTTTGTGAAGGCAATCAGAACTAAACTGGTACTGAATCCAGCATATGAAGATGTTACTTTATGCAGTACATTATCATTGGATTTAACCATCCAATTGTAGTCAGTGTGACTCTCAATTTGTGATTGAGTAGTGAGCTCTAGGCAGCTGGCCTTTCTGCATGTGCAGAATCCATATTGTATACACATACTATCTGTAGTAGTATCATTTGATTGTGGGTAAGGCTTCCCACCATGGTTTTTCCCCTTATAGGGTTTCCACGTACAAATATTTGTGTTATGTGTTGTGGATGTTGTTGTCTTTCTATTTCATGCATTAATCTTTATCGGTACTGCAATTAACTGATAAAATTGTCTACCAGCATAAAGTTTGGTTTACCGGTATTAAGCATTAAGTTTTGGTTAAGTTAATTTTGGTTGAATTTATTGGACAACTGATTCACCCCCCCCCCTCCCTCTCAGTTGTCTCCAAGACCTAACAATTGGTATCAGAGCCTGTGTACCTTGAATTTCCTCTAAACTGTTCATGAATCTTCACATTTGCACTCTCAACAATTTTTTGCAATCTCTTGTTAAAACATCTATTTTCCTTGCTCTTAGATGAATAACCAAGAAATATTCCTTCATCACTTCTAGGATCAAATTTTCCAATATACTCATCTCTTCTAATATAGCATTTACTTCCAAATATTCTGAAATATTTAAGAGTAGGATTATTACCAAACCATAGTTCATGAGGGGTCTTACCGGTTTCACCTTTGATGTGAACTCTGTTGAATGTATAAACTGTTGTATTGACCGCTTCTCTCTAGTATATATGAGGTATATTTGCTTCTGATATCATACTTCTGGTTGCATCCAAGATAGTTCTATTTTTCCTTTCCACAACTCCATTTTGCTGGGGTGTCCGGGGTGCTAATAACTATCTTCTGATCCCATTCACTTCACAAAATGTATTAAATTCCTTAGATGTGAATTCACCTCCTTGATCTGATCTCAAACATTTGATTTTCTTATCGGTTTCATTTTCTACCATCACCTTGAATAGTTTGAATTTCCCAAATGCTTCAGATTTCTCCTTGAGAAAAGTAACCCAACACATTCTAGAATAGTCATCAATGATTAGCATAAAATACCTATCTCCTTGTATACTTCTAGTTCTTGTTGGACCACATAAATTAGTATGAATTAAATCAAGAACATTGTTAGACTTTTCAAGAATACTCTTGAAAGTTTCTCTAACTTTCTTTCCAAATTGACATTCCTTACATACCAGATTGTGAGGTTTAACAATCTTAGGTAAATCTCTTACTACCTTAGTTGTACTGCTTTTCAAAATGCAATCAAAATTTACATGACAAAGTCTCTTATGCCATAACCAACTTTCATCAATATGTGCAATCAAGCATGTCTTCTCATTGTTATTCAAATGAAAGATATTACCTCTAGTCTGATTACTGGTTGCAATTTCCAAACCAGTTCTATTCATGATTTTGCATTTACCATTCTTGAATTATAACTGAAATCCTTTTTCAACTAATTGACCAACACTTGAAAGAATATGCTTGAAACCTTCAACATAATAAACATTATCAGTATTGTGCTTACCATCAAAATATATAGTGCCTTTTCCTTTGATCAAACAAGCTTTATCATCCCCAAATCTTACTAGACCTCCATTGTATTCCTGAAAAGTTAAGAATTTACTTTTATCACCATTCATATGATGTGAACATCCATAATCAATGATTCATTCATCCTTTTCTTCAATTTTAGCTGCCAGGGCCTACTCTACCGATTGAACAGTAGGTGTCGGTTGATATTCTGTTATTGCAACAAAAACACATCCATTGTCTGTTAGTTCCTCATCAGAATCATCAACAACTCCTTCATCAGCAAAGTAACATGATTTGTCTCTATTCTTCTTAAATCTATATCTTTGATATTCAGGGTTAGGCTTATATGTCCTTCAACATGGATTTGCTTAAAACCAAATTTCTTGGCCAACGATAAGCCAAGCAATAGAGCTTGGGATTCTGCAATATTATTAGTACCCTATGACAATGATGAAGATTTAAAAGCTACTAGTTCTCCCAAGTGATTTCTAATGCAAGCTCCCACTCCAGAGATACCTGGGTTACCTCGAGATGAGCCATCAAAATTGATTTTGACATAATCTTGAACTAGGGGAAGCCAAATAGTGAGTAATCTATCACTTTTAGGATTGCAAGGGTGAGGGGGCATGCTACCAATGGGAGGAATACAAATAGATTTCCACTCTTTTAGAAAAGACCCATCCCAAGAGGTGAAGGGAAAGTTGCATTTATGATGAATTTGCACAAAGACATTAACCAATTTAGAGACTGATTTTTCAATTTCCATACAAACATTCTCTACAGAGGAATAGACTTTTCTAAAAATTCTCTTGTTGCGTTCCCACCAGATAGACCATAAAATTGAGGTTGGGATGATTTTCCAAATGCATGAAAAAAGGGAGGACTTAAAGAGAATAGGCCAGGCTTGAAAGAAATCCCATATTGTGTTTGATAGAGGCATTTGCAAATGCAATTTATTCATAACAAACTTCCAACATTGTTGTGCAAAGGGGCATTGAATGAGTAAGTGATCAACAGTTTCAGATTCTTGATCACATAAGATACAATTAAATTGTTGGGATATTTGGAGTTTTACTAATTTATCACTGGTTAAGATTTTATTTCTCAAAGCTAACCAAGAGAAGGTACCGGCTTTTGGCATGACTGCATTGTTCCAATAGAAAAGGAAGGATCGTTGCTCCTGTTTTTGATTTGTCATGTGTTGTAAATATGTGTAACCATTTTTTACTGAGAAATTTCCATCTTTAGAGGGAGCCCATATGATTTTATCCTCTTTATTTGTTAGAGAAACCATTCTCTTTAAAAGGAGTTGTTGAATAAGTCTAGAGGCTACATCTTCAATCCCATCAATAGAAAAATCCTTCCATATGACTGACCCTGAGTATAAGTTGATTCCACTCACATAGTCTACTAGCTTTGAACCCCATTTAAGCGTGAAAATTGGTATTGCTGATTGTAATTGAGGAGTTTGGGCTAATGGTGGAAAACCATTCCATGAATCAAGCCAAAAGTTGATAGACTACCCATTATGCACTTGCCAAGAAATGTATTGAGTTACCACATTTCTGGAGGATATCATGAAGTTCCACATAACGGAGCCTTTTAATGGATTAGAAATACTGAAACTCCTAGTATGGTCACTTGAATCAAGGTACTTGGCCTGTATTATTTGACACCATTTTGAATATGATTTTGAGTACATTTTACAAACAAGTTTTCCTCCAAAAGCTATATTGCGCTTGGTCAAATCAGGAAAGTTTGTTCCTCATGTTCTCTTCCTGCTTAACATCGAACTCAAGGAGACTAAAAGGATCTTGTTCTCATTTGATAAGTTGTCTTTCCACAAGAAAGTCCTAATAATTTTATCTATTTGAAGTAGAACATACTTGGGAGCTTTGAGCACTGAAATATAGTAATTGGGGATAGCAGCTAGGACAAATTTGATAAGGAGAATATGACTAGACAGAGACAACCATCTAACTTTCCATGTTGATATCCTATTGTTTCAATTCTGTCAATAACATTTTTCCAAAAATAAATCTTGCTTAGACCCATGAAAACTGGAATACCCAAGTGTGCACTTGACAAGTCATCTAATTGAAAACCCAAAGTTTTAATGATTCTTTTCCTGATGAGAGCCTTAGTGTTGAAAATGAAAATTTTGGATTTGAGTGGGTTGATATGTTGGCCTGAGACTAAAGTCTATAATTCCACCACTTCCTTAATTTGAATGGCCTCTTGATATGATGATTTTCTATATAACAATGTGTCATCCACAAAAAGAGAGTGTGTAAAAGAAATAAGAGTGTTAGGGATGTGAATGCCTTGCCAAACACCTCTATCATGATTAAGGTCAATCAACCTACTAAAAGATTCTGCAATGATAATAAAGAGAAAAGGAGATAGAGGATCTCCTTCCTAGACTCCTTGAGTAGCAACAAAAAATCTGATTGGAGACCCATTTATAATTATTGAAAAATGAGTTCCTGATATACATGCCTTGATCCATTTGCACCATTTATTTGAAAAGCCAAATCTGTGAAGGACTTTGAGTAAGAAACTCCAGTTTACTTTATCATAAGCCTTCATCATATCAATTTTAACAATGAAGGAAAGAAAGAGGGAGGTATGTACTGAATGAAGTACCTCATGAGCAATTAAAGAACCTTCCCCACTCTCTCTACCTTGAACAAAACCCCCTTGCTCTAGAGAGATAATTTGTGTTATCAAGTACTGCAGTCTTAGATAAATAGCCTTAGTAATAATCTTATAAAAAGTATTACATAACGATATGGGATGAAAGTCTGCAAAGGTTTTTGGATCTTTAACTTTTAGCAGGATTGCAATGTTGGTGGTATTAAAGTTTTTGAGAACTGAAGAACTCTTTTTGGACTCCTCAAGTGCTACCAATAAGTCAAAACTTACAACATCCCAACATTTTTGAAAGAATAGAGGTGTAAAACCATCAAGTCCTGGTGCTTTGTCTGCTCCAAGTGAAAATACCACTCTTTTAATTTCATCAATGGTAAACGGTCTCATTAAGGTCTCATTACCTTGTTGATTAATGAGATGTGGAATATTATTCAAAACATCTTGCTCATCTTGAATTAGAATTTGATTCGAAGCAATATCAGGAGCTAGCAGATTTTTGAAATACCTAACCCTTTTTTCTTGAATCTAAATGACATTTGTAATATTATTTCTTGTGTTTGCTTCAATAATGGAGAAGATAGATGATGTTGCTCACTTAGCTTTGGCAGTAGCATGAAATATTTTATTATTTTTATCTCCTTTTAACCATAACTCCCTAGACTTGTAATGCCAATAAACTTCTCTTTTGCACAACTCTTCCCATGTCTCTTGCAATTGTTTTTTTGTTCATGTGTACCTAGATCCAAACCATGAAGAATTATGTGATCCTGAATGTCTGCTAGCTGCTTAGCTACTATGTCTTTCTCTACAAAGATGTTTTTAAAGACTTTATCATTCCATTCTTTGATATGGGTCTTGATATGTTGCATTTTCTTGTCAAACTGGAACATCTTTGTGCCATGATGAAAATGAGCACTAACCCACCATTGGCACAAGAGGGGCAAGAAATGTGGATGCCTAAACCACATTTTTTCAAATTTGAAGGATGATCAGTGTACTGAGCAGTTATTGGCACTAGTAATGTTCAGTGAAATAACAAAGTGATCTGAGCAAATGAGGGGTAAAATGTCAGATTCCAGATTATAATTATGTAAAGATCAGTTTTGAGAGATGAGAAATTTGTCTAGCCTTTCCGCAATTTGGGTGAAATTCTTTCTTTTGTTTATCCAAGTAAACCACCCCTTCTTGGGAATTATATCTTTCAAATCATTATCAGAAATGAAGAAAACAAAATCCTCAATGGTTTTAGAGGGAGGGCATATACACCCTTTTTCATATTTAGATGTAATTGCATTAAAATCCCCTCTTAGGATAACATTCCGTTCTAGGAACTATTGAATGATGTTTGTTAAGCTATCCCATAATCTCTTTTTCTCATGAGTAGGTGTTGGCCCATAAACGTTTAAGAGCATAAATGAGAGATCAAAACATTGAACAATGAGAAGTTGTCAATTGTTGCCTTCATTGACAATCACTGCAACTAAAGACTTTGGATTCCAAAGAGTAATGAAGCCTCCTAATGCACCTAATGTTGGAACATGAGCAGACTTCCAATTAGACCACTTGTGAATTGCTGCCTGAAAAGTATCTTGAGCGGTTTTGGTTTCTTCTAACATAATTATATCTGCCCCTGAAGAATCAAGTTGCTTCTTGATCATGTTTCTTTTGTCAGAGGCATTAATGCTTCTAACATTCCAAGAGATGATTTTCATGATTATCAAGCAGAGCAGCATGCCCTCCTCAATCTTTTAGTTGTAGAAAATTTACCATCAAGAGTTGTTTGGATACCTGCCTCAATTTCTTTCTTAGTTTTTGCTTTGTTTGATTTTTTGCCTCTCATTTTCTTTGAAATATGGTTCTGGATCTATGCAGGAGATTGAGTAATTGAAAGAGACTAAGAGAAGTCAAATAATGATTCAAACTAGGTATTAGCATCTTGTTCAATGTTTTCTATAACAACTTCCTTAGGGGGGAAACGATTGGATGCTGGTTCAGAATCCCCAGATTGGAAGTCATCCATCTTAGATTTCATTAACAACAAAGGAGGTAATTGATGAGACTTGGGGATGTTGGCTATAAGAGGGATTTTGAAAGGCATAAACCCTACATTCTCCACCATACTGTTGAAAATACTCAAACCAGGATGCAATAATATGTTATTTGCAATCATCTTCACCAAATGGAACTCCTGTAGAGCATCTCGATTATTGACCCAAACAGGTAAGAGGACATCTTTAATGAGTGATCTTGAGGCTTTGGAAATATCATTGTCTTCCTTTAGAATTTGTTCTGCGATTTCATCAAATAACTGGGACCGCGTTGAGGACAACACATCTGAAGCTAGCTGTTCAATATTAACTGAATATATTTTAAAACCTTGTGCTCTATTTGGATCGCCCATGATATCGATAAAGTGTTTATCAAAAATAAGATTCTACTTAGAATAGCCCAGATTTGGAGTCGCATAATAGTGAGGGGGCAAACTATAGGAGAACATGAGTATGTTGACGCTAAAATAGAGATCTTGGGTAGTGGCAGATGAACATAGACAAAATTAAAATTCTAGACAAAATGGTAAAAACTCTGTAAAGTACCTATGAGATGGTGAAAAAAATGGAATGACAATTCAGGTTTGTCATTAACAAGAGCACGCGAAGAACTTTGGGATTCAAAGGGAGCTACTAGTAAATTTGCATTTTCGTGCAAGTTAAGTGTTTCTTCTTGATACCCCTCAGTCGCATTAAGGGATGAGGAGAGGCTCAGATTGATAAGTACAACACCTAGGATCAAAGGAATGGTCCTCACAAACTTGAGTCATTGAGAATTTGATCCCTTGACATTGGAAGCTAAATGACCCAAAGCTTCAGAATGACGATACACTGCTTCAGGATTTTGAATACAAATTTCTTGTTTCCAAGTACCGAATTTTGAAAGAATAGAAATTTCTGAAGGGAATGGCTTAGAGACATCTAGTAGTACACAGACTCAAACCCTAAGATGTGTAAGTTTGAAAGGGATAAGTTCATGTTTGATAAAGATGCCTATCCTTTTTTCAAGCATTTCAATCAAATCGAGATCTATGTATTCAAGAGGCAACACAAGAAAAACCACCGAAAAGGGGGCATATTTACAAATCTCAACATCGGTTTTAAAATTTGGAACCCATGGAATAGTAAAGAGACCATAGCCCATATAGAACCAGCCCTTACTTCTATGAACCAAATCTCTGTATTCTTGCGAATGGAAAGTAGCAATAAATAATCCATACCCATTATCAGTGTAAAAAATATCTTTAAGCCCTTTCCAGTTTATTTCCGCCCATGATGATAAAATTGGGAAAGACGGGATAGAGTTCTAGAACTTACCAATGATTGTGCTTTCCTGAAGCTATGAGACTTGTGGCGGAAGTAAGTGGTTTGGTAGCGTAACTTTATGATGACAACCAATTTGCTAGAAGTTGAGTCCTGAGATTTCTTTCTCCAAACCCACAAATTGCCCTACCCATTTTCCTTGAAAAAGGTGTTTGGCTTGAAGGCTACTCTATGCTCATTATGCAGAGGAATATTGTTCAGGTTTGATAGAAGGCTTTCTTTATTTAGAGGAATCATGTTTGGCCATGACACATATGAAGGAGGCCAGATATCATCTTGTCCACGATTGGTATTCTTAGGTTTTAGATTTACAGGGAGCGTATTTGGCCACGAGACAAAGGATGGGAGCCCTTTATCATGTTGTCCATAATTTATGCTCATGGACTTTAAATCGGCCTCTGAATCTCCAAATCTTTTATCAAGAAACCCTTTGTTTTGCTTCAGAGTATGAAAATACTTAGGCATAGAATCATCACAAATATCGAAGATTTCTTATTGTTGTTTGTTTAGACGTTTAAAAGGCAATTTAGGGTACACGTATGAGAATGACCGATTGTTCGAAGGTTGCCTTCCATAGAAACCGTTCAGTCTATTTTTCTAACTAAGCCTCGAACTGAACCAATTTTGCCTCTGGAATGATCATTGGACTGACCTCTGAACTGTGCTCCTGCCATGACTGTGATTTTGAATTTTTGTCCCCGTCCATGGCCCTCCTTTGTAGTTGTTCAAAGGTTGCCTTCCATAAAAACTATTCAGTCAGTTTTTCTGACTAAGCCCAAAACTGAAATAATTTTGCCTCTGGAATGACCTCTGAACTATGCTCCTAGCATGGCTGGGATTTTGAATTTTTTTTCCCGCCCATGGCCCTCCTCCATAGCCCATCAAGATAATTAAATTAAATTAATTAATAAATTTTTAATTTAATTAATTAATTAATCCTCTTCTAGCCTTTCCCTATTTAAATAAATATTTTTTATTTATTTAAATTATCCTTTCCCCAAAATTAAAATAATATTTTATTATTTAATTGGCTCCACTTCTTCTATTAATTAAATAGATCTTTATTTATTTAATTAATTCATTATATTTTTTCTCCATGACACTTGTCATTCATCTCTTAATTTACCTCTAACCACCTTCTTAATATTTTCCTATTTTCTATACCTACCCTCTAATCTGAGCCAACCGTTTATCCTTCCACCTCTTAATCCTATCCCTTCATTTTCTAGGGCACTCTCTATATAAGAGGATCCTTTCATCCTTATCAACCCCTAATCATTCAATCAATCAATGTTGATGCGACCTTTCATAATGATCAATCACTCAAATGTCTACACAACCACAATCCATTCTTTGTTGGGCTCTTGTGCACAATAAAAAATCTGAGAGCAACCATATCAAGCAAGATCAATGGCGATAGAAAACAATGGAGATCAAACCCTAAGGAGTATGTGAATAGTATAATATTTTAATATTTTGTGTTTTGAATGTTTTAAGGTTCTTCATTGGTGTATGGTGGATTTCATTGTAGAACTAGGGTTTTATGTGGTTTGATCTTTGTTTGGTTTTATAATATTTGAATTCCCAATTTCACCACTCACACATAGTTCTATGACCTCCCTTTGTCTTATGCAGGAAAAAGTTCTGGGAGAAGCGACTGAGAAGGAAGGCATTCATAAAGAGCTCTTCAAGTTGCTAATTGAAGATTGGAACAATGTGCCACAACAAGTGGGTTGTGGAGTTAAACAATCTGGTCTTGTGTAGAGTTGTAGGGTTTACTTTTAGTTTACTGTCTTTTGTTGTTTATGTCTTATAGGTCTTATCTCCCCTGTTGAATAATATGGTTACCTACAGTATGTTTTTTGTTAGCTAATGTTTTGCTTCTAGACTCTGGTTTATTCCTTCCTTTTGGTTTTTTATGATTGCTTCCAAATTGTTGTTTAACTAACTGTTTTTTATATTTTGTTATGGATGTGCTAAAGTGTAGTTATTGACATCGTTTGGTTGTGGTTGTAATAGGGACAACACCCTCGTTTTGTTTCTTTTTAATATAAAAAACATGATTTTTTTATTTTTTGTTAGTGAACAGATTTATCCCTCAAAAATAAATACACATACTAACTCCAAATGCCCAGGATAAAGGACAAAGAGCACTAACAATTGGATGGATTATCATTGAATTGATAATCTTCCTCTGAATTGAGAGGTACAACTCCCTCTTTAAAAGATTTACAATGAATTAAAATGTTGAATATGTCTTTAACTAGAAGACACGAAGGCATGTTAACACTCATCCATCAACATGGCATGAATGCAATTCAAAATTTAAATAACATAGAGAGAAACAAATAAATAGCACATAGACCATCTATTTGATCTTCCCATATACACAAGAACAAAGGGAAATTTAACATTTCATTCTACATATATGAATGTACAAAACCTACACATTTTGCAATACACACGTATACTTGACAAGATAGAACAAAACAATACAAGGAATATGACTGAAGTGATCAATAGATCAATCTCAATCAGAAAAATAAATATCCATACCAATAGATCTAAAAATATATTTCTCCTTATTCCAAATACATAAATAAAGGTGACCAACTGATCACTCTATCCTTGCACCTAAAATCAAGCTATGCAGAATTAAAAAAAAATCAATCATTTCCCTCTATCCCTATTACATTCATATAAAATATTTCCTCCTTCCCTTCAGCACACAGACTTCTGGAAAAAAGAAGAACCCTTTTACCATCGAAAATCTCTTTTTAAAGACTCATTTTCGGTTTACATAACTGTTTCTTGAAAAGGTCATTGACTAATCTCCTTTTTTTTTTAATCTTTCATTTCTCTCCCGATAACTCCCTCTTTTTGAAGATTTCCTTTCATTATAATGTTGCTTGTAAATATTTTCCCATAGTATTATAAATGCAACTTAATAATTAAAACATATATGAATAGCGGAAATGAAAGAAATATAAAGTATAATCTGCCCTATTTGAGCCCACTATCACCTGTTCTAAATAATGTCTTTTGTCACAACCTGATGATGTCATCATACATCGAGCATTAACCGTTGATAGTTAAAATGGGTCTCAGTACAAGAGCCATAAATCACAATTGCACCGTTGGATTTGACTCAATTTTTATATGTTTTCGCAAACCTAGTCCTTCACGTTGTGACCGGAGAGATTTACAAGATAATTATTGGTTCAAAAGTTATGATTAACAGAATTGAGTACTATCAAGACTCTCATGAAAAGATCAACTACACAATGCCTATGCTTCAAACAAATCTTTTCTCACAAACTGCTGGAGTTCGTCATTATTGGTGGAAACACTTTGTCACACAATTTGAGCATCTTTTTGCATAGAAATCTTCAAATTATATACTGCCCAATTGCTACATAGCCTCTGCGATGATAGGAACATATGTTATGGCCATTTACCATCCTTTCTTTATTCATAGGCTCATCAGAACAAAAGAATTTGAAAATCATATGTGATGCTCATATTTTGAACTTAAACTATACTTTTGAACTTTGAATGAACCTGTACCTTCGAGCCTTGAACCTTGAACTTTGAAAGGTTCAACTGACAAGTTCAAGTTCAAACTAAATTTCACAAGACCAAAGTTAAGAATTCCACAAGGCTTGATTAAATAACACTCCTTATTTAATGGACATAGGAACAAGATGCTCATGAAAAATGAGGAGGGTAACATCGGCTCTCACTAGGGACCATGACTATAAAGGACTGGGAGAATCCATAAAATCTCTAGGAAAGACCAGTGCCAAGTATCCATTGGGTAACAGAGTCAAGGAGAAACAGAGCATAGGGAGTTGCTTGCAGATGGGGGGAGGGGCAACAAGCCAAAACTAACAAGCCAAAACCCAAACTAAACGAAGGCCTAAAACTAAGACAAGCTACACCTAGATCACACCAAAAAATTATTTACAAATGATCGGGAAAATAACCCATACCTCCAAGAATGCAACTGGCTGCTCATGTAAAGCCATCATCTGGTTGTGATAAGTACCTGCTGGTGCAGAAAAGTGGTTGATATGTGAGTAGAATCATTCCCAATAAATAACCTGCAACCACTATAAAGAAGGATCCAATAACAACACATTGTAAAAGATTCCTCAAAAACACATCAGGTCCAAAGAGCCACTCTGCATCATAGACTTCTGGCTGCAACATATCAACACCATCTTAAGTGAGTCGATTCATACTACAAATACCATAGTCTTTCATATGAATGTTAGAAAAATAAGCCATGCCTTCGATGGGACAACCTTCTTCTA